>NW_026046719.1:887921-1211882 GCF_023864275.1 Schistocerca cancellata | reverse complement strand
ACTCTTCTAATAGTTCGTGATTTGAGCCTAACCTGGGACAGCAGTATTAGATTCCGATGCAATATTGCAGGATTGCTGTATCCCTTGGACCTTCAAATCAACGATGAAACACAGAAAATGCATCGATATAGAATACAAAAGGCAAAATGTCGACTTATTTAAAAGAAGAGTAACTCTTCCTACAGTTCGTGCTTTGAGCCTTTCCTGGGACAGCAGTATTAGATTCCGATGCACCACTGCATGTGTACTGTATCCCTTGGACCTTCAAATCAACGATGAAACACAGAAATAGCATCGATATTGAATACAAAAGGCAAAATGTCGACTTATTTACAAGAGGAGTAACTCTTCTAAATGTTCGTGTTTTAGCCTTTCCTGGGACAGCAGTATTAGATTCCGATGCACCACTGCATGTGTACTGTATCCCTTGGACCTTCAAATCAACGATGAAGCACAGAAATTGCATCGATATTGCATACAAATGGCAAAATGTCGACTTATTTACAAGAGGAGTAACTCTTCTAATATTTTGTGTTCTAGCCTTTCCTGGGACAGCAATATTAGATTCCGATGCACCATTGCAGGTTTACTGTATCCCTTGGACCTTCAAATCAACGATGAAACACAGAAATTGCATCGATATTGAATACAAAAGGCAAAATGTCGACTTATTTACAAGAGTAACTCTTCTGATAGTTCGTGGTTTGAGCCTATCCTGGGACAGCAGAATAAGATTCCGATGCACCATTGCAGATTTACTGTATCCCTTGGACCTTCAAATCAACGATGAAACTTAGAAATTGCATCGATATTGAATACAAAAGGCAAAATGTCGACATATTTACAAGAGGAGTAACTCTACCAATAGTTCGTGCTTTGAGCCTTTCCTGGGACAGCAGTATTAGATTCCGATGCACCATTGCAGGTTTACTGTATCCCTTGGACCTTCAAATCAACGATGAAACACAGAAATTGCGTCGATATTGAATACAAAAGGCAAAATGTCGACTTATTTACAAGAGGAGTAACTCTTCTAATAGTTCGTGCTTTAAGCCTATCCTGGGACAGCAGTATTAGATTCCGATGCGCCATTGCAGGTTTACTGTATCCCTTGGACCTTCAAATCAACGATGAAACACAGAAATTGCATCGATATTGAATACAAAAGGCAAAATGTCGACTTATTTACAAGAGGAGTAACTCTTCTAATAGATCGTGCTTTGAGCCTCTCCTGGGACAGCAGTATTAGACTCCGATGCCCCAATGCAGGTTTACTGTATCCCTTGGACCTTCAAATCAACGATGAAACAGAGAAATTGCAACTATATTGAATACAAAAGGCAAAATGTCGACTTATTTACAAGAGTAACTCTTCTGATAGTTCGTGGTTTGAGCCTATCCTGGGACAGCAGAATTAGATTCCGATGCACCATTGCAGATTTACTGTATCCCTTGGACCTTCAAATCAACGATGAAACACAGAAATTGCATCGACATTGAATACAAAAGGCAAATTGTCGACTTATTTACAAGAGGAGTAACTCTTCTGATAGTTCGTGGTTTGAGCCTAGCCTGGGACAGCAGAATTAGATTCCGATGCACCATTGCAGGTTTACTGTATCCCTTTCTACCTTCATATCAAGGATGAAGCACAGAAATTGCATCGATATAGAATACAAAAGGCAAAATATCGACTTATATCTAAGAGGAGTAACTCTTCTAATAGTTTGTGCTTTGAGCCTTTCCTGGGAGAGCAGTATTAGATTCCGATGCACCAATGCAGGTTTACTGTATCCCTTGGACCTTCAAATCAACGATGAAACACAGAAATTGCAACGATATTGAATACAAATGCAAAATGTCGACTGATTTATAAGAGGAGTAACTCTTCTAATAGTTCGTGATTTTAGCCTTTCATGGGACAGCAGTATTAGATTCCGATGCATAATTGCAGGTTTACTGTAGCCTTGGACCTTCAAATCAACGATGAAACACAGAAATTGCATCGATATTGAATACAAAAGGCAAAAAGTCGACTTATTTACAAGAGGACTAAACCTCCTTATAGTTCGTGATTTGAGCCTTTCCTGGGACAGCAGTATTAGATTCCGATGCACCATTGCAGGTTTATTGTATCCCTTGGACCTTCAAATCAACGATGAAACACAGAAATTGCATCGATATTGAATACAAAAGGCAAAATGTCGACTTATTTATAAGAGGAGTAACTCTTCTAATAGTTGGTGCTTTGAGCCTTTCCTGGGACAGCAGTATTAGATTCCGATGCACCAATGCAGGTTTACTGTATCCCTTGGACCTTCAAATCAACGATCAAACACAGAAATTGCAACGATATTGAATACAAAAGGCAAAATGTCGACTTATTTACAAGAGGAGTAACTCTTCTAATTGTTCGTGTTTTAGCCTTTCCTGGGACAGCAGTATTACATTCCGATGCACCACTGCATGTGTACTGTATCCCTTGGACCTTCAAATCAACGATGAAACACAGAACTAGCATCGATATTGAATACAAAAGGCAAAATGTCGACTGATTTATAAGAGGAGTAACTCTTCTAATAGTTCGTGATTTTAGTCATTCATGGGACAGCAGTATTAGATTCCGATGCATAATTGCAGGTTTACTGTAGCCTTGGCCCTTCAAATCAACGATGAAACACAGAAATTGCATTGATATTGAAAACAAAAGGCAAAATGTCGACTTATTTATAAGAGGAGTAACTCTTCTAATAGTTCGTGCTTTGAGCCTTTCCTGGGACAGCAGTATTAGATTCCGATGCACCATTGGAGGTGTACTGTATCCCTTGGACCTTCAAATCAACGATGAAACACAGAAATTGCATCGATATTGAATACAAAACGCATAATGTCGACTTATTTATAAGAGGAGTAACTCTTCTAATAGTTCGTGATTTGAGCCTATCCTGGGACAGCAGTATTAGATTCCGATGCAATATTGCAGGTTTGCTGTATCCCTTGGAGCTTCAAATCGACGATGAAACACAGAAAATGCATCGATATAGAATACAAAAGGCAAAATGTCGACTTATTTACAAGAAGAGTAACTCTTCTAACAGTTCGTGCCTTGAGCCTTTCCTGGGACAGCAGTATTAGATTCCGATGCACCATTGCAGGTTTACTGTATCCCTTGGACCTTCAAATCAACGATGAAACACAGAAATTGCATCGATATTGAATACAAAAAGCAAAATGTCGACTTATATACAAGCGGAGTAACTCTTCTAATTGTTCGTCATTTGAGCATTTCCTGGGACAGCAGTATTAGATTCCGATGCACCATTGCAGGTTGACAGTATCCCTTGGACCTTCAAATCAACGATGAAACACAGAAGTTGCATCGATATTGAATATATAAGGCAAAATGTCGACTTATTTATAAGAGGAGTAACTCTTCTAATAGATCGTACTTTGAGCCTATCCTGCGACAGCAGTATTAGATTCCGATGCACCATTGCAGGTTTACTGTATCCCTTGGACCTTCAAATCAACGATGAAACTCAGAAATTGCAACGATATTGAATACAAAAGGCAAAATATCGACTGATTTATAAGAGGAGTAACTCTTCTAATAGTTCGTGATTTTAGCCTTTCATGGGACAGCAATATTAGATTCCGATGCATAATTGCAGGTTTACTGTAGCCTTGGACCTTCAAATCAACGATGAAACACAGAAATTGCATTGATATTGAATACAAAAGGCAAAATGTCGACTTATTTATAAGAGGAGTAACTCTTCTAATAGTTCGTGCTTTGAGCCTTTCCTGGGACAGCAGTATTAGATTCCGATGCACCATTGGAGGTGTACTGTATCCCTTGGACCTTCAAATCAACGATGAAACACAGAAATTTCATCGAAATTGATTACAAAACGCAAGATGTCGACTTATTTATAAGAGGAGTAACTCTTCTAATAGTTCGTGATTTGAGCCTAACCTGGGACAGCAGTATTAGATTCCGATGCAATATTGCAGGATTGCTGTATCCCTTGGACCTTCAAATCAACGATGAAACACAGAAAATGCATCGATATAGAATACAAAAGGCAAAATGTTGACTTATTTAAAAGAAGAGTAACTCTTCCTACAGTTCGTGCTTTGAGCCTTTCCTGGGACAGCAGTATTAGATTCCGATGCACCACTGCATCGTTACTGTATCCCTTGGACCTTCAAATCAACGATGAAACACAGAAATAGCATCGATATTGAATACAAAAGGCAAAATGTCGACTTATTTACAAGAGGAGTAACTCTTCTAAATGTTCGTGTTTTAGCCTTTCCTGGGACAGCAGTATTAGATTCCGATGCACCACTGCATGTGTACTGTATCCCTTGGACCTTCAAATCAACGATGAAGCACAGAAATTGCATCGATATTGCATACAAATGGCAAAATGTCGACTTATTTACAAGAGGAGTAACTCTTCTAATATTTCGTGTTCTAGCCTTTCCTGGGACAGCAATATTAGATTCCGATGCACCATTGCAGGTTTACTGTATCCCTTGGACCTTCAAATCAACGATGAAACACAGAAATTGCATCGATATTGAATACAAAAGGCAAAATGTCGACTTATTTACAAGAGTAACTCTTCTGATAGTTCGTGGTTTGAGCCTATCCTGGGACAGCAGAATAAGATTCCGATGCACCATTGCAGATTTACTGTATCCCTTGGACCTTCAAATCAACGATGAAACTTAGAAATTGCATCGATATTGAATACAAAAGGCAAAATGTCGACATATTTACAAGAGGAGTAACTCTTCTAATAGTTCGTGCTTTGAGCCTTTCCTGGGACAGCAGTATTAGATTCCGATGCACCATTGCAGGTTTACTGTATCCCTTGGACCTTCAAATCAACGATGAAACACAGAAATTGCGTCGATATTGAATACAAAAGGCAAAATGTCGACTTATTTACAAGAGGAGTAACTCTTCTAATAGTTCGTGCTTTAAGCCTATCCTGGGACAGCAGTATTAGATTCCGATGCGCCATTGCAGGTTTACTGTATCCCTTGGACCTTCAAATCAACGATGAAACACAGAAATTGCATCGATATTGAATACAAAAGGCAAAATGTCGACTTATTTACAAGAGGAGTAACTCTTCTAATAGATCGTGCTTTGAGCCTCTCCTGGGACAGCAGTATTAGACTCCGATGCCCCAATGCAGGTTTACTGTATCCCTTGGACCTTCAAATCAACGATGAAACACAGAAATTGCATCGATATTGCATACAAAAGGCAAAATGTCGACTTATTTACAAGAGGAGTAAGTCTTCTAATAGTTCGTGATTTGAGCCTATGCAGGGACAGCAGTATTACATTCCGATGCACCATTGCAGGTTTACTGTATCCCTTGGACCTTCAAATCAACGATGAAACACAGAAATTGCATCGATATTGAATACAAAAGGCAAAATGTCGACTTATTTACAAGAGTAACTCTTCTGATAGTTCGTGGTTTGAGCCTATCCTGGGACAGCAGAATAAGATTCCGATGCACCATTGCAGATTTACTGTATCCCTTGGACCTTCAAATCAACGATGAAACTTAGAAATTGCATCGATATTGAATACAAAAGGCAAAATGTCGACATATTTACAAGAGGAGTAACTCTTCTAATAGTTCGTGCTTTGAGCCTTTCCTGGGACAGCAGTATTAGATTCCGATGCACCATTGCAGGTTTACTGTATCCCTTGGACCTTCAAATCAACGATGAAACACAGAAATTGCGTCGATATTGAATACAAAAGGCAAAATGTCGACTTATTTACAAGAGGAGTAACTCTTCTAATAGTTCGTGCTTTAAGCCTATCCTGGGACAGCAGTATTAGATTCCGATGCGCCATTGCAGGTTTACTGTATCCCTTGGACCTTCAAATCAACGATGAAACACAGAAATTGCATCGATATTGAATACAAAAGGCAAAATGTCGACTTATTTACAAGAGGAGTAACTCTTCTAATAGATCGTGCTTTGAGCCTCTCCTGGGACAGCAGTATTAGACTCCGATGCCCCAATGCAGGTTTACTGTATCCCTTGGACCTTCAAATCAACGATGAAACACAGAAATTGCATCGATATTGCATACAAAAGGCAAAATGTCGACTTATTTACAAGAGGAGTAAGTCTTCTAATAGTTCGTGATTTGAGCCTATGCAGGGACAGCAGTATTACATTCCGATGCACCATTGCAGGTTTACTGTATCCCTTGGACCTTCAAATCAACGATGAAACACAGAAATTGCATCGACATTAAATTCAAAAGGCAAAATGTCGACTTATTTACAAGAGGAATAACCCTACTAATAGTTCGTGTTTTGAGCCATTCGTGGGACAGCAGTATTAGATTCCGATGCACCAGTGCATGTTTACTGTATCCCTTGGACATTCAAATCAACGATGAAACTCAGAAATTGCATCGATATTAAATACAAAAGGCAAAATGTCGACTTATTTGTAAGAGGAGTAACTTTATTTACAAGAGGAGTAACTCTTCTAAATGTTCGTGGTTTGAACCTTTCCTGGGACAGCAGTATTAGATTCCGATGCACCATTGCAGATCTACTGTATCCCTTGGACCTTCAAATCAACGATGGAACACAGAAATTGCATCGATATTGCATACAAAAGGCAAAATGTCGACTTATTTACAAGAGGAGTAAGTCTTCTAATAGTTCGTGATTTGAGCCTATGCAGGGACAGCAGTATTAGATTCCGATGCACCATTGCAGGTTTACTGTATCCCTTGGGCCTTCAAATCAACGATGAAACACAGAAATTGCATCGACATTAAATTCAAAAGGCAAAATGTCGACTTATTTATAAGAGGAATAACCCTACTAATAGTTCGTGTTTTGAGCCATTCGTGGGACAGCAGTATTAGATTCCGATGCACCAGTGCATGTTTACTGTATCCCTTGGACCTTCAAATCAACGATCAAACACAGAAATTGCAACGATATTGAATACAAAAGGCAAAATGTCAACTTATTTACAAGAGGAGTAACTCTTCTAAATGTTCGTGGTTTGAACCTTTCCTGGGACAGCAGTATTAGATTCCGATGCACCATTGCAGGTTTACTGTATCCCTTGGACCTTCAAATCAACGATGAAGCACAGAAATTGCATCGATATTGCATACAAAAGGCAAAATGTCGACTTATTTACAAGAGGAGTAACTCTTCTAATAGTTCGTGATTTTAGCCTTTCCTGGGACAGCAATATTAGATTCCGATGCACCATTGCAGGTTTACTGTATCCCTTGGACCTCCAAATCAACGATGAAACACAGAAATTGCAACGATATTGAATACAAAAGGCAAAATGTCGACTGATTTATAAGAGGAGTAACTCTTCTAATAGTTCGTGATTTTAGCCTTTCATGGGACAGCAGTATTAGATTCCGATGCATAATTGCAGGTTTACTGTAGCCTTGGACCTTCAAATCAACGATGAAACACAGAAATTGCATCGATATTGAATACAAAAGGCAAAAAGTCGACTTATTTACAAGAGGACTAAACCTCCTTATAGTTCGTGATTTGAGCCTTTCCTGGGAAGCAGGATTAGATTCCGATGCACCATTGCAGGTTTACAGTATCCCTTGGACCTTCAAATCAACGATGAAACACAGAAATTGCATCGATATTGAATACAAAAGGCAAAATGTTGACTTATTTATAAGAGGAGTAACTCTTCTAATAGTTGGTGCTTTGAGCCTTTCCTGGGACAGCAGTATTAGATTCCGATGCACCAATGCAGTTTTACTGTATCCCTTGGACCTTCAAATCAACGATCAAACACAGAAATTGCAACGATATTGAATACAAAAGGCAAAATGTCGACTTATTTACAAGAGGAGTAACTCTTCTAATTGTTCGTGTTTTAGCCTTTCCTGGGACAGCAGTATTACATTCCGATGCACCACTGCATGTGTACTGTATCCCTTGGACCTTCAAATCAACGATGAAACACAGAAATAGCATCGATATTGAATACAAAAGGCAAAATGTCGACTGATTTATAAGAGGAGTAACTCTTCTAATAGTTCGTGATTTGAGCCTATCCTGGGACAGCAGTATTAGATTCCGATGCAATATTGCAGGTTTGCTGTATCCCTTGGACCTTCAAATCGACGATGAAACACAGAAAATGCATCGATATAGAATACAAAAGGCAAAATGTCGACTTATTTACAAGAAGAGTAACTCTTCTAACAGTTCGTGCCTTGAGCCTTTCCTGGGACAGCAGTATTAGATTCCGATGCACCATTGCAGGTTTACTGTATCCCTTGGACCTTCAAATCAACGATGAAACACAGAAATTGCATCGATATTGAATAGAAAAAGCAAAATGTCGACTTATATACAAGCGGAGTAACTCTTCTAATAGTTCGTCATTTGAGCATTTCCTGGGACAGCAGTAATAGATTCCGATGCACCATTGCAGGTTGACAGTATCCCTTGGACCTTCAAATCAACGATGAAACACAGAAATTGCATCGATATTGAATATATAAGGCAAAATGTCGACATATTTATAAGAGGAGTAACTCTTCTAATAGATCGTACTTTGAGCCTTTCCTGCGACAGCAGTATTAGATTCCGATGCACCATTGCAGGTTTACTGTATCCCTTGGACCTTCAAATCAACGATGAAACTCAGAAATTGCAACGATATTGAATACAAAAGGCAAAATGTCGACTGATTTATAAGAGGAGTAACTCTTCTAATAGTTCATGATTTTAGCCTTTCATGGGACAGCAGTATTAGATTCCGATTCATATTTGCAGGTTTACTGTAGCCTTGGACCTTCAAATCAACGATGAAACACAGAAATTGCATCGATATTGAATACAAAAGGCAAAATGTCGACTTATTTATAAGAGGAGTAACTCTTCTAATAGTTCGTGCTTTGAGCCTTTCCTGGGACAGCAGTATTAGATTCAGATGCACCATTGGAGGTGTACTGTATCCCTTGGACCTTCAAATCAACGATGAAACACAGAAATTGCATCGATATTGAATACAAAAGGCAAGATGTCGACTTATTTATAAGAGGAGTAACTCTTCTAATAGTTCGTGATTTGAGCCTATCCTGGGGCAGCAGTATTAGATTCCGATGCAATATTGCAGGATTGCTGTATCCCTTGGACCTTCAAATCAACGATGAAACACAGAAAATGCATCGATATAGAATACAAAAGGCAAAATGTCGACTTATTTAAAAGAAGGGTAACTCTTCCTACAGTTCGTGCTTTGAGCCTTTCCTGGGACAGCAGTATTAGATGCCGATGCACCACTGCATGTGTACTGTATCCCTTGGACCTTCAAATCAACGATGAAACACAGAAATAGCATCGATATTGAATACAAAAGGCAAAATGTCGACTTATTTACAAGAGGAGTAACTCTTCTAAATGTTCGTGTTTTAGCCTTTCCTGGGACAGCAGTATTAGATTCCGATGCACCACTGCATGTGTACTGTATCCCTTGGACCTTCAAATCTACGATGAAACACAGAAATAGCATCGATATTGAATACAAAAGGCAAAATGTCGACTAATTTACAAGAGGAGTAACTCTTCTAATAGTTCGTCATTTGAGCATTTCCTGGGACAGCAGTAATAGATTCCGATGCACCATTGCAGGTTGACAGTATCCCTTGGACCTTCAAATCAACGATGAAACACAGAAATTGCATCGATATTGAATACAAAATGCAAAATGTCGACTTATTTATATGAGGAGTAACTCGTCTAAAAGTTAGTGCTTTGAGCCTTTCCTGGGACTGCAGTATTAGATTCCGATGCACCATTGCAGGTTTACTGTATCCCTTAGACTTTCAAATCAATGATGAAACACAGAAATTGCAACGATATTGAATACAAAAGGCAAAATGTCGACTGATTTATAAGAGGAGTAACTCTTCTAATAGTTCGGGATTTTAGCCTTACCTGGGACAGCAGTATTAGATTCCGATGCATAATTGCAGGTTTACTGTAGCCTTGCACCTTCAAATCAACGATGAAACACAGAAGTTGCATTGATATTGAAAACAAAAGGCAAAATGTCGACTTATTTATAAGAGGAGTAACTCTTCTAATAGTTTGTGCTTTGAGCCTTTCCTGGGACAGCAGTATTAGATTCCGATGCAATATTGCAGGTTTGCTGTATCCCTTGGACCTTCAAATCAACGATGAAACACAGAAAATGCATCGATATAGAATACAAAAGGCAAAATGTCGACTTATTTAAAAGAAGAGTAACTCTTCTAACAGTTCGTGATTTGAGCCTTTCCTGGGACAGCAGTATTAGATTCCGATGCACCATTGCAGGATTACTGTATCCCTTGGACCTTCAAATCAACGATGAAACACAGAAATTGCATCGATAAAGAATACAAAAGGCAAAATGTCGACTTATTTACAAGAGGAGTAACTCTTCTAATAGTTCGTCATTTGAGCATTTCCTGGGACAGCAGTAATAGATTCCGATGCACCATTGCAGGTTGACAGCATCCCTTGGACCTTCAAATCAACGATGAAACACAGAAATTGCATCGATATTGAATATATAAGGCAAAATGTCGACTTATTTATAAGAGGAGTAACTCTTCTAATAGATCGTACTTTGAGCCTTTCCTGCGACAGCAGTATTAGATTCCGATGCACCATTGCAGAATTACTGTATCCCTTGGACCTTCAAATCAACGATGAAACACAGAAATTGCAACGATATTGAATACAAAAGGCAAAATGTCGACTGATTTATAAGAGGAATAACTCTTCTAATAGTTCGTGATTTTAGCCATTCATGGGACAGCAGTATTAGATTCCGATGCATAATTGCAGGTTTACTGTAGCCTTGCACCTTCAAATCAACGATGAAAAACAGAAATTGCATTGATATTGAAAACAAAAGGCAAAATGTCGACTTATTTATAAGAGGAGTAACTCTTCTAATAGTTCGTGCTTTGAGCCTTTCCTGGGACAGCAGTATTAGATTCCGATGCACCATTGGAGGTGTACTGTATCGCTTGGACCTTCAAATCAACGATGAAACACAGAAATTGCATCGATATTGAATACAAAAGGCAAGATGTCGACTTATTTATAAGAGGAGTAACTCTTCTAATAGTTCGTGATTTGAGCCTATCCTGGGACAGCAGTATTAGATTCCGATGCAATATTGCAGGTTTGCTGTATCCCTTGGACCTTCAAATCGACGATGAAACACAGAAAATGCATCGATATAGAATACAAAAGGCAAAATGTCGACTTATTTACAAGAAGAGTAATTCTTCTAACAGTTCGTGCCTTGAGCCTTTCCTGGGACAGCAGTATTAGATTCCGATGCACCATTGCAGGTTTACTGTATCCCTTGGACCTTCAAATCAACGATGAAACACAGAAATTGCAACGATAAAGAATACAAAAGGCAAAATGTCGACTTATTTACAAGAGGAGTAACTCTTCTAATAGTTCGTGTTTTGAGCCTTTCATGGGACAGCAGTATCAGATTCCGATGCACCATTGCAGGTTTACTGTATCTCTTGGACCTTCAAATCAACGATGAAACACAGAAATTGCATCGATATTGAATACAAAAGGCAAAATTTCGACTTATTTACTAGAGGAGTAACTCTTCTAATAGTTCGTGCTTTTAGCCTTTCCTGGGACAGCAGTATTAGATTTCGATGCACCATTGCAGGTTTACTGTATCCCTTAGACTTTCAAATCAACGATGAAACACAGAAATTGCATCGATATTGAATACAAAAAGCAAAATGTCGACTTATATACAAGCGGAGTAACTCTTCTAATAGTACGTTATTTGAGCATTTCCTGGGACAGCAGTAATAGATTCCGATGCACCATTGCAGGTTGACAGTATCCCTTGGACCTTCAAAACAACGATGAAACACAGAAATTGCATCGATATTGAAAATATAAGGCAAAATGTCGACTTATTTATAAGAGGAGTAACTCTTCTAATAGATCGTACTTTGAGCCTTTCCTGCGACAGCAGTATTAGATTCCGATGCACCATTGCAGGTTTACTGTATCCCTTGGACCTTCAAATCAACGATGAAACACAGATATTGCAACGATATTGAATACAAAAGGCAAAATGTCGACTGATTTATAACAGGAGTAACTCTTCTAATAGTTCGTGATTTTAGCATTTCCTGGGACAGCAGTATTAGATTCCGACGCATAATTGCAGGTTTACTGTATCCTTGGACCTTCAAATTAACGATGAAACACAGAAATTGCATCGATATTGAAAATATAAGGCAAAATGTCAACTTATTTATAAGAGGAGTAACTCTTCTAATAGATCGTACTTTGAGCCTTTCCTGCGACAGCAGTATTAGATTCCGATGCACCATTGCAGGTTTACTATATCCCTTGGACATTCAAATCAACGATGAAACACAGAAGTTGCATCGATATTGAATATATAAGGCAAACTGTCGGCTTATTTATAAGAGGAGTAACTCTTCTAATAGATCGTACTTTGAGCCTTTCCTTGGACAGCAGTATTAGATTCCGATGCAATATTGCAGGTTTGCTGTATCCCTTGGACCTTCAAATCAACGATGAAACACAGAAATTGCATCGATAGAGAATACAAAAGGCAAAATGTCGACATATTTACAAGAGGAGTAACTCTTCTAACAGTTCGTGCTTTGAGCCTATCCTGGGACAGCAGTATTAGATTACGATGCACCATTGCAGGTTTACTGTATCCCTTGAACCTTCAAATCAACGATGAAACACAGAAATTGCATCAATGAAGAATACAAAAGGCAAAATGTCGACTTATTTACAAGAGGAGTAACTCTTCTAATAGTTCGTGCTTTGAGCCTTTCATGGGACAGCAGTATTAGATTCCGATGCACCATTGCAGGTTTACTGTATCCCTTGGACCTTCAAATAAACGATGAAACACAGAAATTTCATCGATATTGAATACAAAAGGCAAAATGTCGACTTATTTACAAGAGGAGTAACTCTTCTAAAAATTCGTGCTTTGAGCCTTTCGTGGGACAGCAGTATTAGATACCGACGCACCATTGCAGGTTTACTGTATCCCTTGGACCTTCAAATCAACGATGAAACACAGAAATTGCATCGATATTGAATACAAAAGGCAAAATGTCGACTTATATACAGGAGGAGTAACTCTTCTAATAGTTCGTGCTTTTAGCCTTTCCTGGGACAGCAGTATTAGATTCCGATGCACCATTGCAAGTTTACTGTATCCCTTGGACCTTCAAATCAACGATGAAACACAGAAATTGCATCGATATTGAATACAAAATGCAAAATGTCGACTTATTTATATGAGGAGTAACTCGTCTAAAAGTTCGTGTTTTGAGCCTTTCCTGGGACTGCAGTATTAGATTCAGATGTACCATTGCAGGTTTACTGTATCCCTTAGACCTTCAAATCAACGATGAAACTCAGAAATTGCATCGATATTGAATACAAAAGGCAAAATGTCCACTTATTTACAAGAGGAGTAACTCTTCTAATAGTTCGTGCTTTGAGCCTTTCCTGGGACAGCAGTATTATATTCCGATGCAATATTGCAGGTTTGCTGTATCCCTTGGACCTTCAAATCAACGATGAAACACAGAAATTGCATGGATATTGAATACAAAAGGCAAAATGTCGACTTATTTACAAGAGGAGTACTCTTCTAATAGTTCGTGCTTTGAGTCTTTCATGGGACAGCAGTATTAGATTCCGATGCACCATTGCAGGTTTACTCTATCTCTTGGACCTTAAAATCAACGATGAAACACAGAAATTGCATCGATATTGAATACAAAAGGCAAAATTTCGACTTATTCACAAGAGGAGTAACTCTTCTAACAGATCGTGCTTTTAGCCTCTCCTGGGACAGCAGTATTAGATTTCGATGCACCATTGCAGGTTTACTGTATCCCTTAGACTTTCAAATCAACGATGAAACACAGAAATTGCATCGATATTGAATACAAAAAGCAAAATGTCGACTTATATACAAGCGGAGTAACTCTTCTAATAGTTCGTCATTTGAGCATTTACTGGGACAGCAGTAATAGATTCCGATGCACCATTGCAGGTTGACAGTATCCCTTGGACCTTCAAATCAACGATGAAACACAGAAATTGCATCGATATTGAAAATATAAGGCAAAATGTCGACTTATTTATAAGAGGAGTAACTCTTCTAATAGATCGTACTTTGAGCCTTTCCTGCGACAGCAGTATTAGATTCCGATGCACCATTGCAGGTTTACTGTATCCCTTGGACCTTCAAATCAACGATGAAACACAGAAATTGCATTGATATTGAATACAAAAGGCAAAATGTCGACTGATTTATAAGAGGAGTAACTCTTCTAATAGATCGTACTTTGAGCCTTTCCTGGGACAGCAGTATTAGATTCCGATGCAATATTGCAGGTTTGCTGTATCCCTTGGACCTTCAAATCAACGATGAAACACAGAAATTGCATCGATAAAGAATACAAAAGGCAAAATATCGACATATTTACAAGAGGAGTAACTCTTCTAACAGTTCGTGCTTTGAGCCTTTCCTGGGACAGCAGTATTAGATTACGATGCACCATTGCAGGTTTACTGTATCCCTTGGACCTTCAAATCAACGATGAAACACAGAAATTGCATCGATAGAGAATACAAAAGGCAAAATGTCGACATATTTACAAGAGGAGTAACTCTTCTAACAGTTCGTGCTTTGAGCCTTTCCTGGGACAGCAGTATTAGATTACGATGCACCATTGCAGGTTTACTGTATCTCTTGGACCTTCAAATCAACGATGAAACACAGAAATTGCATCGATATTGAAAATATAAGGCAAAATGTCGACTTATTTATAAGAGGAGTAACTCTTCTAACAGATCGTACTTTGAGCCTTTCCTGCGACAGCAGTATTAGATTCCGATGCACCATTGCAGGTTTAATGTATCTCTTGCAGCTTCAAATCAACGATGAAACACAGAAATTGCATCGATATTGAATACAAAAGGCAAAATTTCGACTTATTTACAAGAGGAGTAACTCTTCTAATAGTTCGTGCTTTTAGCCTTTCCTGGGACAGCAGTATTAGATTTCGATGCACCATTGCAGGTTTACTGTATCCCTTAGACTTTCAAATCAACGATGAAACACAGAAATTGCATCGATATTGAATACAAAAAGCAAAATGTCGACTTATATACAAGCGGAGTAACACTGCTAATAGTTCGTCATTTGAGCATTTCCTGGGACAGCAGTAATAGATTCCGATGCACCATTGCAGGTTGACAGTATCCCTTGGACCTTCAAATCAACGATGAAACACAGAAATTGCATCGATATTGAATACAAAATGCAAAATGTCGACTTATTTATATGAGGAGTAACTCGTCTAAAAGTTAGTGCTTTGAGCCTTTCCTGGGACTGCAGTATTAGATTCCGATGCACCATTGCAGGTTTACTGTATCCCTTAGAATTTCAAATCAACGATGAAACACAGAAATTGCATCGATATTGAATACAAAAAGCAAAATGTCGACTTATATACAAGCGGAGTAACTCTTCTAATAGTTCGTCATTTGAGCATTTCCTGGGACAGCAGTATTAGATTCCGATGCAATATTGCAGGTTTGCTGTATCCCTTGGACCTTCAAATCAACGATGAAACACAGAAATTGCATCGATATTGAATATATAAGGCAAACTGTCGGCTTATTTATAAGAGGAGTAACTCTTCTAATAGATCGTACTTTGAGCCTTTCCTGGGACAGTAGTATTAGATTCCGATGCAATATTGCAGGTTTTCTGTATCCCTTGGACCTTCAAATCAACGATGAAACACAGAAATTGCATCGATGAAGAATACAAAAGGCAAAATGTCGACTTTTTTACAAGAGGAGTAACTCTTCTAACAGTTCGTGATTTGAGCCTTTCATGGGACAGCAGTATTAGATTCCGATGCACCATTGCAGGTTTACTGTATCCCTTGGACCTTCAAATAAACGATGAAACACAGAAATTTCATCGATATTGAATACAAAAGGCAATATGACGACTTATTTACAAGATGAGTAAGTCTTCTAATAGTTCGTGCTTTGAGCCTTTCCTGGGACAGCAGTATTAGATTCCGATGCACCATTGCAGGTTTACTGTATCCCTTGGACCTTCAAATCAACGATGAAACACAGAAATTGCATCGATATTGAATACAAAATGCAAAATGTCGACTTATTTACAAGAGGAGTAACTCTTCTAATAATTCGTGCTTTGAGCCTTTCCTGGGACAGCAGTATTAGATTCCGACGCACCATTGCAGGTTTACTGTATCCCTTGGACCTTCAAATCAACGATGAAACACAGAAATTGCATTGATATTGAATACAAAAGGCAAAATGTCGAATTATTTACAAGAGGAGTAACTCTTCTAATAGTTCGTGCTTTGAGCCTTTCCTGGGACAGCAGTATTAAATTCCGATGCACCATTGCAGGTTTACTGTATCCCTTGGACCTTCAAATCAAAGATGAAACACCGAAATTGCATCGATATTGAATACAAAAGGCAAAATGTCGACTTATTTACAAGAGGAGTAACTCTTCTAATAGTTCGTGATTTGAGCCTTTCCTGGGATAGCAGTATTAGTTTCCGATGCACCATTGCAGCTTTACTGTATCCCTTGGACCTTCAAATCAACGATGAACCACAGAAATTGCATCGATATTGAATACAAAAGGCAAAATGACGACTTACTTAGAAAACGAGTAACTCTTCTAATAGTTCGTGCTTTGAGCCTTTCCTGGGACAGCAGTATTAGATTCCGATGCACCATTGCAGGTTTACTGTATCTCTTGGACCTTCAAATCAACGATGAAACACAGAAATTGCATCGATATTGAATACAAAAGGCAAAATTTCGACTTATTTACAAGAGGAGTAACTCTTCTATTAGTTCGTGCTTTTAGCCTTTCCTGGGACAGCAGTATTAGATTTCGATGCACCATTGCAGGTTTACTGTATCCCTTAGACTTTCAAATCAACGATGAAACACAGAAATTGCATCGATATTGAATACAAAAAGCAAAATGTCGACTTATATACAAGCGGAATAACTCTTCTAATAGTTCGTCATTTGAGCATTTCCTGGGACAGCAGTAATAGATTCCGATGCACCATTGCAGGTTGACAGTATCCCTTGGACCTTCAAATCAACGATGAAACACAGAAATTGCATCGATATTGAAAATATAAGGCAAAATGTCGACTTATTTATAAGAGGAGTAACTCTTCTAATCGATCGTACTTTGAGCCTTTCCTGCGACAGCAGTATTAGATTCCGATGCACCATTGCAGGTTTACTGTATCCCTTGGACCATCAAATCAACGATGAAACACAGAAATTGCAACGATATTGAATACAAAAGGTAAAATGTCGTCTTATATACAAGCAGAGTAACTCTTCTAATAGTTCGTCATTTGAGCATTTCCTGGGACAGCAGTATTAGATTCCGATGCACCATTGCAGGTTTACTGTATCCCTTGGACCTTCAAATAAACGATGAAACACAGAAATTTCATCGATATTGAATACAAAATGCAAAATGTCGACTTATTTACAAGAGGAGTAACTCTTCTAATAATTCGTGCTTTGAGCCTTTCCTGGGACAGCAGTATTAGATTCCGACGCACCATTGCAGGTTTACTGTATCCCTTGGACCTTCAAATCAACGATGAGACACAGAAATTGCATCGATATTGAATACAAATGGTAAAATGTCGACTTATTTATAAGAGGAGTAACTTTTCTAATAGTTCGTGCTTTGAGCCGTTCCTGGGACAGCAGAATTAGATTCCGATGCACCATTGCAGGTTTACTGTATCCCTTGGACCTTCAAATCAACGATGAAACACAGAAATTGCATCGATATTGAATACAAAAGGCAAAATGTCGACTTATATACAGGAGGAGTAACTCTTCTAATAGTTCGTGCTTTTAGCCTTTCCTGGGACAGCAGTATTAGATTCCGATGCACCATTGCAAGTTTACTGTATCCCTTGGACCTTCAAATCAACGATGAAACACAGAAATTGCATTGATATTGAATACAAAAGGCAAAATGTCGACATATTTACAAGAGGAGTAACTCTTCTAATAGTTCGTGATTTGAGCCTTTCCTGGGACAGCAGTATTAGATTCCGATGCACCATTGCAGGTTTACTGTATCCCTTGGACCTTCAAATCAAAGATGAAACACCGAAATTGCATCGATATTGAATACAAAAGGCAAAATGTCGACTTATTTACAAGAGGAGTAACTCTTCTAATAGTTCGTGATTTGAGCCTTTCCTGGGATAGCAGTATTAGTTTCCGATGCACCATTGCAGCTTTACTGTATCCCTTGGACCTTCAAATCAACCATGAACCACAGAAATTGCATCGATATTGAATACAAAAGGCAAAATGACGACTTATTTAGAAAAGGAGTAACTCTTCTAATAGTTCGTGCTTTGAGCCTTTCCTGGGACAGCAGTATTAGATTCCGATGCACCATTGCAGGTTTACTGTATCTCTTGGACCTTCAAATCAACGATGAAACACAGAAATTGCATCGATATTGAATACAAAAGGCAAAATTTCGACTTATTTACAAGAGGAGTAACTCTTCTAATAGTTCGTGCTTTTAGCCTTTCCTGGGACAGCAGTATTAGATTTCGATGCACCATTGCAGGTTTACTGTATCCCTTAGACTTTCAAATCAACGATGAAACACTAAAAAATTTCATCGATATTGAATACAAAAAGCAAAATGTCGACTTATATACAAGCGGAGTAACTCTTCTAATAGTTCGTCATTTGAGCATTTCCTGGGACAGCAGTAATAGATTCCGATGCACCATTGCAGGTTGACAGTATCCCTTGGACCTTCAAATCAACGATGAAACACAGAAATTGCATCGATATTGAAAATATACGGCAAAATGTCGACTTATTTATAAGAGGAGTAACTCTTCTAATAGATCGTACTTTGAGCCTTTCCTGCGACAGCAGTATTAGATTCCGATGCACCATTGCAGGTTTACTGTATCCCTTGGACCATCAAATCAACGATGAAACACAGAAATTGCAACGATATTGAATACAAAAGGTAAAATGTCGACTTATATACAAGCGGAGTAACTCTTCTAATAGTTCGTCATTTGAGCATTTCCTGGGACAGCAGTATTAGATTCCGATGCAATATTGCAGGTTTGCTGTATCCCTTGGACCTTCAAATCAACGAAGAAACACAGAAATTGCATCGATATTGAATATATAAGGCAAACTGTCGGCTTATTTATAAGAGGAGTAACTCTTCTAATAGATCGTACTTTGAGCCTTTCCTGGGACAGTAGTATTAGATTCCGATGCAATATTGCAGGTTTACTGTATCCCGTGGACCTTCAAATCAACGATGAAACACAGAAATTGCATCAATGAAGAATACAAAAGGCAAAATGTCGACTTATTTACAAGAGAAGTAACTCTTCTAACAGTTCGTGCTTTGAGCCTTTCCTGGGACAGCAGTATTAGATTACGATTCACCATTGCAGGTTTACTGTATCCCGTGGACCTTCAAATCAACGATGAAACACAGAAATTGCATCAATGAAGAATACAAAAGGCAAAATGTCGACTTATTTACAAGAGGAGTAACTCTTCTAACAGTTCGTGCTTTGAGCCTTTCATGGGACAGCAGTATTAGATTCCGATGCACCATTGCAGGTTTACTGTATCCCTTGGACCTTCAAATAAACGATGGAACACAGAAATTTCATCGATATTGAATTCAAAAGGCAAAATGACGACTTGTTTACAAGAGGAGTAAGTCTTCTAATAGTTCGTGCTTTGAGCCTTTCCTGGGACAACAGTATTAGATTCCGACGCACCATTGCAGGTTTACTGTATCCCTTGGACCTTCAAATCAACGATGAGACACAGAAATTGCATCGATATTGAATACAAATGGTAAAATGTCGACTTATTTATAAGAGGAGTAACTTTTCTAATAGTTCGTGCTTTGAGCCGTTCCTGGGACAGCAGAATTAGATTCCGATGCACCATTGCAGGTTTACTGTATCCCTTGGACCTTCAAATCAACGATGAAACACAGAAATTGCATCGATATTGAATACAAAAGGCAAAATGTCGACTTATATACAGGGGGAGTAACTCTTCTAATAGTTCGTGCTTTTAGCCTTTCCTGGGACAGCAGTATTAGATTCCGATGCACCATTGCAAGTTTACTGTATCCCTTGGACCTTCAAATCAACGATGAAACACAGAAATTGCATTGATATTGAATACAAAAGGCAAAATGTCGAATTATTTACAAGAGGAGTAACTCTTCTAATAGTTCGTGCTTTGAGCCTTTCCTGGGACAGCAGTATTAGATTCCGATGCACCATTGCAGGTTTACTGTATCCCTTGGACCTTCAAATCAAAGATGAAACACCGAAATTGCATCGATATTGAATACAAAAGGCAAAATGTCGACTTATTTACAAGAGGAGTAACTCTTCTAATAGTTCGTGATTTGAGCCTTTCCTGGGATAGCAGTATTAGTTTCCGATGCACCATTGCAGCTTTACTGTATCCCTTGGACCTTCAAATCAACGATGAACCACAGAAATTGCATCGATATTGAATACAAAAGGCAAAATGACGACTTATTTAGAAAAGGAGTAACTCTTCTAATAGTTCGTGCTTTGAGCCTTTCCTGGGACAGCAGTATTAGATTCCGATGCACCATTGCAGGTTTACTGTATCTCTTGGACCTTCAAATCAACGATGAAACACAGAAATTGCATCGATATTGAATACAAAAGGCAAAATTTCGACTTATTTACAAGAGGAGTAACTCTTCTAATAGTTCGTGCTTTTAGCCTTTCCTGGGACAGCAGTATTAGATTTCGATGCACCATTGCAGGTTTACTGTATCCCTTAGACTTTCAAATCAACGATGAAACACAGAAATTGCATCGATATTGAATACAAAAAGCAAAATGTCGACTTATATACAAGCGGAGTAACTCTTCTAATAGTTCGTCATTTGAGCATTTCCTGGGACAGCAGTAATAGATTCCGATGCACCATTGCAGGTTGACAGTATCCCTTGGACCTTCAAATCAACGATGAAACACAGAAATTGCATCGATATTGAAAATATAAGGCAAAATGTCGACTTATTTATAAGAGGAGTAACTCTTCTAATAGATCGTACTTTGAGCCTTTCCTGCGACAGCAGTATTAGATTCCGATGCACCATTGCAGGTTTACTGTATCCCTTGGACCATCAAATCAACGATGAAACACAGAAATTGCAACGATATTGAATACAAAAGGTAAAATGTCGACTGATTTATAAGAGGAGTAACTCTTCTAATAGTTCGTGATTTTAGCCTTTCCTGGGACAGCAGTATTAGATTCCGATGCAATATTGCAGGTTTGCTGTATCCCTTGGACCTTCAAATCAACGATGAAACACAGAAATTGCATCGATATTGAATATATAAGGCAAACTGTCGGCTTATTTATAAGAGGAGTAACTCTTCTAATAGATCGTACTTTGAGCCTTTCCTGGGACAGTAGTATTAGATTCCGATGCAATATTGCAGGTTTGCTGTATCCCTTGGACCTTCAAATCAACGATGAAACACAGAAATTGCATCGATAGAGAGTACAAAAGGCAAAATGTCGACATATTTACAAGAGGAGTAACTCTTCTAACAGTTCGTGCTTTGAGCCTTTCCTGGGACAGCAGTATTAGATTACGATGCACCATTGCAGGTTTACTGTATCCCTTGGACCATCAAATCAACGATGAAACACAGAAATTGCATCAATGAAGAATACAAAAGGCAAAATGTCGACTTATTTACAAGAGGAGTAACTCTTCTAACAGTTCGTGCTTTGAGCCTTTCATGGGACAGCAGTATTAGATTCCGATGCACCATTGCAGGTTTACTGTATCCCTTGGACCTTCAAATCAACGATGAAACACAGAAATTTCATCGATATTGAATACAAAAGGCAAAATGACGACTTATTTACAAGAGGAGTAAGTCTTCTAATAGTTCGTGCTTTGAGCCTTTCCTGGGACAACAGTATTAGATTCCGATGCACCATTGCAGGTTTACTGTATCCCTTGGACCTTCAAATCAACGATGAAACACAGAAATTGCATCGATATTGAATACAAAATGCAAAATGTCGACTTATTTACAAGAGGAGTAAGGTTTCTAATAGTTCGTGCTTTGAGCCTTTCCTGGGACAACAGTATTAGATTCCGATGCACCATTGCAGGTTTACTGTATCCCTTGGACCTTCAAATCAACGATGAAACACAGAAATTGCATCGATATTGAATACAAAAGGCAAAATGTCGACTTATATACAGGAGGAGTAACTCTTCTAATAGTTCGTGCTTTTAGCCTTTCCTGGGACTGCAGTATTAGATTCCGATGCACCATTGCAAGTTTACTGTATCCCTTGGACCTTCAAATCAACGATGAAACACAGATATTGCATTGATATTGAATACAAAAGGCAAAATGTCGAATTATTTACAAGAGGAGTAACCCTTCTAATAGTTCGTGCTTTTAGCCTTTCCTGGGACAGCAGTATTAGATTTCGATGCACCATTGCAGGTTTACTGTATCCCTTAGACTTTCAAATCAACGATGAAACACAGAAATTGCATCGATATTGAATACAAAAAGCAAAATGTCGACTTATATACAAGCGGAGTAACTCTTCTAATAGTTCGTCATTTGAGCATATCCTGGGACAGCAGTAATAGATTCCGATGCACCATTGCAGGTTAACAGTATCCCTTGGACCTTCAAATCAACGATGAAACACAGAAATTGCATCGATATTGAAAATATAAGGCAAAATGTCGACTTATTTACAAGAGGAGTAACTCTTCTAATAGTTCGTGATTTGAGCCTTTCCTGGGATAGCAGTATTAGTTTCCGATGCACCATTGCAGCTTTACTGTATCCCTTGGACCTTCAAATGAACCATGAACCACAGAAATTGCATCGATATTGAATACAAAAGGCAAAATGACGACTTATTTAGAAAAGGAGTAACTCTTCTAATAGTTCGTGCTTTGAGCCTTTCCTGGGACAGCAGTATTAGATTCCGATGCACCATTGCAGGTTTACTGTATCCCTTAGACTTTCAAATCAACGATGAAACACAGAAATTGCATCGATATTGAATACAAAAAGCAAAATGTCGGCTTATATACAAGTGGAGTAACTCTTCTAATAGTTCGTCATTTGAGCATTTCCTGGGACAGCAGTAATAGATTCCGATGCACCATTGCAGGTTAACAGTATCCCTTGGACCTTCAAATCAACGATGAAACACAGAAATTGCATCGATATTGAAAATATAAGGCAAAATGTCGACTTATTTATAAGAGGAGTAACTCTTCTAATAGATCGTACTTTGAGCCTTTCCTGCGACAGCAGTATTAGATTCCGATGCACCATTGCAGGTTTACTGTATCCCTTGGACCATCAAATCAACGATGAAACACAGAAATTGCAACGATATTGAATACAAAAGGTAAAATGTCGACTTATATACAAGCGGAGTAACTCTTCTAATAGTTCGTCATTTGAGCATTTCCTGGGACAGCAGTATTAGATTCCGATGCAATATTGCAGGTTTGCTGTATCCCTTGGACCTTCAAATCAACGATGAAACACAGAAATTGCATCGATATTGAATATATAAGGCAAACTGTCGGCTTATTTATAAGAGGAGTAACTCTTCTAATAGATCGTACTTTGAGCCTTTCCTGGGACAGTAGTATTAGATTCCGATGCAATATTGCAGGTTTGCTGTATCCCTTGGACCTTCAAATCAACGATGTAACACAGAAATTGCATCGATAGAGAATACAAAAGGCTAAATGTCGACATATTTACAAGAGGAGTAACTCTTCTAACAGTTCGTGCTCTGAGCCTTTCCTGGGACAGCAGTATTAGATTACGATGCACCATTGCAGGTTTACTGTATCCCTTGGACCTTCAAATCAACGATGAAACACAGAAATTGCATCAATGAAGAATACAAAAGGCAAAATGTCGACTTATTTACAAGAGGAGTAACTCTTCTAGCAGTTCGTGCTTTGAGCCTTTCATGGGACAGCAGTATTAGATTCCGATGCACCATTGCAGGTTTACTGTATCCCTTGGACCTTCAAATAAACGATGAAACACAGAAATTTCATCGATATTGAATTCAAAAGGCAAAATGACGACTTATTTACAAGAGGAGTAAGTCTTCTAATAGTTCGTGCTTTGAGCCTTTCCTGGGACAACAGTATTAGATTCCGATGCACCATTGCAGATTTACTGTATCCCTTGGACCTTCAAATCAACGATGAAACACAGAAATTGCATCGATATTGAATACAAAATGCAAAATGTCGACTTATTTACAAGAGGAGTAACTCTTCTAATAATTCGTGCTTTGAGCCTTTCCTGGGACAGCAGTATTAGATTCCGACGCACCATTGCAGGTTTACTGTATCCCTTGGACCTTCAAATCAACGATGAGACACAGAAATTGCATCGATATTGAATACAAATGGTAAAATGTCGACTTATTTATAAGAGGAGTAACTTTTCTAATAGTTCGTGCTTTGAGCCGTTCCTGGGACAGCAGAATTAGATTCCGATGCACCATTGCAGGTTTACTGTATCCCTTGGACCTTCAAATCAACGATGAAACACAGAAATTGCATCGATATTGAATACAAAAGGCAAAATGTCGACTTATATACAGGGGGAGTAACTCTTCTAATAGTTCGTGCTTTTAGCCTTTCCTGGGACAGCAGTATTAGATTCCGATGCACCATTGCAAGTTTACTGTATCCCTTGGACCTTCAAATCAACGATGAAACACAGAAATTGCATTGATATTGAATACAAAAGGCAAAATGTCGAATTATTTACAAGAGGAGTAACTCTTCTAATAGTTCGTGATTTGAGCCTTTCCTGGGACAGCAGTATTAGATTCCGATGCACCATTGCAGGTTTACTGTATCCCTTGGACCTTCAAATCAAAGATGAAACACCGAAATTGCATCGATATTGAATACAAAAGGCAAAATGTCGACTTATTTACAAGAGGAGTAACTCTTCTAATAGTTCGTGCTTTGAGCCTTTCCTGGGACAGCAGTATTAGTTTCCGATGCACCATTGCAGCTTTACTGTATCCCTTGGACCTTCAAATCAACGATGAACCACAGAAATTGCATCGATATTGAATACAAAAGGCAAAATGACGACTTATTTAGAAAAGGAGTAACTCTTCTAATAGTTCGTGCTTTGAGCCTTTCCTGGGACAGCAGTATTAGATTCCGATGCACCATTGCAGGTTTACTGTATCTCTTGGACCTTCAAATCAACGATGAAACACAGAAATTGCATCGATATTGAATACAAAAGGCAAAATTTCGACTTATTTACAAGAGGAGTAACTCTTCTAATAGTTCGTGCTTTTAGCCTTTCCTGGGACAGCAGTATTAGATTTCGATGCACCATTGCAGGTTTACTGTATCCCTTAGACTTTCAAATCAACGATGAAACACAGAAATTGCATCGATATTGAATACAAAAAGCAAAATGTCGACTTATATACAAGCGGAGTAACTCTTCTAATAGTTCGTCATTTGAGCATTTCCTGGGACAGCAGTAATAGATTCCGATGCACCATTGCAGGTTGACAGTATCCCTTGGACCTTCAAATCAACGATGAAACACAGAAATTGCATCGATATTGAAAATATAAGGCAAAATGTCGACTTATTTATAAGAGGAGTAATTCTTCTAATAGATCGTACTTTGAGCCTTTCCTGCGACAGCAGTATTAGATTCCGATGCACCATTGCAGGTTTGCTGTATCCCTTGGACCATCAAATCAACGATGAAACACAGAAATTGCAACGATATTGAATACAAAAGGTAAAATGTCGACTGATTTATAAGAGGAGTAACTCTTCTAATAGTTCGTGGTTTTAGCCTTTCCTGGGACAGCAGTATTAGATTCCGATGCAATATTGCAGGTTTGCTGTATCCCTTGGACCTTCAAATCAACGATGAAACACAGAAATTGCATCGATATTGAATATATAAGGCAAACTGTCGGCTTATTTATAAGAGGAGTAACTCTTCTAATAGATCGTACTTTGAGCCTTTCCTGGGACAGTAGTATTAGATTCCGATGCAATATTGCAGGTTTGCTGTATCCCTTGGACCTTCAAATCAACGATGAAACACAGAAATTGCATCGATAGAGAATACAAAAGGCAAAATGTCGACATATTTACAAGAGGAGTAACTCCTCTAACAGTTCGTGCTTTGAGCCTTTCCTGGGACAGCAGTATTAGATTACGATGCACCATTGCAGGTTTACTGTATCCCTTGGACCTTCAAATCAACGATGAAACACAGAAATTGCATCAATGAAGAATACAAAAGGCAAAATGTCGACTTATTTACAAGAGGAGTAACTCTTCTAACAGTTCGTGCTTTGAGCCTTCCATGGGACAGCAGTATTAGATTCCGATGCACCATTGCAGGTTTACTGTATCCCTTGGACCTTCAAATAAACGATGAAACACAGAAATTTCATCGATATTGAATACAAAAGGCAAAATGACGACTTATTTACAAGAGGAGTAAGTCTTCTAATAGTTCGTGCTTTGAGCCTTTCCTGGGACAACAGTATTAGATTCCGATGCACCATTGCAGGTTTACTGTATCCCTTGGACCTTCAAATCAACGATGAAACACAGAAATTGCATCGATATTGAATACAAAATGCAAAGTGTCGACTTATTTACAAGAGGAGTAAGTCTTCTAATAGTTCGTGCTTTGAGCCTTTCCTGGGACAACAGTATTAGATTCCGATGCACCATTGCAGGTTTACTGTATCCCTTGGACCTTCAAATCAACGATGAAACACAGAAATTGCATCGATATTGAATACAAAAGGCAAAATGTCGACTTATATACAGGAGGAGTAACTCTTCTAATAGTTCGTGCTTTTAGCCTTTCCTGGGACTGCAGTATTAGATTCCGATGCACCATTGCAAGTTTACTGTATCCCTTGGACCTTCAAATCAACGATGAAACACAGATATTGCATTGATATTGAATACAAAAGGCAAAATGTCGAATTATTTACAAGAGGAGTAACTCTCCTAATAGTTCGTGCTTTGAGCCTTTCCTGGGACAGCAGTATTAGATTCCGATGCACCATTGCAGGTTTACTGTATCCCTTGGACCTTAAAATCAACGATGAAACACCGAAATTGCATCGATATTGAATACAAAATGCAAAATGTCGACTTATTTACAAGAGGAGTAACTCTTCTAATAGTTCGTGATTTGAGCCTTTCCTGGGATAGCAGTATTAGTTTCCGATGCACCATTGCAGCTTTACTGTATCCCTTGGACCTTCAAATCAACGATGAACCACAGAAATTGCATCGATATTGAATACAAAAGGCAAAATGACGACTTATTTAGAAAAGGAATAACTCTTCTAATAGTTCGTGCTTTGAGCCTTTCCTGGGACAGCAGTATTAGATTCCGATGCACCATTGCAGGTTTACTGTATCTCTTGGACCTTCAAATCAACGATGAAACACAGAAATTGCATCGATATTGAATACAAAAGGCAAAATTTCGACTTATTTACAAGAGGAGTAACTCTTCTAATAGTTCGTGCTTTTAGCCTTTCCTGGGACAGCAGTATTAGATTTCGATGCACCATTGCAGGTTTACTGTATCCCTTAGACTTTCAAATCAACGATGAAACACAGAAATTGCATCGATATTGAATATAAAAATCAAAATGTCGACTTATATACAAGCGGAGTAACTCTTCTAATAGTTCGTCATTTGAGCATTTCCTGGGACAGCAGTAATAGATTCCGATGCACCATTGCAGGTTGACAGTATCCCTTGGACCTTCAAATCAACGATGAAACACAGAAATTGCATCGATATTGAAAATATAAGGCAAAATGTCGACTTATTTATAAGAGGAGTAACTCTTCTAATAGATCGTACTTTGAGCCTTTCCTGCGACAGCAGTATTAGATTCCGATGCACCATTGCAGGTTTACTGTATCCCTTGGACCATCAAATCAACGATGAAAGACAGAAATTGCAACGATATTGAATACAAAAGGTAAAATGTCGACTGATTTATAAGAGGAGTAACTCTTCTAATAGTTCGTGATTTTAGCCTTTCCTGGGACAGCAGTATTAGATTCCGATGCAATATTGCAGGTTTGCTGTATCCCTTGGACCTTCAAATCAACGATGAAACACAGAAATTGCATCGATATTGAATATATAAGGCAAACTGTCGGCTTATTTATAAGAGGAGTAACTCTTCTAATAGATCGTACTTTGAGCCTTTCCTGGGACAGTAGTATTAGATTCCGATGCAATATTGCAGGTTTGCTGTATCCCTTGGACCTTCAAATCAACGATGAAACACAGAAATTGCATCGATAGAGAATACAAAAGGCAAAATGTCGACATATTTACAAGAGGAATAACTCTTCTAACAGTTCGTGCTTTGAGCCTTTCCTGGGACAGCGGTATTAGATTACGATGCACCATTGCAGGTTTACTGTATCCCTTGGACCTTCAAATCAACGATGAAACACAGAAATTGCATCAATGAAGAATACAAAAGGCAAAATGTCGACTTATTTACAAGAGGAGTAACTCTTCTAACAGTTCGTGCTTTGAGCCTTTCATGGGACAGCAGTATTAGATTCCGATGCACCATTGCAGGTTTACTGTATCCCTTGGACCTTCAAATAAACGATGAAACACAGAAATTTCATCGATATTGAATACAAAAGGCAAAATGACGACTTATTTACAAGAGGAGTAAGTCTTCTAATAGTTCGTGCTTTGAGCCTTTCCTGGGACAACAGTATTAGATTCCGATGCACCATTGCAGGTTTACTGTATCCCTTGGACCTTCAAATCAACGATGAAACACAGAAATTGCATCGATATTGAATACAAAATGCAAAATGTCGACTTATTTACAAGAGGAGTAACTCTTCTAATAATTCGTGCTTTGAGCCTTTCCTGGGACAGCAGTATTAGATTCCGACGCACCATTGCAGGTTTACTGTATCCCTTGGACCTTCAAATCAACGATGAGACACAGAAATTGCATCGATATTGAATACAAATGGTAAAATGTCGACTTATTTATAAGAGGAGTAACTGTTCTAATAGTTCGTGCTTTGAGCCGTTCCTGGGACAGCAGAATTAGATTCCGATGCACCATTGCAGGTTTACTGTATCCCTTGGACCTTCAAATCAACGATGAAACACAGAAATTGCATCGATATTGAATACAAAGGGCAAAATGTCGACTTATATACAGGAGGAGTAACTCTTCTAATAGTTCGTGCTTTTAGCCTTTCCTGGGACTGCAGTATTAGATTCCGATGCACCATTGCAAGTTTACTGTATCCCTTGGACCTTCAAATCAACGATGAAACACAGATATTGCATTGATATTGAATACAAAAGGCAAAATGTCGAATTATTTACAAGAGGAGTAACTCTTCTAATAGTTCGTGCTTTGAGCCTTTCCTGGGGCAGCAGTATTAGATTCCGATGCACCATTGCAGGTTTACTGTATCCCTTGGACCTTCAAATCAACGATGAAACACCGAAATTGCATCGATATTGAATATAAAATGCAAAATGTCGACTTATTTACAAGAGGAGTAACTCTTCTAATAGTTCGTACTTTGAGCTTTTCCTGGGATAGCAGTATTGGTTTCCGATGCACCATTGCAGCTTTACTGTATCCCTTGGACCTTCAAATCAACGATGAACCACAGAAATTGCATCGATATTGAATACAAAAGGGAAAATGACGACTTATTTAGAAAAGGAGTAACTCTTCTAATAGTTCGTGCTTTGAGCCTTTCCTGGGACAGCAGTATTAGATTCCGATGCACCATTGCAGGTTTACTGTATCTCTTGGACCTTCAAATCAACGATGAAACACAGAAATTGCATCGATATTGAATACAAAAGGCAAAATTTCGACTTATTTACAAGAGGAGTAACTCTTTTAATAGTTCGTGCTTTTAGCCTTTCCTGGGAGACCAGTATTAGATTTCGATGCACCATTGCAGGTTTACTGTATCCCTTAGACTTTCAAATCAACGATGAAACACAGAAATTGCATCGATATTGAATACAAAAAGCAAAATGTCGACTTATATACAAGCGGAGTAACTCTTCTAATAGTTCGTCATTTGAGCATTTCCTGGGACAGCAGTAATAGATTCCGATGCACCATTGCAGGTTGACAGTATCCCTTGGACCTTCAAATCAACGATGAAACACAGAAATTGCATCGATATTGAAAATATAAGGCAAAATGTCGACTTATTTATAAGAGGAGTAACTCTTCTAATAGATCGTACTTTGAGCCTTTCCTGCGACAGCAGTATTAGATTCCGATGCACCATTGCAGGTTTACTGTATCCCTTGGACCATCAAATCAACGATGAAACACAGAAATTGCAACGATATTGAATACAAAAGGTAAAATGTCGACTGATTTATAAGAGGAGTAACTCTTCTAATAGTTCGTGATTTTAGCCTTTCCTGGGACAGCAGTATTAGATTCCGATGCAATATTGCAGGTTTGCTGTATCCCTTGGACCTTCAAATCAACGATGAAACACAGAAATTGCATCGATATTGAATATATAAGACAAACTGTCGGCTTATTTATAAGAGGAGTAACTCTTCTAATAGATCGTACTTTGAGCCTTTCCTGGGACAGTAGTATTAGATTCCGATGCAATATTGCAGGTTTGCTGTATCCCTTGGACCTTCAAATCAACGATGAAACACAGAAATTGCATCGATAGAGAATACAAAAGGCAAAATGTCGACATATTTACAAGAGGAGTAACTCTTCTAACAGTTCGTGCTTTGAGCCTTTCCTGGGACAGCGGTATTAGATTACGATGCACCATTGCAGGTTTACTGTATCCCTTGGACCTTCAAATCAACGATGAAACACAGAAATTGCATCAATGAAGAATACAAAAGGCAAAATGTCGACTTATTTACAAGAGGAGTAACTCTTCTAACAGTTCGTGCTTTGAGCCTTTCATGGGACAGCAGTATTAGATTCCGATGCACCATTGCAGGTTTACTGTATCCCATGGACCTTCAAATAAACGATGAAACACAGAAATTTCATCGATATTGAATACAAAAGGCAAAATGACGACTTATTTACAAGAGGAGTAAGTCTTCTAATAGTTCGTGCTTTGAGCCTTTCCTGGGACAACAGTATTAGATTCCGATGCACCATTGCAGGTTTACTGTATCCCTTGGACCTTCAAATCAACGATGAAACACAGAAATTGCATCGATATTGAATACAAAATGCAAAATGTCGACTTATTTACAAGAGGAGTAACTCTTCTAATAATTCGTGCTTTGAGCCTTTCCTGGGACAGCAGTATTAGATTCCGACGCACCATTGCAGGTTTACTGTATCCCTTGGACCTTCAAATCAACGATGAAACACAGAAATTGCATCGATATTGAATACAAAAGGCAAAATGTCGACTTATATACAGGAGGAGTAACTCTTCTAATAGTTCGTGCTTTTACCCTTTCCTGGGACTGCAGTATTAGATTCCGATGCACCACTGCAAGTTTACTGTATCCCTTGGACCTTCAAATCAACGATGAAACACAGATATTGCATTGATATTGAATACAAAAGGCAAAATGTCGAATTATTTACAAGAGGAGTAACTCTTCTAATAGTTCGTGCTTTGAGCCTTTCCTGGGACAGCAGTATTAGATTCCGATGCACCATTGCAGGTTTACTGTATCCCTTGGACCTTCAAATCAAAGATGAAACACCGAAATTGCATCGATATTGAATACAAAAGGCAAAATGTCGACTTATTTACAAGAGGAGTAACTCTTCTAATAGTTCGTGCTTTGAGCCTTTCCTGGGACAGCAGTATTAGTTTCCGATGCACCATTGCAGCTTTACTGTATCCCTTGGACCTTCAAATCAACGATGAACCACAGAAATTGCATCGATATTGAATACAAAAGGCAAAATGACGACTTATTTAGAAAAGGAGTAACTCTTCTAATAGTTCGTGCTTTGAGCCTTTCCTGGGACAGCAGTATTAGATTCCGATGCACCATTGCAGGTTTACTGTATCTCTTGGACCTTCAAATCAACGATGAAACACAGAAATTGCATCGATATTGAATACAAAAGGCAAAATTTCGACTTATTTACAAGAGGAGTAACTCTTCTAATAGTTCGTGCTTTTAGCCTTTCCTGGGACAGCAGTATTAGATTTCGATGCACCATTGCAGGTTTACTGTATCCCTTAGACTTTCAAATCAACGATGAAACACAGAAATTGCATCGATATTGAATACAAAAAGCAAAATGTCGACTTATATACAAGCGGAGTAACTCTTCTAATAGTTCGTCATTTGAGCATTTCCTGGGACAGCAGTAATAGATTCCGATGCACCATTGCAGGTTGACAGTATCCCTTGGACCTTCAAATCAACGATGAAACACAGAAATTGCATCGATATTGAAAATATAAGGCAAAATGTCGACTTATTTATAAGAGGAGTAATTCTTCTAATAGATCGTACTTTGAGCCTTTCCTGCGACAGCAGTATTAGATTCCGATGCACCATTGCAGGTTTACTGTATCCCTTGGACCATCAAATCAACGATGAAACACAGAAATTGCAACGATATTGAATACAAAAGGTAAAATGTCGACTGATTTATAAGAGGAGTAACTCTTCTAATAGTTCGTGGTTTTAGCCTTTCCTGGGACAGCAGTATTAGATTCCGATGCAATATTGCAGGTTTGCTGTATCCCTTGGACCTTCAAATCAACGATGAAACACAGAAATTGCATCGATATTGAATATATAAGGCAAACTGTCGGCTTATTTATAAGAGGAGTAACTCTTCTAATAGATCGTACTTTGAGCCTTTCCTGGGACAGTAGTATTAGATTCCGATGCAATATTGCAGGTTTGCTGTATCCCTTGGACCTTCAAATCAACGATGAAACACAGAAATTGCATCGATAGAGAATACAAAAGGCAAAATGTCGACATATTTACAAGAGGAGTAACTCCTCTAACAGTTCGTGCTTTGAGCCTTTCCTGGGACAGCAGTATTAGATTACGATGCACCATTGCAGGTTTACTGTATCCCTTGGACCTTCAAATCAACGATGAAACACAGAAATTGCATCAATGAAGAATACAAAAGGCAAAATGTCGACTTATTTACAAGAGGAGTAACTCTTCTAACAGTTCGTGCTTTGAGCCTTCCATGGGACAGCAGTATTAGATTCCGATGCACCATTGCAGGTTTACTGTATCCCTTGGACCTTCAAATAAACGATGAAACACAGAAATTTCATCGATATTGAATACAAAAGGCAAAATGACGACTTATTTACAAGAGGAGTAAGTCTTCTAATAGTTCGTGCTTTGAGCCTTTCCTGGGACAACAGTATTAGATTCCGATGCACCATTGCAGGTTTACTGTATCCCTTGGACCTTCAAATCAACGATGAAACACAGAAATTGCATCGATATTGAATACAAAATGCAAAGTGTCGACTTATTTACAAGAGGAGTAAGTCTTCTAATAGTTCGTGCTTTGAGCCTTTCCTGGGACAACAGTATTAGATTCCGATGCACCATTGCAGGTTTACTGTATCCCTTGGACCTTCAAATCAACGATGAAACACAGAAATTGCATCGATATTGAATACAAAAGGCAAAATGTCGACTTATATACAGGAGGAGTAACTCTTCTAATAGTTCGTGCTTTTAGCCTTTCCTGGGACTGCAGTATTAGATTCCGATGCACCATTGCAAGTTTACTGTATCCCTTGGACCTTCAAATCAACGATGAAACACAGATATTGCATTGATATTGAATACAAAAGGCAAAATGTCGAATTATTTACAAGAGGAGTAACTCTCCTAATAGTTCGTGCTTTGAGCCTTTCCTGGGACAGCAGTATTAGATTCCGATGCACCATTGCAGGTTTACTGTATCCCTTGGACCTTAAAATCAACGATGAAACACCGAAATTGCATCGATATTGAATACAAAATGCAAAATGTCGACTTATTTACAAGAGGAGTAACTCTTCTAATAGTTCGTGATTTGAGCCTTTCCTGGGATAGCAGTATTAGTTTCCGATGCACCATTGCAGCTTTACTGTATCCCTTGGACCTTCAAATCAACGATGAACCACAGAAATTGCATCGATATTGAATACAAAAGGCAAAATGACGACTTATTTAGAAAAGGAATAACTCTTCTAATAGTTCGTGCTTTGAGCCTTTCCTGGGACAGCAGTATTAGATTCCGATGCACCATTGCAGGTTTACTGTATCTCTTGGACCTTCAAATCAACGATGAAACACAGAAATTGCATCGATATTGAATACAAAAGGCAAAATTTCGACTTATTTACAAGAGGAGTAACTCTTCTAATAGTTCGTGCTTTTAGCCTTTCCTGGGACAGCAGTATTAGATTTCGATGCACCATTGCAGGTTTACTGTATCCCTTAGACTTTCAAATCAACGATGAAACACAGAAATTGCATCGATATTGAATATAAAAATCAAAATGTCGACTTATATACAAGCGGAGTAACTCTTCTAATAGTTCGTCATTTGAGCATTTCCTGGGACAGCAGTAATAGATTCCGATGCACCATTGCAGGTTGACAGTATCCCTTGGACCTTCAAATCAACGATGAAACACAGAAATTGCATCGATATTGAAAATATAAGGCAAAATGTCGACTTATTTATAAGAGGAGTAACTCTTCTAATAGATCGTACTTTGAGCCTTTCCTGCGACAGCAGTATTAGATTCCGATGCACCATTGCAGGTTTACTGTATCCCTTGGACCATCAAATCAACGATGAAAGACAGAAATTGCAACGATATTGAATACAAAAGGTAAAATGTCGACTGATTTATAAGAGGAGTAACTCTTCTAATAGTTCGTGATTTTAGCCTTTCCTGGGACAGCAGTATTAGATTCCGATGCAATATTGCAGGTTTGCTGTATCCCTTGGACCTTCAAATCAACGATGAAACACAGAAATTGCATCGATATTGAATATATAAGGCAAACTGTCGGCTTATTTATAAGAGGAGTAACTCTTCTAATAGATCGTACTTTGAGCCTTTCCTGGGACAGTAGTATTAGATTCCGATGCAATATTGCAGGTTTGCTGTATCCCTTGGACCTTCAAATCAACGATGAAACACAGAAATTGCATCGATAGAGAATACAAAAGGCAAAATGTCGACATATTTACAAGAGGAATAACTCTTCTAACAGTTCGTGCTTTGAGCCTTTCCTGGGACAGCGGTATTAGATTACGATGCACCATTGCAGGTTTACTGTATCCCTTGGACCTTCAAATCAACGATGAAACACAGAAATTGCATCAATGAAGAATACAAAAGGCAAAATGTCGACTTATTTACAAGAGGAGTAACTCTTCTAACAGTTCGTGCTTTGAGCCTTTCATGGGACAGCAGTATTAGATTCCGATGCACCATTGCAGGTTTACTGTATCCCTTGGACCTTCAAATAAACGATGAAACACAGAAATTTCATCGATATTGAATACAAAAGGCAAAATGACGACTTATTTACAAGAGGAGTAAGTCTTCTAATAGTTCGTGCTTTGAGCCTTTCCTGGGACAACAGTATTAGATTCCGATGCACCATTGCAGGTTTACTGTATCCCTTGGACCTTCAAATCAACGATGAAACACAGAAATTGCATCGATATTGAATACAAAATGCAAAATGTCGACTTATTTACAAGAGGAGTAACTCTTCTAATAATTCGTGCTTTGAGCCTTTCCTGGGACAGCAGTATTAGATTCCGACGCACCATTGCAGGTTTACTGTATCCCTTGGACCTTCAAATCAACGATGAGACACAGAAATTGCATCGATATTGAATACAAATGGTAAAATGTCGACTTATTTATAAGAGGAGTAACTGTTCTAATAGTTCGTGCTTTGAGCCGTTCCTGGGACAGCAGAATTAGATTCCGATGCACCATTGCAGGTTTACTGTATCCCTTGGACCTTCAAATCAACGATGAAACACAGAAATTGCATCGATATTGAATACAAAGGGCAAAATGTCGACTTATATACAGGAGGAGTAACTCTTCTAATAGTTCGTGCTTTTAGCCTTTCCTGGGACTGCAGTATTAGATTCCGATGCACCATTGCAAGTTTACTGTATCCCTTGGACCTTCAAATCAACGATGAAACACAGATATTGCATTGATATTGAATACAAAAGGCAAAATGTCGAATTATTTACAAGAGGAGTAACTCTTCTAATAGTTCGTGCTTTGAGCCTTTCCTGGGGCAGCAGTATTAGATTCCGATGCACCATTGCAGGTTTACTGTATCCCTTGGACCTTCAAATCAACGATGAAACACCGAAATTGCATCGATATTGAATATAAAATGCAAAATGTCGACTTATTTACAAGAGGAGTAACTCTTCTAATAGTTCGTACTTTGAGCTTTTCCTGGGATAGCAGTATTGGTTTCCGATGCACCATTGCAGCTTTACTGTATCCCTTGGACCTTCAAATCAACGATGAACCACAGAAATTGCATCGATATTGAATACAAAAGGGAAAATGACGACTTATTTAGAAAAGGAGTAACTCTTCTAATAGTTCGTGCTTTGAGCCTTTCCTGGGACAGCAGTATTAGATTCCGATGCACCATTGCAGGTTTACTGTATCTCTTGGACCTTCAAATCAACGATGAAACACAGAAATTGCATCGATATTGAATACAAAAGGCAAAATTTCGACTTATTTACAAGAGGAGTAACTCTTTTAATAGTTCGTGCTTTTAGCCTTTCCTGGGAGACCAGTATTAGATTTCGATGCACCATTGCAGGTTTACTGTATCCCTTAGACTTTCAAATCAACGATGAAACACAGAAATTGCATCGATATTGAATACAAAAAGCAAAATGTCGACTTATATACAAGCGGAGTAACTCTTCTAATAGTTCGTCATTTGAGCATTTCCTGGGACAGCAGTAATAGATTCCGATGCACCATTGCAGGTTGACAGTATCCCTTGGACCTTCAAATCAACGATGAAACACAGAAATTGCATCGATATTGAAAATATAAGGCAAAATGTCGACTTATTTATAAGAGGAGTAACTCTTCTAATAGATCGTACTTTGAGCCTTTCCTGCGACAGCAGTATTAGATTCCGATGCACCATTGCAGGTTTACTGTATCCCTTGGACCATCAAATCAACGATGAAACACAGAAATTGCAACGATATTGAATACAAAAGGTAAAATGTCGACTGATTTATAAGAGGAGTAACTCTTCTAATAGTTCGTGATTTTAGCCTTTCCTGGGACAGCAGTATTAGATTCCGATGCAATATTGCAGGTTTGCTGTATCCCTTGGACCTTCAAATCAACGATGAAACACAGAAATTGCATCGATATTGAATATATAAGACAAACTGTCGGCTTATTTATAAGAGGAGTAACTCTTCTAATAGATCGTACTTTGAGCCTTTCCTGGGACAGTAGTATTAGATTCCGATGCAATATTGCAGGTTTGCTGTATCCCTTGGACCTTCAAATCAACGATGAAACACAGAAATTGCATCGATAGAGAATACAAAAGGCAAAATGTCGACATATTTACAAGAGGAGTAACTCTTCTAACAGTTCGTGCTTTGAGCCTTTCCTGGGACAGCGGTATTAGATTACGATGCACCATTGCAGGTTTACTGTATCCCTTGGACCTTCAAATCAACGATGAAACACAGAAATTGCATCAATGAAGAATACAAAAGGCAAAATGTCGACTTATTTACAAGAGGAGTAACTCTTCTAACAGTTCGTGCTTTGAGCCTTTCATGGGACAGCAGTATTAGATTCCGATGCACCATTGCAGGTTTACTGTATCCCATGGACCTTCAAATAAACGATGAAACACAGAAATTTCATCGATATTGAATACAAAAGGCAAAATGACGACTTATTTACAAGAGGAGTAAGTCTTCTAATAGTTCGTGCTTTGAGCCTTTCCTGGGACAACAGTATTAGATTCCGATGCACCATTGCAGGTTTACTGTATCCCTTGGACCTTCAAATCAACGATGAAACACAGAAATTGCATCGATATTGAATACAAAATGCAAAATGTCGACTTATTTACAAGAGGAGTAACTCTTCTAATAATTCGTGCTTTGAGCCTTTCCTGGGACAGCAGTATTAGATTCCGACGCACCATTGCAGGTTTACTGTATCCCTTGGACCTTCAAATCAACGATGAAACACAGAAATTGCATCGATATTGAATACAAAAGGCAAAATGTCGACTTATATACAGGAGGAGTAACTCTTCTAATAGTTCGTGCTTTTACCCTTTCCTGGGACTGCAGTATTAGATTCCGATGCACCACTGCAAGTTTACTGTATCCCTTGGACCTTCAAATCAACGATGAAACACAGATATTGCATTGATATTGAATACAAAAGGCAAAATGTCGAATTATTTACAAGAGGAGTAACTCTTCTAATAGTTCGTGCTTTGAGCCTTTCCTGGGACAGCAGTATTAGATTCCGATGCACCATTGCAGGTTTACTGTATCCCTTGGACCTTCAAATCAACGATGAAACACCGAAATTGCATCGATATTGAATACAAAATGCAAAATGTCGACTTATTTACAAGAGGAGTAACTCTTCTAATAGTTCGTGATTTGAGCCTTTCCTGGGATAGCAGTATTAGTTTCCGATGCACCATTGCAGCTTTACTGTATCCCTTGGACCTTCAAATCAACGATGAACCACAGAAATTGCATCGATATTGAATACAAAAGGCAAAATGACGACTTATTTAGAAAAGGAGTAACTCTTCTAATAGTTCGTGCTTTGAGCCTTTCCTGGGACAGCAGTATTAGATTCCGATGCACCATTGCAGGTTTACTGTATCTCTTGGACCTTCAAATCAACGATGAAACACAGAAATTGCATCGATATTGAATACAAAAGGCAAAATTTCGACTTATTTACAAGAGGAGTAACTCTTCTAATAGTTCGTGCTTTTAGCCTTTCCTGGGAGACCAGTATTAGATCTCGATGCACCATTGCAGGTTTACTGTATCCCTTAGACTTTCAAATCAACGATGAAACAGAGAAATTGCATCGATATTGAATACAAAAAGCAAAATGTCGACTTATCTACAAGTGGAGTAACTCTTCTAATAGTTCGTCATTTGAGCATTTCCTGGGACAGCAGTAATAGATTACGATGCACCATTGCAGGTTGACAGTATCCCTTGGACCTTCAAATCAACGATGAAACACAGAAATTGCATCGATATTGAAAATATAAGGCAAAATGTCGACTTATTTATAAGAGGAGTAACTCTTCTAATAGATCGTACTTTGAGCCTTTCCTGCGACAGCAGTATTAGATTCCGATGCACCATTGCAGGTTTACTGTATCCCTTGGACCTTCAAATCAACGATGAATCACAGAAATTGCAACGATATTGAATACAAAAGGCAAAATGTCGAATGATTTATAAGAGGAGTAACTCTTCTAATAGTTCGTGATTTTAGCCTTTCCTGGGACAGCAGTATTAGATTCCGACGCATAATTGCAGGTTTACTGTATCCTTGGACCTTCAAATTAACGATGAAACACAGAAATTGCATCGATATTGAATACAAAAGGCAAAGTGTCGACTTACTTATAAGAGATGTAACTCTTCTAATAGTTCGTGCTTCGGGCCTTTCCCGGGACAGCAGTATTAGATTCCGATGCACCATTGCAGGTTTACTATATCCCTTGGACCTTCAAATCAACGATGAAACACAGAAATTGCATCGATATTGAATATATACGGCAAACTGTCGGCTTATTTATAAGAGGAGTAACTCTTCTAATAGATCGTACTTTGAGCCTTTCCTGGGACAGCAGTATTAGATTCCGATGCAATATTGCAGGTTTGCTGTATCCCTTGGACCTTCAAATCAACGATGAAACACAGAAATTGCATCGATATAGAATACAAAAAGCAAAATGGCGACTTATTTACAAGAGGAGTAACTCTTCTAACAGTTCGTGCTTTGAGCCTTTCCTGGGACAGCAGTATTAGATTCCGATGCACTATTGCAGGTTTACTGTATCCCTTAGACCTTCAAATCAACGATGAAACAAAGAAATTGCATCGATAAAGAATACAAAAGCAAAATGTCGACTTATTTACAAGAGGAGTAACTCTTCTAATAGATCGTACTTTGAGCCTTTCCTGGGACAGCAGTATTAGATTCCGATGCAGCATTGCAGGTTTACTGTATCCCTTGGACCTTCAAATCAATGATGAAACACAGAAATTTCATCGATATTGAATACAAAAGGCAAAATGACGACTTATTGACAAGAGGAGTAAGTCTTCTAATAGTTCGTGCTTTGAGCCTTTCCTGGGACCTCAGTATTAGATTCCGATGCACCATTGCAGGTTTACTGTACCCTTGGACCTTCAAATCAACGATGAAACACAGAAATTGCATCGATATTGAATACAAAAGGCAAAATGACGACTTATTTAGAAGAGGAGTAACTCTTCTAATAGTTCGTGCTTTGAGCCTTTCCTGGGACAGCAGTATTAGATTCCGTTGCACCATTGCAGGTTTACTGTATCCCTTGGACCTTCAAATCAACGATGAAACACAGAAATTGCATCGATATTGAATACAAATGGTAAAATGTCGACTTATTTATAAGAGGAGTAACTCTTCTAATAGTTCGTGATTTGAGCCTTTCCTGGGATAGCAGTATTAGTTTCCGATGCACCATTGCAGCTTTACTGTATCCCTTGGACCTTCAAATCAACGATGAACCACAGAAATTGAATCGATATTGAATACAAAAGGCAAAATAACGACTTATTTAGAAAAGGAGTAACTCTTCTAATAGTTCGTGCTTTGAGCCTTTCCTGGGACAGCAGTATTAGATTCCGATGCACCATTGCAGGTTTACTGTATCTCTTGGACCTTCAAATCAACGATGAAACACAGAAATTGCATCGATATTGAATACAAAAGGCAAAATGTCGACTTATTTATAAGAGGAGTAACTCTTCTAATAGTTCGTGATTTTAGCCTTTCCTGGGACAACAGTATTAAATTCCGATGCATCATTGCAGGTTTACTGTATCCCTTGGACCTTCAAGTCAATGATGAAACATTGAAATTGCATCGATATTGAATACAAAATGCAAAGTGTCGACTTACTTATAAGAGAAGTAACTCTTATAATAGTTCGTGCTTAGAGCCTTTCCCGGGACAGCAGTATTAGATTCCGATGCACCATTGCAGGTTTACTATATCCCTTGGACCTTCAAATCAACGATGAACCACAGAAATTGCATCGATATTGAATATATAAGGCAAAATGTCGACTTATTTACAAGAGGAGTAACTCTTCTAATAGATCGTACTTTGAGCCTTTCCTGGGACTGCAGTATTAGATTCCGATGCAATATTGCAGGTTTACTGTATCCCTTGGACCTTCAAATCAACGATGAAACACAGAAATTGCATCGATATAGAATACAAAAGGCAAAATGTCAACTTATTTACAAGAGGAGTAACTCTTCTAATAGTTCGTGCTTTGAGCCTTTCCTGGGACAGCAGTATTAGATTACGATGCACCATTGCAGGTTTACTGTATCCCTTGGACCTTCAAATCAACGATGAAACAAAGAAATTGCATCGATAAAGAAAACAAAAGGCAAAATGTCGACTTATTTACAAGAGGAGTAACTCATCTAATAGTTCGTGCTTTGAGCCTTTCATGGGACAGCAGTATTAGATTCCGATGCACCATTGCAGGTTTACTGTATCTCTTGGACCTTCAAATCAACGATGAAACACAGAAAGTGCATCGATATTGAATACAAAACGCAAAATCTCGACTTATTTACAACAGGAGTAACTCTTCTAATAGTTCGTGCTTTTAGCCTTTCCTGGGACAGCAGTATTAGATTCCGATGCACCATTGCAAATTTACTATATCCCTTGGACCTTCAAATCAACGATGAAACACAGAAATTGCATCGATATTGAATACAAAGGGCAAAATGACGACTTATTTACAAGAGGAGTAACTCTTCTAATAGTTCGTGGTTTGAGCCTTTCCTGGGACAGCAGTATTAGATTCCGATGCACCATTGCAGGTTTACTGTATCCCTTGGACCTTCAAATCAATGATGAAACACAGAAATTTCATCGATATTGAATACAAATGCAAAATGACGACTTATTTACAAGAGGAGTAAGTCTTCCAATAGTTCGTGCTTTGAGCCTTTCCTGGGACCGCAGTATTAGATTCCGATGCACCATTGCAGGTTTACTGTATCCCTTGGACCTTCAAATCAACGGTGAAACACAGAAATTGCATCGATATTGAATACAAAATGCAAAATGTCGACTTATTTACAAGAGGAGTAACTCTTCTAATAGTTCGTGTTTGAGCCTTTCCTGGGGCAGCAGTATTAGATTCCGATGCACCATTGCAGTTTTACTGTATCCCTTGGACCTTCAAATCAACGATGAAACACAGAAATTGCATTGATATTGAATACCAAAGGCAAAATGACGACTTATTTAGAAGAGGAGTAACTCTTCTAATAGTTCGTGTTTTGAGCCTTTCCTGGGACAGCAGTATTAGATTCCGTTGCACCATTGCAGGTTTACTGTATCCCTTGGACCTTCAAATCAACGATGAAACACAGAAATTGCATCGATATTGAATACAAATGGTAAAATGTCGACTTATTTATAAGAGGAGTAACTCTTCTAATAGTTCGTGATTTGAGCCTTTCCTGGGACAGCAGTATTAGATTCCGTTGCACCATTGCAGGTTTACTGTATCCCTTGGACCTTCAAATCAACGATGAAACACAGAAATTGCATCGATATTGAATACAAAAGGCAAAATGTCGACTTATTTATAAGAGGAGTAACTCTTCTAATAGTTCGTCTTTTGAGCCGTTCCTGGGACAGCAGTATTAGATTCCGATGCACCATTGCAAGTTTACTGTATCGCTCGGACCTTCAAATCAACGATGAAACACAGATATTGCATCGATATTGAATACAAAACGCAAATTGTCGACTTATTTACAAGAGGAGTAACTCTTCTAATAGTTCGTGCTTTGAGCCTTTCCTGGGATAGCAGTATTAGTTTCCGATGCACCATTGCAGGTTTACTGTATCCCTTGGACCTTCAAATCAACGGTGAAACACAGAAATTGCTTCGATATTGAATACAAAAGGGAAAATGTCGACATATTTACAAGAGGAGTAACTCTTCTAATTGTTCGTGCTTTGAGCGTTTCCTGGGACAGCAGTATTGGATTCCGATGCACCATTGCAGGTTTACTGTATCCTTTGGACCTTCAAATCAACGATGAAACACAGAAATTGCATCGATATTGAATTTTAAGGCAAAATGACGAATTATTTTCAAGAGTAGTAACTCTTCTAATAGTGCATGCCTTGAGCCTTTATTGGGACAGCAGTATTCGATTCCGAAGCACCATTGCAGGTTTACTGTATCCCTTGGACTTTCAAATCAACGATGAAACACAGAAATTGCATCGATATTGAATACAAAATTTAAAATGTCGACTTATTTATAAGAGGATTAACTCTTCTAATAGTTCGTGTTTTAAGCCTTTCCTGGGACAGCAGTATTAGATTCCGATGCAGCATCGCAGGTTTACTGTAACCCTTGGACCTTCAAATCAACGATGAAACACAGAAATTGCATGGATATTGAATACAAAAGGCAAAGTGTCGACTTATTTACAAGAGGAGTAACTGTTCTAATAGTTCGTGCTTTGAGCCTTTCCTGGGACAGCAGTATTAGATTCCGATGCACCATTGCAGGTTTACTGTATCCCTTGGACCTCCAAATCAGCGATGAAACACAGAAATTGCTCCGATATTGAATACAAAACGCAAAATGTCGACTCATTTACAAGAGGAGTAACTCTTTTAATAGTTCGTGCTTTGAGCCTTTCCTGGGACAGCAGTATTAGATTCCGTTGCACCATTGCGGGTTTACTGTTTCCCTTGGACCTTCAAATCAACGATGAAACACAGAAATTGCATCGATATTGAATACAAAAAGCAAAATGTCGACTTATTTACAAGAGGAGTAACTCTTCTAATAGTTCGTGCTTTGAGCCTTTCCTGGGACAGCAGTATTAGTTTCCGATTCACCATTGCAGGTTTACTGTATCTCTTGGACCTTCAAATCAACGATGAAACACAGAAATTGCATCGATATTAAATACAAAAGGCAAAATGACGACTTATTTAGAAGAGGAGTAACTCTTCTAATAGTTCGTGCTTTGAGCCTTTCCTGGGACAGCAGTATTAGATTCCGTTGCACCATTGCAGGTTTACTGTATCCCTTGGACCTTCAAATCAACGATGAAACACAGAAATTGCATCGATATTGAATACAAATGGTAAAATGTCGACTTATTTTTAAGAGCAGTAACTCTTCAAATAGTTCGTGATTTGAGCCTTTCCTGGGATAGCAGTATTAGTTTCCGATGCACCATTGCAGCTTTACTGTATCCCTTGGACCTTCAAATCAACGATGAAACACAGAAATTGCTTCGATATTGAATACAAAAGGCAAAATGACGACTTATTTAGAAGAGGAGTAACTCTTCTAATAGTTCGTGCTTTGAGCCTTTCCTGGGATAGTAGTATTAGTTTCCGATGCACCATTGCAGGTTTACTGTATCCCTTGGACCTTCAAATCCACGATGAAACACAGAAATTGCTTCGATACTGAATACAAATGGCCAAATGTCGTCTTATTTATAAGAGGAGTAACTCTTCTAATAGTTCGTGCTTTGAGCCATTCCTGGGGCAGCAGTATTAGATTCCGATGCACCATTGCAGGTTTACTGTATACCTTGGACCTTCAAATCAACGATGAAACACAGAAATTGAATCGATATTGAATTTTAAGGAAAAATGACGAATTATTTTCAAGAGTAGTAACTCTTCTAATAGTTCATGCCTTGAGCCTTTATTGGGACAGCAGTATTCGATTCCGAAGCACCATTGCAGGTTTACTGTATCCCTTGGACTTTCAAATCAACGATGAAACACAGAAATTGCATCGATATTGAATACAAAAGTTAAAATGTCGACTTATTTACAAGAGGAGTAACTCTTCTAATAGTTCGTGCTTTGAGCCTTTCCTGGGACAGCAGTATTAGTTTCCGATTCACCATTGCAGGTCTACTGTATCCCTTGGACCTCCAAATCAACGATGAAACACAGAAATTGCTGCGATATTGAATACAAAAGGCCTAATGTCGTCTTATTTATAAGAGGAATAACTTTTCTAATAGTTCGTGTTTTGAGCCTTTCCTGGGACAGCAGTATTAGATTCCGATGCAGCATAGCAGGTTTACTGTATCCCTTGGACCTTCAAATCAACGATGAAACACAGAAATTGCATGGATATTGAATACAAAAGGCAAAGTGTCGACTTATATACAAAAGGAGTAACTCTTCTAATAGTTCGTGCTTTGAGCCTTTCCTAAGACAGCAGTATTAGATTCCGATGCACCATTGCAGGTTTACTGTATCCCTTGGACCTCCAAATCAACGATGAAACACAGAAATTGCTCCGATATTGAATACAAAAGGCAAAATGTCGACTCATTTACAAGAAGAGTAACTCTTTTAATAGTTCGTGCTTTGAGCCTTTCCTGGGACAGCAGTATTAGATTCCGTTGCACCATTGCAGGTTTACTGTTTCCCTTGGACCTTCAAATCAACGATGAAACACAGATATTGCATCGATATTGAATACAAAAGGCAAAATGTCGACTTATTTACAAGAGGAGTAACTCTTCTAATACTTCGTGCTTTGAGCCTTTCCTGGGACAGCAGTATTAGTTTCCGATGCACCATTGCAGGTTTACTGTATCCCTTGACCTTCAAATCAACGATGAAACACAGAAATTGCATCGATATTGAATACAAAAGGCCAAATGTCGTCTTATTTATAAGAGGAGTAACTCTTCTAATACTACGTGCTTTGAGCCTTTCCTGGGACAGCAGTATTAGATTCCGATGCACCATTGCAGGTTTACTGTATCCCTTGGACCTACAAATCAACGATGAAACACAGAAATTGCATCGATATTGAATACAAAAAGCAAAGTGTCGACTTATTTACAAGAGGAGTAACTCTTCTAATAGTTCGTGCTTTGAGCCTTTCCTGGGACAGCAGTATTAGATTCCGATGCACCATTGCAGGTTTACTGTATCCCTTGGACCTCCAAATCAACGATGAAACACAGAAATTGCTGCGATATTGAATACAAAAGCCAAATGTCGACTCATTTACAAGAGGAGTAACTCTTTTAATAGTTCGTGCTTTGAGCCTTTCTTGGGACAGCAGTATTAGATTCCGTTGCACCATTGCAGGTTTACTGTTTCCCTTGGACCTTCAAATCAACGATGAAACACAGAAATTGCATCGATATTGAATACAAAAAGCAAAATGTCGACTTATTTACAAGAGGAGTAACTCTTCTAATAGTTCGTGCTTTGAGCCTTTCCTGGGACAGCAGTATTAGTTTCCGATGCACCATTGCAGGTTTACTGTATCCCTTGGACCTTCAAATCAACGATGAAACACAGAAATTGCATCGATATTGAATACAATAGGCCTAATGTCGTCTTATTTATAAGAGGAGTAACTCTTCTAATAGTTCGTGCTTTGAGCCTTTCTTGGGACAGCAGTATTAGATTCCGATGCACCATTGCAGGTTTACTGTATCCCTTGGACCTTCAAAGCAACGGTGAAACACAGAAATTGCATCGATATTGAATACAAAATGCAAAATGTCGACTTATTTACAAGAGGAGTAACTCTTCTAATAGTTCGTGCTTTGAGCCTTTCCTGGGACAGCAGTATTAGATTCCGATGCACCATTGCAGGTTTACTGTATCCCTTGGACCTTCAAATCAACGATGAAACACAGAAATTGCGTCGATATTGAATACAAAAGGCAAAATTATGACTTATTTAGAAGAGGAGTAACTCTTCTAATAGTTCGTGTTTTGAGCCTTTCCTAGGACAGCAGTATTAGATTCCGTTGCACCATTGCAGGTTTACTGTATCCCTTGGACCTTCAAATCAACGATGAAACACAGAAATTGCATCGATATTGAATACAAATGGTAAAATGTCGACTTATTTATAAGAGGAGTAACTCTTCTAATAGTTCGTGATTTGAGCCTTTCCTGGGATAGCAGTATTAGTTTCCGAAGCACCATTGCAGCTTTACTGTATCCCTTGGACCATCAAATCAACGATGAAACACAGAAAGTGCATCGATATTGAATACAAAAGGCCTAATGTCGTCTTATTTATAAGAGGAATAACTCTTCTAATAGTTCGTGCTTTGAGCCTTTCCTGGGACAGCAGTATTAGATTCCGATGCACCATTGCAGGTTTACTGTATCCCTTGGACCTTCAAAGCAACGGTGAAACACAGAAATTGCATCGATATTGAATACAAAATGCAAAATGTCGACTTATTTACGAGAGGAGTAACTCTTCTAATAGTTCGTGGTTTGAGCCTTTCCTGGGACAGCAGTATTAGATTCCGATGCACCATTGCAGGTTTACTGTATCCCTTGGACCTTCAAATCAACGATGAAACACAGAAATTGCATCGATATTGAATACAAAAGGCAAAATGTCGACTTATTTACAAGAGGAGTAACTCTCCTAATAGTTCGTATTTTGAGCCTTTCCTGGGACAGCAGTATTAGATTCCGTTGCACCATTGCAGGTTTACTGTATCCCTTGGACCTTCAAATCAACGATGAAACACAGAAATTGCAACGATATTGAATACAAATGGTAAAATGTCGACTTATTTATAAGAGGAGTAACTCTTCTAATAGTTCGTGATTTGAGCCTTTCCTGGGATAGCAGTATTAGTTTCCGATGCACCATTGCAGCTTTACTGTATCCCTTGGACCTTCAAATCAACGATGAAACACAGAAATTGCATCGATATTGAATACAAAAGGCAAAATGTCGACTTATTTATAAGAGGAGTAACTCTTCTAATAGTTCGTGATTTTAGCGTTTTCTGGGACAGCAGTATTAAATTCCGATGCATCATTGCAGGTTTACTGTATCCCTTGGACCTTCAAGTCAATGATGAAACACAGAAATTGCATCGATATTGAATACCAAATGCAAAGTGTCGACTTACTTATAAGAGAAGTAACTCTTATAATAGTTCGTGCTTAGAGCCTTTCCCGGGACAGCAGTATTAGATTCCGATGCTCCATTGCACGTTTACTATATCCCTTGGACCTTCAAATCAACGATGAACCACAGAAATTGCATCGATATTGAATACAAAAGGCAAAATGTCAACTTATTTACAAGAGGAGTAACTCTGCTAACAGTTCGTGCTTTGAGCCTTTCCTGGGACAGCAGTATTAGATTCCGATGCTCCATTGCAGGTTTACTGTATCCCTTGGACCTTCAAATCAACGATGAAACAAAGAAATTGCATTGATAAAGCATACAAAAGGCAAAATGTCGACTTATTTACAAGAGGAGTAACTCATCTAATAGTTCGTGCTTTGAGCCTTTCATGGGACAGCAGTATTAGATTCCGATGCACCATTGCAGGTTTACTGTATCTCTTGGACCTTCAAATTAACAATGAAACACAGAAATTGCATCGATATTGAATACAAAAGGCAAAATCTCGACTTATTTACAACAGGAGTAACTCTTCTAATAGTTCGTGCTTTTAGCCTTTCCTGGGACAGCAGTATTAGATTCCGATGCTCCATTGCAGGTTTACTGTATCCCTTGGACCTTCAAATCAACGATGAAACAAAGAAATTGCATTGATAAAGCATACAAAAGGCAAAATGTCGACTTATTTATAAGAGGAGTAACTCTTCTAATAGATCGTACTTTGAACCTTTCCTGGGACAGCAGTATTAGATTCCGATGCAATATTGCAGGTTTACTGTATCCCTTGGACCTTCAAATTAACAATGAAACACAGAAATTGCATCGATATAGAATACAAAAGGCAAAATGTCAACTTATTTACAAGAGGAGTAACTCTGCTAACAGTTCGTGCTTTGAGCCTTTCCTGGGACAGCAGTATTAGATTCCGATGCTCCATTGCAGGTTTACTGTATCCCTTGGACCTTCAAATCAACGATGAAACAAAGAAATTGCATTGATAAAGCATACAAAAGGCAAAATGTCGACTTATTTACAAGAGGAGTAACTCATCTAATAGTTCGTGCTTTGAGCCTTTCATGGGACAGCAGTATTAGATTCCGATGCACCATTGCAGGTTTACTGTATCTCTTGGACCTTCAAATCAGCGATGAAACACAGAAAGTGCATCGATATTGAATACAAAAGGCAAAATCTCGACTTATTTACAACAGGAGTAACTCTTCTAATAGTTCGTGCTTTTAGCCTTTCCTGGGACAGCAGTATTAGATTCCGATGCACCATTGCAGGTTTACTGTATCCCTTGGACCTTCAAGTCAATGATGAAACACAGAAATTGCATCGATATTGAATACCAAATGCAAAGTGTCGACTTACTTATAAGAGAAGTAACTCTTATAATAGTTCGTGCTTAGAGCCTTTCCCGGGACAGCAGTATTAGATTCCGATGCTCCATTGCACGTTTACTATATCCCTTGGACCTTCAAATCAACGATGAACCACAGAAATTGCATCGATATTGAATACAAAAGGCAAAATGTCAACTTATTTACAAGAGGAGTAACTCTGCTAACAGTTCGTGCTTTGAGCCTTTCCTGGGACAGCAGTATTAGATTCCGATGCTCCATTGCAGGTTTACTGTATCCCTTGGACCTTCAAATCAACGATGAAACAAAGAAATTGCATTGATAAAGCATACAAAAGGCAAAATGTCGACTTATTTATAAGAGGAGTAACTCTTCTAATAGATCGTACTTTGAACCTTTCCTGGGACAGCAGTATTAGATTCCGATGCAATATTGCAGGTTTACTGTATCCCTTGGACCTTCAAATTAACAATGAAACACAGAAATTGCATCGATATAGAATACAAAAGGCAAAATGTCAACTTATTTACAAGAGGAGTAACTCTGCTAACAGTTCGTGCTTTGAGCCTTTCCTGGGACAGCAGTATTAGATTCCGATGCTCCATTGCAGGTTTACTGTATCCCTTGGACCTTCAAATCAACGATGAAACAAAGAAATTGCATTGATAAAGCATACAAAAGGCAAAATGTCGACTTATTTACAAGAGGAGTAACTCATCTAATAGTTCGTGCTTTGAGCCTTTCATGGGACAGCAGTATTAGATTCCGATGCACCATTGCAGGTTTACTGTATCTCTTGGACCTTCAAATCAGCGATGAAACACAGAAAGTGCATCGATATTGAATACAAAAGGCAAAATCTCGACTTATTTACAACAGGAGTAACTCTTCTAATAGTTCGTGCTTTTAGCCTTTCCTGGGACAGCAGTATTAGATTCCGATGCACCATTGCAGGTTTACTGTTTCCCTTGGACCTTCTAATCAACGATGAAACACAGAAATTGCATCGATATTGAATACAAAAGGCCTAATGTCGTCTTATTTATAAGAGGAATAACTCTTCTAATAGTTCGTGCTTTGAGCCTTTCCTGGGACAGCAGTATTAGATTCCGATGCACCATTGCAGGTTTACTGTATCCCTTGGACCTTCAAAGCAACGGTGAAACACAGAAATTGCATCGATATTGAATACAAAATGCAAAATGTCGACTTATTTACAAGAGGAGTAACTCTTCTAATAGTTCGTGGTTTCAGCCTTTCCTGGGACAGCAGTATTAGATTCCGATGCACCATTGCAGGTTTACTGTATCCCTTGGACCTTCAAATCAACGATGAAACACAGAAATTGCATCGATATTGAATACAAAAGGCAAAATTACGACTTATTTAGAAGAGGAGTAACTCTCCTAATAGTTCGTATTTTGAGCCTTTCCTGGGACAGCAGTATTAGATTCCGTTGCACCATTGCAGGTTTTCTGTATCCCTTGGACCTTCAAATCAACGATGAAACACAGAAATTGCAACGATATTGAATACAAATGGTAAAATGTCGACTTATTTGTAAGAGGACTAACTCTTCTAATAGTTCGTGATTTGAGCCTTTCCTGGGATAGCAGTATTAGTTTCCGATGCACCATTGCAGCTTTACTGTATCCCTTGGACCTTCAAATCAACGATGAAACACAGAAATTGCATCGATATTGAATACAAAAGGCAAAATGTCGACTTATTTATAAGAGGAGTAACTCTTCTAATAGTTCGTGATTTTAGCGTTTCCTGGGACAGCAGTATTAAATTCCGATGCATCATTGCAGGTTTACTGTATCCCTTGGACCTTCAAGTCAATGATGAAACACAGAAATTGCATCGATATTGAATACCAAATGCAAAGTGTCGACTTACTTATAAGAGAAGAAACTCTTATAATAGTTCGTGCTTAGAGCCTTTCCCGGGACAGCAGTATTAGATTCCGATGCTCCATTGCACGTTTACTATATCCCTTGGACCTTCAAATCAACGATGAACCACAGAAATTGCATCGATATTGAATATATAAGGCACAATGTCGACTTATTTATAAGAGGAGTAACTCTTCTAATAGATCGTACTTTGAGCCTTTCCTGGGACAGCAGTATTAGATTCCGATGCAATATTGCAGGTTTACTGTATCCCTTGGACCTTCAAATCAACAATGAAACACAGAAATTGCATCGATATAGAATACAAAAGGCAAAATGTCAACTTATTTACAAGAGGAGTAACTCTGCTAACAGTTCGTGCTTTGAGCCTTTCCTGGGACAGCAGTATTAGATTCCGATGCTCCATTGCAGGTTTACTGTATCCCTTGGACCTTCAAATCAACGATGAAACAAAGAAATTGCATTGATAAAGCATACAAAAGGCAAAATGTCGACTTATTTACAAGAGGAGTAACTCATCTAATAGTTCGTGCTTTGAGCCTTTCATGGGACAGCAGTATTAGATTCCGATGCACCATTGCAGGTTTACTGTATCTCTTGGACCTTCAAATCAACGATGAAACACAGAAAGTGCATCGATATTGAATACAAAAGGCAAAATCTCGACTTATTTACAACAGGAGTAACACTTCTAATAGTTCGTGCTTTTAGCCTTTCCTGGGACAGCAGTATTAGATTCCGATGCACCATTACAGGTTTACTATATCCCTTGGACCTTCAAATCAACGATGAAACACAGAAATAGCATCGATATTGAATACAAAAGGCCTAATGACGACTTATTTACAAGAGGAGTAACTCTTCTAATAGTTCGTGGTTTGAGCCGTTCCTGGGACAGCAGTATTAGAGTCCGATGCACCATTGCAGGTTTACTGTATCTCTTGGACCTTCAAATCAACGATGAAACACAGAAATTGCATCGATATTGAATATATAAGGAAAAATATCGACTTATTTATAAGAGGAGTAACTCTTCTAATAGATTGTACTTTGAGCCTTTCCTGGGACAGCAGTATTAGATTCCGATGCAGCATTGCAGGTTTACTGTATCCCTTGGACCTTCAAATCAATGATGAAACACAGAAATTTCATCGATATTGAATACAAAAGGCAAAATGACGACTTATTTACAAGAGGAGTAAGTCTTCGAATAGTTCGTGCTTTGAGCCTTTCCTGGGACCGCAATATTAGATTCCGATGCACCATTGCAGGTTTACTGTATCCCTTGGACCTTCAAATCAACGATGAAACACAGAAATTGCATTGATATTGAATACAAAAGGCAAAATGTCGACTTACTTACAAGAGGAGTAACTCTTCTAATAGTTCGTGCTTTGAGCCTTTCATGGGACAGCAGTATTAGATTCCGATGCACCATTGCAGGTTTACTGTATCTCTTGGACCTTCAAATCAACGATGAAACACAGATAGTGCATCGATATTGAATACAAAAGGCAAAATCTCGACTTATTTACAACAGGAGTAACTCTTCTAATAGTTCGTGCTTTTAGCCATTCCTGGGACAGCAGTATTAGATTCCGATGCACCATTACAGGTTTACTATATCCCTTGGACCTTCAAATCAACGATGAAACACAGAAATTGCATCGATATTGAATACAAAAGGCCTAATGACGACTTATTTACAAGAGGAGTAACTCTTGTAATAGATTGTACTTTGAGCCTTTCCTGGGACAGCAGTATTAGATTCCGATGCAGCATTGCAGGTTTACTGTATCCCTTGGACCTTCAAATCAACGATGAAACACAGAAATTGCATCGATATTGAATACAAATGGTAAAATATCGACTTATGTATAAGAGGAGTAACTCTTCTAATAGTTCGTGATTTGAGCCTTTCCTGGGATAGCAGTATTAGTTTCCGATGCACCATTGCAGCTTTACTGTATCCCTTGGACCTTCAACTCAAAGATGAAACACAGAAATTGCATCGATATTGAATACAAAACGCAAAATGTCGACTTATTTATAAGAGGAGTAACTCTTCTAATAGTTTGTGATTTTAGCGTTTCCTGGGACAGCAGTATTAAATTCCGATGCATCATTGCAGGTTTACTGTATCCCTTGGACCTTCAAGTCAATGATGAAACACAGAAATTGCATCGATATTGAATACCAAATGCAAAGTGTCGACTTACTTATAAGAGAAGTAACTCTTATAATAGTTCGTGCTTAGAGCCTTTCCCGGGACAGCAGTATTAGATTCCGATGCACCATTGCACGTTTACTATATCCCTTGGACCTTCAAATCAACGATGAACCACAGAAATTGCATCGATATTGAATATATAAGGCAAAATGTCGACTTATTTATAAGAGGAGTAACTCTTCTAATAGATCGTACTTTGAGCCTTTCCTGGGACAGCAGTATTAGATTCCGATGCAATATTGCAGGTTTACTGTATCCCTTGGACCTTCAAATCAACGATGAAACACAGAAATTGCATCGATATAGAATACAAAAGGCAAAATGTCAACTTATTTACAAGAGGAGTAACTCTGCTAACAGTTCGTGCTTTGAGCCTTTCCTGGGACAGCAGTATTAGATTCCGATGCTCCATTGCAGGTTTACTGTATCCCTTGGACCTTCAAATCAACGATGAAACAAAGAAATTGCATTGATAAAGAATACAAAAGGCAAAATGTCGACTTATTTACAAGAGGAGTATCTCATCTAATAGTTCGTGCTTTGAGCCTTTCATGGGACAGCAGTATTAGATTCCGATGCACCATTGCAGGTTTACTGTATCTCTTGGACCTTCAAATCAACGATGAAACACAGAAAGTGCATCGATATTGAATACAAAAGGCAAAATCTCGACTTATTTACAACAGGAGTAACTCTTCTAATATTTCGTGCTTTTAGCCTTTCCTGGGACAGCAGTATTAGATTCCGATGCACCATTACAGGTTTACTATATCCCTTGGACCTTCAAATCAACGATGAAACACAGATATTGCATCGATATTGAATACAAAAGGCCTAATGACGACTTATTTACAAGAGGAGTAACTCTTCTAATAGTTCGTGCTTTGAGCCTTTCCTGCGACTGCAGTATTAGAGTCCGATGCACCATTGCAGGTTTACTGTATCTCTTGGACCTTCAAATCAACGATGAAACACAGAAATTGCATCGATATTGAATATATAAGGCAAAATATCGACTTATTTATAAGAGGAGTAACTCTTCTAATAGATTGTACTTTGAGCCTTTCCTGGGACAGCAGTATTAGATTCCGATGCAGCATTGCAGGTTTACTGTATCCCTTGGACCTTCAAATCAATGATGAAACACAGAAATTTAATCGATATTGAATACAAAAGGCAAAGTGACAACTTATTTACAAGAGGAGTAAGTCTTCGAATAGTTCGTGCTTTGAGCCTTTCCTGGGACCGCAATATTAGATTCCGATGCACCATTGCAGGTTTACTGTATCCCTTGCACCTTCAAATCAACGATGAAACACAGAAATTGCATTGATATTGAATACAAAAGGCAAAATGTCGACTTACTTACAAGAGGAGTAACTCTTCTAATAGTTCGTGCTTTGAGCCTTTCATGGGACAGCAGTATTAGATTCCGATGCACCATTGCAGGTTTACTGTATCTCTTGGACCTTCAAATCAACGATGAAACACAGAAAGTGCATCGATATTGAATACAAAAGGCAAAATCTCGACTTATTTACAACAGGAGTAACTCTTCTAATAGTTCGTGCTTTTAGCCTTTCCTGGGACAGCAGTATTAGATTCCGATGCACCATTACAGGTTTACTATATCCCTTGGACCTTCAAATCAACGATGAAACACAGAAATTGCATCGATGATGAATACAAAAGGCCTAATGACGACTTATTTACAAGAGGAGTAACTCTTCTAATAGTTCGTGGTTTGAGCCGTTCCTGGGACAGCAGTATTAGAGTCCAATGCACCATTGCAGGTTTACTGTATCTCTTGGACCTTCAAATCAACGATGAAACACAGAAATTGCATCGATATTGAATATATAAGGCAAAATATCGACTTATTTATAAGAGGAGTAACTCTTCTAATAGATTGTACTTTGAGCCTTTCCTGGGACAGCAGTATTAGATTCCGATGCAGCATTGCAGGTTTACTGTATCCCTTGGACCTTCAAATCAATGATGAAACACAGAAATTTCATCGATATTGAATACAAAAGGCAAAATGACGACTTATTTACAAGAGGAGTAAGTCTTCGAATAGTTCGTGCTTTGAGCCTCTCCTGGGACCGCAATATTAGATTCCGATGCACCATTGCAGGTTTACTGTATCCCTTGGACCTTCAAATCAACGATGAAACACAGAAATTGCATTGATATTGAATACAAAAGGCAAAATGTCGACTTACTTACAAGAGGAGTAACTCTTCTAATAGTTCGTGCTTTGAGCCTTTCATGGGACAGCAGTATTAGATTCCGATGCACCATTGCAGGTTTACTGTATCTCTTGGACCTTCAAATCAACGATGAAACACAGATAGTGCATCGATATTGAATACAAAAGGCCAAATCTCGACTTATTTACAACAGGAGTAACTCTTCTAATAGTTCGTGCTTTTAGCCATTCCTGGGACAGCAGTATTAGATTCCGATGCACCATTACAGGTTTACTATATCCCTTGGACCTTCAAATCAACGATGAAACACAGAAATTGCATCGATATTGAATACAAAAGGCCTAATGACGACTTATTTACAAGAGGAGTAACTCTTGTAATAGATTGTACTTTGAGCCTTTCCTGGGACAGCAGTATTAGATTCCGATGCAGCATTGCTGGTTTACTGTATCCCTTGGACCTTCAAATCAACGATGAAACACAGAAATTGCATCGATATTGAATACAAATGGTAAAATATCGACTTATGTATAAGAGGAGTAACTCTTCTAATAGTTCGTGATTTGAGCCTTTCCTGGGATAGCAGTATTAGTTTCCGATGCACCATTGCAGCTTTACTGTATCCCTTGGACCTTCAAATCAACGATGAAACACAGAAATTGCATCGATATTGAATACAAAACGCAAAATGTCGACTTATTTATAAGAGGAGTAACTCTTCTAATAGTTCGTGATTTTAGCGTTTCCTGGGACAGCAGTATTAAATTCCGATGCATCATTGCAGGTTTACTGTATCCCTTGGACCTTCAAGTCAATGATGAAACACAGAAATTGCATCGATATTGAATACCAAATGCAAAGTGTCGACTTACTTATAAGAGAAGTAACTCTTATAATAGTTCGTGCTTAGAGCCTTTCCCGGGACAGCAGTATTAGATTCCGATGCACCATTGCACGTTTACTATATCCCTTGGACCTTCAAATCAACGATGAACCACAGAAATTGCATCGATATTGAATATATAAGGCAAAATGTCGACTTATTTATAAGAGGAGTAACTCTTCTAATAGATCGTACTTTGAGCCTTTCCTGGGACAGCAGTATTAGATTCCGATGCAATATTGCAGGTTTACTGTATCCCTTGGACCTTCAAATCAACGATGAAACACAGAAATTGCATCGATATAGAATACAAAAGGCAAAATGTCAACTTATTTACAAGAGGAGTAACTCTGCTAACAGTTCGTGCTTTGAGCCTTTCCTGGGACAGCAGTATTAGATTCCGATGCTCCATTGCAGGTTTACTGTATCCCTTGGACCTTCAAATCAACGATGAAACAAAGAAATTGCATTGATAAAGAATACAAAAGGCAAAATGTCGACTTATTTACAAGAGGAGTATCTCATCTAATAGTTCGTGGTTTGAGCCTTTCCTGGGACTGCAGTATTAGAGTCCGATGCACCATTGCAGGTTTACTGTATCTCTTGAATCTTCAAATCAACGATGAAACACAGAAATTGCATCGATATTGAATATATAAGGCAAAATATCGACTTATTTATAAGAGGAGTAACTCTTCTAATAGATTGTACTTTGAGCCTTTCCTGGGACAGCAGTATTAGATTCCGATGCAGCATTGCAGGTTTACTGTATCCCTTGGACCTTCAAATCAATGATGAAACACAGAAATTTCATCGATATTGAATACAAAAGGCAAAATGACGACTTATTTACAAGAGGAGTAAGTCTTCGAATAGTTCGTGCTTTGAGCCTTTCCTGGGACCGCAATATTAGATTCCGATGCACCATTGCAGGTTTACTGTATCCCTTGGACCTTCAAATCAACGATGAAACACAGAAATTGCATTGATATTGAATACAAAAGGCAAAATGTCGACTTACTTACAAGAGGAGTAACTCTTCTAATAGTTCGTGCTTTGAGCCTTTCATGGGACAGCAGTATTAGATTCCGATGCACCATTGCAGGTTTACTGTATCTCTTGGACCTTCAAATCAACGATGAAACACAGATAGTGCATCGATATTGAATACAAAAGGCAAAATCTCGACTTATTTACAACAGCAGTAACTCTTCTAATAGTTCGTGCTTTTAGCCTTTCCTGGGACAGCAGTATTAGATTCCGATGCACCATTACAGGTTTACTATATCCCTTGGACCTTCAAATCAACGATGAAACACAGAAATTGCATCGATATTTAATACAAAAGGCCTAATGACGACTTATTTACAAGAGGAGTAACTCTTCTAATAGTTCGTGGTTTGAGCCTTTCCTGGGACAGCAGTATTAGAGTCCGATGCACCATTGCAGGTTTACTGTATCTCTTGGACCTTCAAATCAACGATGAAACACAGAAATTGCATCGATATTGAATATATAAGGCAAAATATCGACTTATTTATAAGAGGAGTTACTCTTCTAATAGATTGTACTTTGAGCCCTTCCTGGGACAGCAGTATTAGATTCCGATGCAGCATTGCAGGTTTACTGTATCCCTTGGACCTTCAAATCAACGATGAAACACAGAAATTGCATCGATATTGAATACAAATGGTAAAATATCGACTTATGTATAAGAGGAGTAACTCTTCTAATAGTTCGTGATTTGAGCCTTTCCTGGGATAGCAGTATTAGTTTCCGATGCACCATTGCAGCTTTACTGTATCCCTTGGACTTTCAAATCAACGATGAAACACAGAAATTGCATCGATATTGAATACAAAACGCAAAATGTCGACTTATTTATAAGAGGAGTAACTCTTCTAATAGTTCGTGATTTTAGCGTTTCCTGGGACAGCAGTATTAAATTCCGATGCATCATTGCAGGTTTACTGTATCCCTTGGACCTTCAAGTCAATGATGAAACACAGAAATTGCATCGATATTGAATACCAAATGCAAAGTGTCGACTTACTTATAAGAGAAGTAACTCTTATAATAGTTCGTGCTTAGAGCCTTTCCCGGGACAGCAGTATTAGATTCCGATGCACCATTGCACGTTTACTATATCCCTTGGACCTTCAAATCAACGATGAACCACAGAAATTGCATCGATATTGAATATATAAGGCAAAATGTCGACTTATTTATAAGAGGAGTAACTCTTCTAATAGATCGTACTTTGAGCCTTTCCTGGGACAGCAGTATTAGATTCCGATGCAATATTGCAGGTTTACTGTATCCCTTGGAACTTCAAATCAACGATGAAACACAGAAATTGCATCGATATACAATACAAAAGGCAAAATGTCAACTTATTTACAAGAGGAGTAACTCTGCTAACAGTTCGTGCTTTGAGCCTTTCCTGGGACAGCAGTATTAGATTCCGATGCTCCATTGCAGGTTTACTGTATCCCTTGGACCTTCAAATCAACGATGAAACAAAGAAATTGCATTGATAAAGAATACAAAAGGCAAAATGTCGACTTATTTACAAGAGGAGTATCTCATCTAATAGTTCGTGCTTTGAGCCTTTCATGGGACAGCAGTATTAGATTCCGATGCACCATTGCAGGTTTACTGTATCTCTTGGACCTTCAAATCAACGTTGAAACACAGAAAGTGCATCGATAAAGAATACAAAAGGCAAAATCTCGACTTATTTACAACAGGAGTAACTCTTCTAATAGTTCGTGCTTTTAGCCTTTCCTGGGACAGCAGTATTAGATTCCGATGCACCATTACAGGTTTACTATATCCCTTGGACCTTCAAATCAACGATGAAACACAGAAATTGCATCGATATTGAATACAAAAGGCCTAATGACGACTTATTTACAAGAGGAGTAACTCTTCTAATAGTTCGTGGTTTGAGCCTTTCCTGGGACAGCAGTATTAGAGTCCGATGCACCATTGCAAATTTACTGTATCTCTTGGACCTTCAAATCAACGATGAAACACAGAAATTGCATCGATATTGAATATATAAGGCAAAATATCGACTTATTTATAAGAGGAGTAACTCTTCTAATAGATTGTACTTTGAGCCTTTCCTGGGACAGCAGTATTAGATTCCGATGCAGCATTGCAGGTTTACTGTATCCCTTGGACCTTCAAATCAATGATGAAACACAGAAATTTCATCGATATTGAATACAAAAGGCAAAATGACGACTTATTTACAAGAGGAGTAAGTCTTCGAATAGTTCGTGCTTTGAGCCTTTCCTGGGACCGCAGTATTAGATTCCGATGCACCATTGCAGGTTTACTGTATCCCTTGGACCTTCAAATCAACGATGAAACACAGAAATTGCATTGATATTGAATACAAAAGGCAAAATGTCGACTTACTTACAAGAGGAGTAACTCTTCTAATAGTTCGTGCTTTGAGCCTCTCCTGGGACAGCAGTATTAGATTCCGATGCACCATGCAGGTTTACTGCATCCCCTGGACCTTCAAATCAGCGATGAAACACAGAAATTGCATCGATATTGAATACAAAATGCAAAATGTCGGCTTATATATAAGAGGAGTAACTCTTCTTATAGTTCGTGCTTTGAGCCTTTCCTGGGACAGCAGTATTAGATTCCGTTGCACCATTGCAGGTTTACTGTATCCCTTGGACCTTCAAATCAACGATGAAACAGAGAAATTGCATCGATATTGAATACAAAAGGCAAAATGTCGACTTATTTACAAGAGCACTAACTCTTCTAATAGTTCGTCTTTTGAGCCGTTCCTGGGACAGCAGTATTAGATTCATATGCACCATTGCAAGTTTACTGTATCGCTCGGACCTCCAAATCAACGATGAAACACAGATATTGCATCGATATTGAATACAAAACGCAAATTTTCGACTTATTTACAAGAGGAGTAACTCTTCTAATAGTTCGTGCTTTGAGCCTTTCCTGGGATAGCAGTATTAGTTTCCGATGCACCATTGCAGGTTTACTGTATCCCTTGGACCTTCAAATCAACGATGAAACACAGAAATTGCATCGATATTGAATACAAAAGGGAAAATGTCGACTTATTTACAAGAGGAGTAACTCTTCTAATAGTTCGTGCTTTGAGCCTTTCCTGGGACAGCAGTATTGGATTCCGATGCACCATTGCAGGTTTACTGTATCCCTTGGACCTTCAAAACAACGATGAATCAAAAAATTGCATTGATATTGAATACAAAAGGCAAAATGTAAACTTATTTACAAGTGGAGTAACTCTTCTAATAGTTCGTGTTTTGAGCCTTTCCTGGGATAGTAGTATTAGTTTCCGATGCACCATTGCAGGTTTACTGTATCTCTTGGACCTTCAAATCAACGATGAAACACAGAAAGTGCATCGATATTGAATACAAAAGGCAAAATCTCGACTTATTTACAACAGGAGTAACTCTTCTAATAGTTCGTGCTTTTAGCCTTTCCTGGGACAGCAGTATTAGATTCCGATGCACCATTGCAGGTTTACTGTATCCCTTGGACCTTCAAATCAACGATGAAACAAAGAAATTGCATTGATAAAGAATACAAAAGTCAAAATGTCGACTTATTTACAAGAGGAGTAATTCATCTAATAGTTCGTGCTTTGAGCCTTTCATGGGACAGCAGTATTAGATTCCGATGCACCATTGCAGGTTTACTGTATCTCTTGGACCTTCAAATCAACGATGAAACACAGAAAGTGCATCGATATTGAATACAAAAGGCAAAATCTCGACTTATTTACAACAGGAGTAACTCTTCTAATAGTTCGTGCTTTTAGCCTTTCCTGGGACAGCAGTATTAGATTCCGATGCAGCATTGCAGGTTTACTGTATCCCTTGGACCTTCAAATCAATGATGAAACACAGAAATTTCATCGATATTGAATACAAAATGCAAAATGAGGACTTATTTACAAGAGGAGTAAGTCTTCGAATAGTTCGTGCTTTGAGCCTTTCCTGGGACCGCAGTATTAGATTCCGATGCACCATTGCAGGTTTACTGTATCCCTTGGATCTTCAAATCAACGGTGAAACACAGAAATTGCATCGATATTGAATACAAAAGGCAAAATGTCGACTTACTTACAAGAGGAGTAACTCTTCTAATAGTTCGTGCTTTTAGCCTTTCCTGGGACAGCAGTATTAGATTCCGATGCACCATTACAGGTTTACTATATCCCTTGGACCTTCAAATCAACGATGAAACACAGAAATTGCATCGATATTTAATACAAAAGGCCTAATGACGACTTATTTACAAGAGGAGTAACTCTTCTAATAGTTCGTGGTTTGAGCCTTTCCTGGGACAGCAGTATTAGAGTCCGATGCACCATTGCAGGTTTACTGTATCTCTTGGACCTTCAAATCAACGATGAAACACAGAAATTGCATCGATATTGAATATATAAGGCAAAATATCGACTTATTTATAAGAGGAGTTACTCTTCTAATAGATTGTACTTTGAGCCCTTCCTGGGACAGCAGTATTAGATTCCGATGCAGCATTGCAGGTTTACTGTATCCCTTGGACCTTCAAATCAACGATGAAACACAGAAATTGCATCGATATTGAATACAAATGGTAAAATATCGACTTATGTATAAGAGGAGTAACTCTTCTAATAGTTCGTGATTTGAGCCTTTCCTGGGATAGCAGTATTAGTTTCCGATGCACCATTGCAGCTTTACTGTATCCCTTGGACTTTCAAATCAACGATGAAACACAGAAATTGCATCGATATTGAATACAAAACGCAAAATGTCGACTTATTTATAAGAGGAGTAACTCTTCTAATAGTTCGTGATTTTAGCGTTTCCTGGGACAGCAGTATTAAATTCCGATGCATCATTGCAGGTTTACTGTATCCCTTGGACCTTCAAGTCAATGATGAAACACAGAAATTGCATCGATATTGAATACCAAATGCAAAGTGTCGACTTACTTATAAGAGAAGTAACTCTTATAATAGTTCGTGCTTAGAGCCTTTCCCGGGACAGCAGTATTAGATTCCGATGCACCATTGCACGTTTACTATATCCCTTGGACCTTCAAATCAACGATGAACCACAGAAATTGCATCGATATTGAATATATAAGGCAAAATGTCGACTTATTTATAAGAGGAGTAACTCTTCTAATAGATCGTACTTTGAGCCTTTCCTGGGACAGCAGTATTAGATTCCGATGCAATATTGCAGGTTTACTGTATCCCTTGGAACTTCAAATCAACGATGAAACACAGAAATTGCATCGATATACAATACAAAAGGCAAAATGTCAACTTATTTACAAGAGGAGTAACTCTGCTAACAGTTCGTGCTTTGAGCCTTTCCTGGGACAGCAGTATTAGATTCCGATGCTCCATTGCAGGTTTACTGTATCCCTTGGACCTTCAAATCAACGATGAAACAAAGAAATTGCATTGATAAAGAATACAAAAGGCAAAATGTCGACTTATTTACAAGAGGAGTATCTCATCTAATAGTTCGTGCTTTGAGCCTTTCATGGGACAGCAGTATTAGATTCCGATGCACCATTGCAGGTTTACTGTATCTCTTGGACCTTCAAATCAACGTTGAAACACAGAAAGTGCATCGATAAAGAATACAAAAGGCAAAATCTCGACTTATTTACAACAGGAGTAACTCTTCTAATAGTTCGTGCTTTTAGCCTTTCCTGGGACAGCAGTATTAGATTCCGATGCACCATTACAGGTTTACTATATCCCTTGGACCTTCAAATCAACGATGAAACACAGAAATTGCATCGATATTGAATACAAAAGGCCTAATGACGACTTATTTACAAGAGGAGTAACTCTTCTAATAGTTCGTGGTTTGAGCCTTTCCTGGGACAGCAGTATTAGAGTCCGATGCACCATTGCAAATTTACTGTATCTCTTGGACCTTCAAATCAACGATGAAACACAGAAATTGCATCGATATTGAATATATAAGGCAAAATATCGACTTATTTATAAGAGGAGTAACTCTTCTAATAGATTGTACTTTGAGCCTTTCCTGGGACAGCAGTATTAGATTCCGATGCAGCATTGCAGGTTTACTGTATCCCTTGGACCTTCAAATCAATGATGAAACACAGAAATTTCATCGATATTGAATACAAAAGGCAAAATGACGACTTATTTACAAGAGGAGTAAGTCTTCGAATAGTTCGTGCTTTGAGCCTTTCCTGGGACCGCAGTATTAGATTCCGATGCACCATTGCAGGTTTACTGTATCCCTTGGACCTTCAAATCAACGATGAAACACAGAAATTGCATTGATATTGAATACAAAAGGCAAAATGTCGACTTACTTACAAGAGGAGTAACTCTTCTAATAGTTCGTGCTTTGAGCCTCTCCTGGGACAGCAGTATTAGATTCCGATGCACCATGCAGGTTTACTGCATCCCCTGGACCTTCAAATCAGCGATGAAACACAGAAATTGCATCGATATTGAATACAAAATGCAAAATGTCGGCTTATATATAAGAGGAGTAACTCTTCTTATAGTTCGTGCTTTGAGCCTTTCCTGGGACAGCAGTATTAGATTCCGTTGCACCATTGCAGGTTTACTGTATCCCTTGGACCTTCAAATCAACGATGAAACAGAGAAATTGCATCGATATTGAATACAAAAGGCAAAATGTCGACTTATTTACAAGAGCACTAACTCTTCTAATAGTTCGTCTTTTGAGCCGTTCCTGGGACAGCAGTATTAGATTCATATGCACCATTGCAAGTTTACTGTATCGCTCGGACCTCCAAATCAACGATGAAACACAGATATTGCATCGATATTGAATACAAAACGCAAATTTTCGACTTATTTACAAGAGGAGTAACTCTTCTAATAGTTCGTGCTTTGAGCCTTTCCTGGGATAGCAGTATTAGTTTCCGATGCACCATTGCAGGTTTACTGTATCCCTTGGACCTTCAAATCAACGATGAAACACAGAAATTGCATCGATATTGAATACAAAAGGGAAAATGTCGACTTATTTACAAGAGGAGTAACTCTTCTAATAGTTCGTGCTTTGAGCCTTTCCTGGGACAGCAGTATTGGATTCCGATGCACCATTGCAGGTTTACTGTATCCCTTGGACCTTCAAAACAACGATGAATCAAAAAATTGCATTGATATTGAATACAAAAGGCAAAATGTAAACTTATTTACAAGTGGAGTAACTCTTCTAATAGTTCGTGTTTTGAGCCTTTCCTGGGATAGTAGTATTAGTTTCCGATGCACCATTGCAGGTTTACTGTATCTCTTGGACCTTCAAATCAACGATGAAACACAGAAAGTGCATCGATATTGAATACAAAAGGCAAAATCTCGACTTATTTACAACAGGAGTAACTCTTCTAATAGTTCGTGCTTTTAGCCTTTCCTGGGACAGCAGTATTAGATTCCGATGCACCATTGCAGGTTTACTGTATCCCTTGGACCTTCAAATCAACGATGAAACAAAGAAATTGCATTGATAAAGAATACAAAAGTCAAAATGTCGACTTATTTACAAGAGGAGTAATTCATCTAATAGTTCGTGCTTTGAGCCTTTCATGGGACAGCAGTATTAGATTCCGATGCACCATTGCAGGTTTACTGTATCTCTTGGACCTTCAAATCAACGATGAAACACAGAAAGTGCATCGATATTGAATACAAAAGGCAAAATCTCGACTTATTTACAACAGGAGTAACTCTTCTAATAGTTCGTGCTTTTAGCCTTTCCTGGGACAGCAGTATTAGATTCCGATGCAGCATTGCAGGTTTACTGTATCCCTTGGACCTTCAAATCAATGATGAAACACAGAAATTTCATCGATATTGAATACAAAATGCAAAATGAGGACTTATTTACAAGAGGAGTAAGTCTTCGAATAGTTCGTGCTTTGAGCCTTTCCTGGGACCGCAGTATTAGATTCCGATGCACCATTGCAGGTTTACTGTATCCCTTGGATCTTCAAATCAACGGTGAAACACAGAAATTGCATCGATATTGAATACAAAAGGCAAAATGTCGACTTACTTACAAGAGGAGTAACTCTTCTAATAGTTCGTGCTTTGAGCCTCTCCTGGGACAGCAGTATTAGATTCCGATGCACCATGCAGGTTTACTGCATCCCCTGGACCTTCAAATCAGCGATGAAACACAGAAATTGCATCGATATTGAATACAAAATGCAAAATGTCTGCTTATTTATAAGAGGAGTAACTCTTCTAATAGTTCGTGCTTTGAGCCTTTCCTGGGACAGCAGTATTAGATTCCGTTGCACCATTGCAGGTTTACTGTATCCCTTGGACCTTCAAATCAACGATGAAACACAGAAATTGCATCGATATTGAATACAAAAGGCAAAATGTCGACTTATTTACAAGAGGACTAACTCTTCTAATAGTTCGTCTTTTGAGCGGTTCCTGGGACAGCAGTATTAGATTCATATGCACCATTGCAAGTTTACTGTATCGCTCGTACTTCCAAATCAACGATTAAACACAGATATTGCATCGATATTGAATACAAAACGCAAATTTTCGACCTATTTACAAGAGGAGTAACTCTTCTAATAGTTCGTGCTTTGAGCCTTTCCTGGGATAGCAGTATTAGTTTCCGATGCACCATTGCAGGTTTACTGTATCCCTTGGACCTTCAAATCAACGATGAAACACAGAAATTGCATCGATATTGAATACAAAAGGGAAAATGTCGACTTATTTACAAGAGGAGTAACTCTTCTAATAGTTCATGCTTTGAGCCTTTCCTGGGACAGCAGTATTGGATTCCGATGCACCATTGCAGGTTTACTGTATCCCTTGGACCTTCAAAACAACGATGAAACACAGAAATTGCATTGATATTGAATACAAAAGGCAAAATGTCAACTTATTTACAAGTGGAGTAACTCTTCTAATAGTTCGTGCTTTGAGCCTTTCCTGGGATAGTAGTATTAGTTTCCGATGCAACATTGCAGGTTTACTGTATCTCTTGGACCTTCAAATCAACGATGAAACACAGAAAGTGCATCGATATTGACTACAAAAGGCAAAATCTCGACTTTTTTACAACAGGAGTAACTCTTCTAATAGTTCGTGCTTTTAGCCTTTCCTGGGACAGCAGTATTAGATTCCGATGCACCATTGCAGGTTTACTATATCCCTTGGACCTTCAAATCAACGATGAAACACAGAAATTGCATCGATATTGAATTTTAAGGCGAAATGACGAATTATTTTCAAGAGTAGTAACTCCTCTTATAGTTCATGCCTTGAGCCTTTATTGGGACAGCAGTATTCGATTCCGAAGCACCATTGCAGGTTAACTGTATCCCTTGGACCTTCAAATCAACGATGAAACACAGAAATTGCATCGATATTGAATACAAAAGTTAAAATGTCGATTTATTTATAAGAGGAGTAACTCTTCTAATAGTTCGTGTTTTGAGCCATTCCTGGGACAGCAGTATTAGATTCCGATGCAGCATTGCAGGTGTACTGTATCCCTTGGACCTTCAAATCAACGATGAAACACAGAAATTGCATCGATATTGAATACAAAAGGCCTAATGTCGTCTTATTTATAAGAGGAATAACTCTTCTAATAGTTCGTGCTTTGAGCCTTTCCTGGGACAGCAGTATTAGATTCCGATGCACCATTGCAGGTTTACTGTATCCCTTGGACCTCCAAATCAACGATGAAACACAGAAATTGCTCCGATATTGAATACAAAAGGCAAAATGTCGAATCATTTACAAGAGGAGTAACTCTTTTAATAGTTCGTGCTTTGAGCCTTTCCTGGGACAGCAGTATTAGATTCCGTTGCACCATTGCAGGTTTACTGTTTCCCTTGGACCATCAAATCAACGATGAAACACAGAAATTGCATCGATATTGAATACAAAAAGCAAAATGTCGACTTATTTACAAGAGGAGTAACTCTTCTAATAATTCGTGCTTTGAGCCTTTCCTGGGACAGCAGTATTAGTTTCCGATGCACCACTGCAGGTTTACTATATCCCTTGGACCTTCAAATCAACGAAGAAACACAGAAATTGCATCTATATTGAATACAAAAGGCAAAGTGTCGACTTATTTACAAGAGGAGTAACTCTTCTAATAGTTCGTGCTTTGAGCCTTTCCTGGGACAGCAGTATTAGATTCCGATGCACCATTGCAGGTTTACTGTATCTCTTGGACCTCCAAATCAACGATGAAGCACAGAAATTGCTTCGATATTGAATACAAAAGGCAAAATGTCGACTCATTTACAAGAGGAGTAACTCTTTTAATAGTTCGTGCGTTGAGCCTTTCTTGGGACAGCAGTATTAGATTCCGTTGCACATATGCAGGTTTACTGTGTCCCTTGGACCTTCAAATCAACGATGAAACACAGAAATTGCATCGATATTGAATACAAAAAGCAAAATGTCGACTTATTTACAAGAGGAGTAACTCTTCTAATAGTTCGTGCTTTGAGCCTTTCCTGGGACAGCAGTATTAGTTTCCGATGCAGCATTGCAGGTTTACTGTATCCCTTGGACCTTCAAATCAACGATGAAACACAGAAATTGCATCGATATTGAATACAAAAGGCAAAGTGTCAAGGAGTAACTCTTCTAATAGTTCGTGATTTGAGCTTTTACTGGGACAGCACTATTAGATTCCGATACACCATTGTGGTTTACTGTATCCCTTGGACCTTCAAATCGACGATGAAACACAGAAATTGCGTCGATACTGAATACAAAAGGCCAAATGTAGTCTTATTAATAAGAGGAGTAACTCTTCTAATAGTTCGTGCCTTGAGCCTTCCCTGGGGCAGCAGTATTAGATTCCGATGCACCATTGCAGATTTACTGTATCCCTTGTACCTTCAAATCAACGATGAAACACAGAAATTGCATCGAAATTGAATAAAAAGGCAAAATGACGAATTATTTTCAAGAGTAGTAACTCTTCTAATAGTTCATGCTTTGAGCCTTTATTGGGACAGCAGTATTCGATTCCGAAGCACCATTGCAGGTTTACTGTATCCGTTGTACCTTCAAATCAACGATGAAACACAGAAATTGCATCGATATTGAATACAAAAGACAAAATGTCGACTTATTTATAAGAGGAGTAACTCTTCTAATAGTTCGTGCTTTGAGTCTTTCCTGGGACAGCAGTATTAGATTCAGATGCAGCATTGCAGGTTTACTGTATCCCTTGGACCTTTAAATCAACGATGAATCACAGAAATTGCATCGATATTGAATACAAAAGGCAAAGTGTCGACTTATTTACAAGAGGAGTAACTCTTCTAATAGTTCGTGTTTGAGCCTTTCCTGGGACAGCAGTATTACATTCCGATGCACCATTTCAGGTTTACTGTATCCCTTGGACCTTCAAATCAACGATGAAACACAGAAATTGCTTCGATATTGAATACAAAAGGCAAAATGTCGACTCATTTACAAGAGGAGTAACTCTTCCAAGAGTTCGTGATTTGAGCCTTTTTTGGGACTGCAGTATTAGATTCCGATGCACAATTGCAGGTTTACTGTATTCCTTGGACCTTTCAAATCAACGATGAAACACAGAAATTTCATCGATATTGATTACAAAAGGCAAAATGACGACTTATTTACAAGAGGTGTAGCTCTTCTAATATTTCGTGTTTTGAGCCTTTACTGGGACAGCAGTATTAGATTACGATGCACCATTGCAGATTTACTGTATCCCTTGGACCTCTAAATCGAAGATGAAACACAAAAATTGCATCGATATTGAATACAAAAGGTAAAATGTCGACTTATTTACAAGAAGAGAAACTCTTCTAATAGTTCGTGATTTGAGCCTTTCCTGGGACAGCAGTATTAGATTCCGATGCACCATTGCAGGTTTACTGTATCCCTTGGACCTTCAAATCAACGATGAAACAAAGAAATTGCATCGATACTGTATACAAAAGGCAAAATGTCGACTTAATTACAAGAGGAGTAAACCTTCTAATAGTTCGTGATTTGAGCCTTTCCCGGGGATTGCAGTATTAGATTCCGATGCACCATTGCAGGTTTACTGTATCCCTTGGACCTTCAAATCAACGATGAAACACAGAAATTGCTTCGATATTGAATACAAAAGGCAAAATGTCGACTTATATTCAAGAGGAGTAACTCTTCTAATTGTTCGTGATTTGAGCCTTTCCTGGGACAGCAGTATTAGATTCCGTTGCACCATTGCAGGTTTACTGTATCCCTTGGACCCTCAAATCAACAATGAATCACAGAAATTGCATCGATATTGAATACAAAAGGCAAAATCTCGACTTATTTACAACAGGAGTAACTCTTCTAATAGTTCGTGCTTTGAGCCTTTCCTGGGACAGCAGTATTAGTTTCCGATGCACCATTGCAGGTTTACTGTATCCCTTGGACCTTCAAATCAACGATGAAACATAGAAATTGCATCGATATTGAATACAAAAGGCCAAATGTCGTCTTATTTATTAGAGGAGTAACTCTTCTAATAGTTCGTGCTTTGAGGCTTTCCTGGGACAGCAGTATTAGATTCCAATGCACCACTGCAGGTTTACTGTATAAGGTTGGACCTTCAAATCAACGGTGAAACACAGAAATTGCATCGATATTGAATACAAAAGGCAAAATGTCGACTTATGTACAAGAGGGGTAACTCTTCTAATGGTTCGTGATTTGAGCCCTTCCTGGGACGGCAGTGTTAGATTCCGTTGCACCATTGCAGGTTTACTGTATCCCTTGGGCCTTTAAATCAACGATGAAACACAGAAATTGCATCGATATTGAATACAAAAGGCAAAATGACGACTTATTTAGAACAGGAGTAACTCTTCTAATAGTTCGTGCTTTGAGCCTTTCCTGGGATAGCAGTATTAGTTTCCGATGCACCATTGCAGGTTTTGTGTATCCCTTGGACATTCAAATCAACGATGAAACACAGAAGTTGCATCGATATTGAATACAAAAGGCAAAATGGCGACTTATTTAGAAGAGGAGTAACTCTTCTAATAGATCGTGCTTTGAGCCTTTCCTGGGACAGCAGTATTAGATTCCGTTGCACCATTGCAGGTTTACTGTATCCCTTGGGCCTTTAAATCAACGATGAAACACAGAAATTGCATCGATATTGAATACAAAAGGCAAAATGACGACTTATTTAGAACAGGAGTAACTCTTCTAATAGTTCGTGCTTTGAGCCTTTCCTGGGATAGCAGTATTAGATTCCGATGCACCATTGCAGGTTTACTGTATCGCTCGGACCTTCAAATCAACGATGAAACACAGATATTGCATCGATATTGAATACAAAACGCAAATTGTCGACTTATTTGCAAGAGGAGTAACTCTTCTAATAGTTCGTGCTTTGAGCCTTTCCTGGGACAGCAGTATTGGATTCCGATGCACCATTGCAGGTTTACTGTATCCCTTGGACCTTCAAAACAACGATGAAACACAGAAATTGCATCGATATTGAATAAAAAAGGCAAAATGTTGTCTTATTTACAAGTGGAGTAACTCTTCTAATAGTTTGTGCTTTGAGCCTTTCCTGGGATAGCAGTATTAGTTTCCGATGCACCATTGCAGGTTTACTGTATCCCTTGGACATTTAAATCGACGATGAAACACAGAAATTGCATCGATACTGAATACAAAAAGCCAAATGTCGTCTTATTTATAAGAGGAGTAACACTTCTAATAGTTTGTGCTTTGAGCCTTTCCTGGGGCAGCAGTATTATATTCCGATGCACCATTGCAGGTTTACTGTATCTCTTGGACCTTCACATCAACGATGAAACACAGAAATTGCATTGATATTGAATACAAAAGGCAAAATATCGACTTATTTATAAGGGGAGTAACTCCTCTAATGATTCGTGAATTTAGCGTTTCCTGGGACAGCAATATTAGATTCCGATGCACCATTGCAGGTTTACTGTACCTCTTGGACCTTCAAATCAACGATGAAACACAGAAATTGCATCGATATTGAATACAAAAGGGAAAATGACGACTTATTTATAAGAGGAGTAACTCTTCTAATAGTTCGTGCTTTGAGCCTTTCCTGGGACAGCAGTATTAGATTCCGTTGCACCATTGCAGGTTTACTGTATCCCTTGGACCTTCAAATCAACGATGAAACACAGAACTTGCATCGATATTGAATACAACTGGTAAAATGTCGACTTATTTATAAGAGGAGTAACTCTTCTAATAGTTCGTGATTTGAGCCTTTCCTGGGATAGCAGTATTAGTTTCCGATGCACCATTGCAGCTTTACTGTATCCCTTGGACCTTCAAATCAACGATGAAACACAGAAATTGCATCGATATTGAATACAAAAGGCAAAATGACGACTTATTTAGAAGAGGAGTAACTCTTCTAATAGTTCGTGCTTTGAGCCTTTCCTGGGACAGCAGTATTAGATTCCGATGCATCATTGCAGGTTTACTGTATCCCTTGGACCTTCAAATCAACGATGAAACACAGAAATTGCATCGATATTGAATACAAAAGGCTAAATGTCGACTTATTTATAAGAGGAGTAACTCTTCTAATAGTTCGTGATTTTAGCCTTTCCTGGGACAGCTTTGTTAAATTCCGATGCATCATTGCAGGTTTACTGTATCCCTTGGACCTTCAAGTCAATGATGAAACACAGAAATTGCATCGATATTGAATACCAAATGCAAAGTGTCGACTTACTTATAAGAGAAGTAACTCTTATAATAGTTCGTGCTTAGAGCCTTTCCCGGGACAGCAGTATTAGATTGCGATGCAGCATTGCAGGTTTACTGTATCCCTTGGACCTTCAAATCAACGATGAAACACAGAAATTGCATCGATATTGAATACAAAAGGCAAAGTGTCGAGGAGTAACTCTTCTAATAGTTCGTGCTTTGAGCCTTTCCTGGGACAGCAGTACTAGATTCCGATGCACCATTGCAGGTTTACTGTATCCTTTGGACCTCCAAATCAACGATGAAACATAAAAATTGCATCGATATTGAATACAAAAGGCAAAATATCGACTTATTTATAAGAGTAGTAACTCTTCTAATAGTTCGTGCTTTGAGCCTTTCCTGGGACTGCAGTATTAAATTCCGATGCACAATTGCAGGTTTCCTGTATGCCTTGGACCTTCAAATCAACGATGAAACACAGAAATTTCATCGATATTGATTACAAAAGGCAAAATGGCGACTTATTTACAAGAGGAGAAACTCTTCTAATAATTCGTGCTTTGAGCCTTTCCTGGGACAGCAGTATTAAATTCCGATGCACCATTGCAGGTTTACTGTATCCCTTGGACCTTCAAATCAACGATGAAACACAGAATTTGCATCGATATTGAGTACAAAAGGCCAAATGTCAACTTATTTATAAGAGGAGTAACTCTTCTAATAGTTCGTGCTTTGAGCCTTTCCTGGGACAGCAGCATTAGATTCCGATGCACCATTGCAGGTTTACTATATCCCTTGGACCTTCAAATCAACGATGAAACACAGACATTGCATCGATATTGAATACAAAAGGCAAAATGTCGACTTATTTATTAGAGGAGTAACTCTTCTAATAGTTCGTGCTTTGAGCCTTTCCTGGGACAGCAGTATTAGATTCCGATGCACCATTGCAGGTTTACTGTTTTTCTTCGACCTTCAAATCAACGATGAAACATAGATATTGCATCGATATTGAATACAAAAATCCAAATGTCGCCTAATTTATTAGAGGAGTAACTCTTCTAATAGTTCGTGCTTTGAGCCTTTCCTGGGACAGCAGTATTAGATTCCGATGCACCATTGCAGGTTTACTGTATCCCTTGGACCTTCAAATCAACGATGAAACACAGAAATTGCATTGATATTGAATACAAAAGGCAAAATGTCGACTTATTTATAAGAGGAGTAACTCTTCGAATGGTTCGTGAATTTAGCCTTTCCTGGGACAGCAGTATTAGAATCCGATGCAGCATTGCAGGTTTACTGTATCCCTTGGACCTTCAAATCAACGATGAAACACAGAAATTGCATCGATATTGAATACAAAAGGCAAAGTGTCGAGGAGTAACTCTTCTAATAGTTCGTGCTTTGAGCCTTTCCTGGGACAGCAGTACTAGATTCCGATGCACCATTGCAGGTTTACTGTATCCTTTGGACCTCCAAATCAACGATGAAACATAAAGATTGCATCGATATTGAATACAAAAGGCAAAATATCGACTTATTTATAAGAGTAGTAACTCTTCTAATAGTTCGTGCTTTGAGCCTCTCCTGGGACTGAAGTATTAGATTCCGATGCACAATTGCAGGTTTACTGTATGCCTTGGACCTTCAAATCAACGATGAAACATAGAAATTTCATCGATATTGATTACAAAAGGCAAAATGACGACTTATTTACAAGAGGAGAAACTCTTCTAATAGTTCGTGCTTTGAGCCTTTCCTGGGACAGCAGTATTAGTTTCCGATGCACCATTGCAGGTTTACTGTATCCTTTGGACCTTCAAATCAACGATGAAACACAGAATTTTCATCGATATTGAATACAAAAGGCCAAATGTCGTCTTATTTATAAGAGGAGTAACTCTTCTAATAGTTCGTGCTTTGAGCCTTTCCTGGGACAGCAGCATTAGATTCCGAAGCACCATTGCAGGTTTACTGTATCCCTTGGATGTTCAAATCAACGATGAAACACAGAAATTGCATCGATATTGAATACAAAAGGCAAAATGTCGACTTATTTATAAGAGGAGTAACTCTTCTAATAGTTCGTGCTTTGAGCCTTTCTTGGGACAGCAGTATTAGATTCCGATGCACCATTGCAGGTTTACTGTTTCCCTTCGACCTTCAAATCAACGATGAAACATAGAAATTGCATCGATATTGAATACAAAAGGCCAAATGTCGTCTTATTTATTAGAGGAGTAACTCTTCTAATAGTTCGTGCTTTGAGCCTTTCCTGGGACAGCAGTATTAGATTCCGATGCACCATTGCAGGTTTACTGTATCCCTTGGACCTTCAAATCAACGATGAAACACAGAAATTGCATCGATATTGAATACAAAAGGCAAAACGTCGACTTATTTACAAGAGGAGTAACTCTTCTAATAGTTCGTGATTTGAGCCTTTCCTGGGACAGCAGTATTAGATTCCGTTGCACCATTGCAGGTTTACTATATCCCTTGGACCTTCAAATCAACGATGAATCACAGAAATTGCATCGATATTGAATACAAAAGGCCAAATGTCGTCTTATTTATAAGAGGAGTAACTCTTCTAATAGTTCGTGCTTTGAGCCTTTCCTGGGACAGCAGCATTATATTCCGAAGCACCATTGCAGGTTTACTGTATCCCTTGGACCTTCAAATCAACGATGAAACACAGAAATTGCATCGATATTGAATACAAAAGGCAAAATGTCGACTTAATTATAAGAGGAGTAACTCTTCTAATAGTTCGTGCTTTGAGCTTATCCTGGGACAGCAGTATTAGATTCCGATGCACCATTGCAGGTTTACTGTTTCCCTTCGACCTTCAAATCAACGATGAAACATAGAAATTGCATCGATATTGAATACAAAAGGCCAAATGTCGTCTTATTTATTAGAGGAGTAACTCTTCTAATAGTTCGTGCTTTGAGCCTTTCCTGGGACAGCAGTATTAGATTCCGATGCACCATTGCAGGTTTACTCTATCCCTTGGACCTTCAAATCAACGATGAAACACAGAAATTGCATCGATATTGAATACAAAAGGCAAAATGTCGACTTATTTACAAGAGGAGTAACTCTTCTAATAGTTCGTGATTTGAGCCTTTCCTGGGACAGCAGTGTTAGATTCCGTTGCACCATTGCAGGTTTACTATATCCCTTGGACCTTCAAATCAACGATGAATCACAGAAATTGCATCGATATTGAATACAAAAGGCAAAATGTCGACTTATTTACAAGAGGAGTAACTCTTTTAATAGTTCGTGCTTTGAGCCTTTCCTGGGAATGCAGTATTAGATTCCGTTGCACGATTGCAGGTTTACTGTATCCCTTGGACCTTCAAATCAACTATGAAACACAGAAATTGCATCGATATTGAATACAAAAAGCAAAATGTCGACTTATTTACAAGAGGAGTAACTCTTCTAATAGTTCGTGCTTTGAGCCTTTCCTGGGACAGCAGTATTAGTTTCCGATGCACCATTGCAGGTTTACTGTATCCCTTGGACCTTCAAATCAACGATGAAACACAGAAATTGCATCGATATTGAATACAAAAGGCCAAATGTCGTCTTATTTATAAGAGGAGTAACTCTTCTAGTAGTTCGTGCTTTGAGCCTTTCCTGGGACAGCAGTATTAAATTCCGATGCACCATTGCAGGTTTACTGTATCCCTTGGACCTTCAAATCAACGATGAAACACAGAAATTGCATTGATATTGAATACAAAAGGCAAAATGTCGACTTATTTATAAGAGGAGTAACTCTTCTAATGGTTCGTGATTTTAGCCTTTCCTGGGACAGCAGTATTAGATTCCGATGCAGCATTGCAGGTTTACTGTATCCCTTGGACCTTCAAATCAACGATGAAACACAGAAATTGCATTGATATTGAATACAAAAGGCAAAGTGTCGAGGAGTAACTCTTCTAATAGTTCGTGCTTTGAGCCATTCCTGGGACAGCAGTACTAGATTCCGATGCACCATTGCAGGTTTACTGTATCCTTTGGACCTCCAAATCAACGATGAAACATAAAAATTTTATCGATATTGAATACAAAAGGCAAAATATCGACTTATTTATAAGAGTAGTAACTCTTCTAATAGTTCGTGCTTTGAGCCTTTCCTGGGACTGCAGTATTAGATTCCGATGCACAATTGCAGGTTTACTGAATGCCTTGGACCTTTAAATCAACGATGAAACACAGAAATTTCATCGATATTGATTACAAAAGGCAAAATGACGACTTATTTACAAGAGGAGAAACTCTTCTAATAGTTCGTGCTTTGAGCCTTTCCTGGGACAGCAGTATTAGTTTCCGATGCACCATTGCAGGTTTACTGTATCCCTTGGACCTTCAAATCAACGATGAAACACAGAAATTGCATCGATATTGAATACAAAAAGCAAAATGTCGACTTATTTACAAGAGGAGTAACTCTTATAATAGTTCGTGCTTTGAGCCTTTCCTGGGACAGCAGTATTAGTTTCCGATGCTCCATTGCAGGTGTACTGTATCCCTTGGACCTTCAAATCAACGATGAAACACAGAAATTGCATCGATATTGAATACAAAAGGCCAAATGTCGTCTTATTTATAAGAGGAGTAACTCTTCTAGTAGTTCGTGCTTTGAGCCTTTCCTGGGACAGCAGTATTAAATTCCGATGCACGATTGCAGGTTTACTGTATCCCTTGGACCTTCAAATCAACGATGAAACACAGAAATTGCATTGATATTGAATACAAAAGGCAAAATGTCGACTTATTTATAAGAGGAGTAACTCTTCTAATGGTTCGTGATTTTAGCCTTTCCTGGGACAGCAGTATTAGATTCCGATGCAGCATTGCAGGTTTACTGTATCCCTTGGACCTTCAAATCAACGATGAAACACAGAAATTGCATTGATATTGAATACAAAAGGCAAAGTGTCGAGAGTAACTCTTCTAATAGTTCGTGCTTTGAGCCTTTCCTGGGACAGCAGTACTAGATTCCGATGCACCATTGCAGGTTTACTGTATCCTTTGGACCTCCAAATCAACGATGAAACATAGAAATTGCATCGATATTGAATACAAAAGGCAAAATATCGACTTATTTATAAGAGTAGTAACTCTTCTAATAGTTCGTGCTTTGAGCCTTTCCTGGGACAGCAGTATTAGATTCCGATGCACCATTGCAGGTTTACTGTATGCCTTGGACCTTCAAATCAACGATGAAACACAGAAATTTCATCGATATTGATTACAAAAGGCAAAATGACGACTTATTTACAAGAGGAGAAACTCTTCTAATAGTTCGTGCTTTGAGCCTTTCCTGGGACAGCAGTATTAGTTTCCGATGCACCATTGGAGGTTTACTGTATCCCTTGGACCTTCAAATCAACGATGAAACACAGAATTTGCATCGATATTGAATACATAAGGCCAAATGTCGTCTTATTTATAAGAGGAGTAACTCTTATAATAGTTCGTGCTTTGAGCCTTTCCTGGGACAGCAGTATTAGATTCCGAAGCACCATTGCAGGTTTACTGTATCCCTTGGACCTTCAAATCAACGATGAAACACAGGAATTGCATCGATATTGAATACAAAAGGCAAAATGTCGACTTATTTATAAGAGGAGTAACTCTTCTAATAGTTCGTGCTTTGAGCCTTTCCTGGGACAGTACTATTAGATTCCGATGCACCATTGCAGGTTTACTGTTTCCCTTCGACCTTCAAATCAACGATGAAACATAGAAATTGCATCGATCTTGAATACAAAAGGCCAAATGTCGTCTTATTTATTAGAGGAGTAACTCTTCTAATAGTTCGTGCTTTGAGCCTTTCCTGGGACAGCAGTATTAGATTCCGATGCACCATTGGAGGTTTACTGTATCCCTTGGACCTTCAAATCAACGATGAAACACAGAAATTGCATCGATATTGAATACAAAAGGCAAAATGTCGACTTATTTACAAGAGGAGTAACTCTCCTAATAGTTCGTGATTTGAGCCTTTCCTGGGACAGCAGTATTAGATTCCGTTGCACCATTGCAGGTTTACTATATCCCTTGGACCTTCAAATCAACGATGAATCACAGAGATTGCACCGATATTGAATACAAAAGGCAAAATGTCGACTTATTTACAAGAGGAGTAACTCTTTTAATAGTTCGTGCTTTGAGCCTTTCCTGGGAATGCAGTATTAGATTCCGTTGCACCATTGCAGGTTTACTGTATCCCTTGGACCTTCAAATCAACGATGAAACACAGAAATTGCATCGATATTGAATACAAAAAGCAAAATGTCGACTTATTTACAGGAGGAGTAACTCTTCTAATAGTTCGTGCTTTGAGCCTTTCCTGGGACAGCAGTATTAGTTTCCGATGCACCATTGCAGGTTTACTGTATCCCTTGGACCTTCAAATCAACGATGAAACACAGAAATTGCATCGATATTGAATACAAAAGGCCAAATGTCGTCTTATTTATAAGAGGAGTAACTCTTCTAATAGTTCGTGCTTTGAGCGTTTCCTGGGACAGCAGTATTAAATTCCGATTAACCATTGCAGGTTTCTGTATCCCTTGGACCTTCAAATCAACGATGAAACACAGAAATTGCATTGATATTGAATACAAAAGGCAAAAGGTCGACTTATTTATAAGAGGAGTAACTCTTCTAATGGTTCGTGATTTTAGCCTTTCCTGGGACAGCAGTATTAGATTCCGATGCAGCATTGCAGGTTCACTGTATCCCTTGGACCTTCAAATCAACGATGAAACACAGAAATTGCATCGATATTGAATACAAAAGGCAAAGTGTCGAGGAGTAACTCTTCTAATAGTTCGTGCTTTGAGCCTTTCCTGGGACAGCAGTACTAGATTCCGATGCACCATTGCAGGTTTACTGTATCCTTAGGACATCAAAATCAACGATGAAACATAAAAATTGCATCGATATTGAATACAAAGGCAAAATATCGACTTATTTATAAGAGTAGTAACTCTTCTAATAGTTCGTGCTTTGAGCCTTTCCTGGGACTGCAGTATTAGTTTCCGATGCAGCATTGCAGGTTTACTGTATCCCTTGGACCTTCAAATCAACGATGAAACACAGAAATTGCATCGATATTGAATACAAAAGGCAAAGTTTCGAGGAGTAACTCTTCTAATAGTTCGTGCTTTGAGCCTTTCCTGGGACAGCAGTACTAGATTCCGATGCACTATTGCAGGTTTACTGTATCCCTTGGACCTTCAAATCAACGATAAAACACAGAATTTGCATCGATATTGAATAGAAAAGGCCAAATGTCGTCTTATTTATAAGAGGAGTAACTCTTCTAATAGTTCGTGCTTTGAGCCTTTCCTGGGACAGCAGTATTAGATTCCGAAGCACCATTGCAGGTTTACTGTATCCCTTGGACCTTCAAATCAACGATGAAACACAGAAATTGCATCGATATTGAATACAAAAGGCAAAATGTCGACTTATTTATAAGAAGAGTAACTCCTCTAATAGTTCGTGCTTTGAGCCTTTCCTGGGACAGCAGTATTCGATTCCGATGCACCATTGCAGGTTTACTGTTTCCCTTCGACCTTCAAATCAACGATGAAACATAGAAATTGCATCGATATTGAATACAAAAGGACAAATGTCGTCTTATTTATTAGAGGAGTAACTCTTCTAATAGTTCGTGCTTTGAGCCTTTCCTGGGACAGCAGTATTAGATTCCGATGCACCATTGCAAGTTTACTGTATCCCTTGGACCTTCAAATCAACGATGAAACACAGAAATTGCATCGATATTGAATACAAAAGGCAAAATGTCGACTTATTTACAAGAGGAGTAACTCTTCTAATAGTTCGTGATTTGAGCCTTTCCTGGGACAGCAGTATTAGATTCCGTTGCACCATTGCAGGTTTACTATATCCCTTGGACCTTCAAATCAACGATGAATCACAGAAATTGCATCGATATTGAATACAAAAGGCAAAATGTCGACTTATTTACGAGAGGAGTAACTCTTCTAATAGTTTGTTCTTTGAGCCTTTCCTGGAACAGCAGTATTAGATTCCGATGCACCATTGCAGGTTTACTGTATCCCTTGGACCTTCAAATCAACGATGAAACATAGAAATTGCATCGATATTGAATACAAAACGCAAATTGTCGACTTATTTGCAAGAGGAGTAACTCTTCTAATAGTTCGTGCTTTGAGCCTTTCCTGGGATAGCAGTATTAGTTTCCGATGCACCATTGCAGGTTTACTGTATCCCTTGGACCTTCAAATCGACGATGAAACACAGAAATTGCATCGATACTGAATACAAAAGGCCAAATGTCGTCTTATTTATAAGAGGAGTAACTCTTCTAATAGTTTGTGCTTTGAGCCTTTCCTTGGGCAGCAGTATTCCATTCCGATGCACCATTGCAGGTTTACTGTATCCCTTGGACCTTCAAATAAACGATGAAACACAGAAATTGCATCGATATTGAATACAAAAGGCAAAATGTCGACTTATTTACAAGAGGAGTAACTCTTCTAATAGTTCGTGCTTTGAGCCTTTACTGGGACAGCAGTATTAGATTCCGATGCAGCATTGCAGGTTTACTGTATCCCTTGGACCTTCCAATCAACGATGAAACTCAGAAATTGCATCGATATTGAATACAAAAGGCAAAATGTCGACTTATTTACAAGAGGAGTAACTCTTGTAATAGTTCGTGCTTTGAGCCTTACCTGGGACAGCAGTATTAGTTTCTGATGCAATATTGCAGGTTTACTGTATCCCTTGGACCTTCAAATCAACGATGAAACAGAGAAATTACATCGATATTGAATACAAAAGGCAAAATGACGACTTATTTAGAAGAGGAGTAACTCTTCTAATAGTTCGTGCTTTGAGCCTTTCCTGGGACAGCAGTATTAGATTCCGATGCACCATTGCAGGTTTACTGTATCCCTTGGACCTTCAAATCAACGATGAAACACAGAAATTGCATCGATATTGAATACAAAAGACAAAATGACGACTTATTTAGAAGAAGAGTAACTCTTCTAATAGTTCGTGCTTTGAGCCTTTCCTGGGACAGCAGTATTAGATTCCGTTGCACCATTGCAGGTTTACTGTATCCCTTGGACATTCAAATCAACGATGAAACACAGAAATTGCATCGATATCGATTACAAAAGGCAAAATGTCGACTTATTTATAAAAGGAGTAACTCTTCTAATAGTTCGTCTTTTGAGCCGTTCCTGGGACAGCAGTATTAGATTCCGATGCACTATTGCAGGTTTACTGTATCGCTCGGACCTTCAAATCAACGATGAAACACAGATATTGCATCGATATTGATTACAAAACGCAAATTGTCGACTTATTTGCAAGAGGAGTAACTCTTCTAATAGTTCGTGCTTTGAGCCTTTCCTGGGATAGCAGTATTAGTTTCCGATGCACCATTGCAGGTTTACTGTATCCCTTGGACCTTCAAATCAACGATGAAACACAGAAATTGCTTCGATATTGAATACAAAAGGCAAAATGTCGACTTATTTACAAGAGGAGTAACTCTTCTAATAGTTCGTGCTTTGAGCCTTTCCTGGGACAGCAGTATTGGAATCCGATGCACCATTGCAGATTTTCTGTATCCCTTGGACCTTCAAAACAACGATGAAACACAGAAATTGCATCGATATTGAATACAAAAATCAAAATGTCGACTTATTTACAAGTGGAGTAACTCTTCTAATAGTTCGTGCTTCGAGCCTTTCCTGGGATAGCAGTATTAGTTTCCGATGCACCATTGCAGGGTTACTGTATCCCTTGGACCTTCAAATCGACGATGAAACACAGAAATTGCATCGATACTGAATACAAAAGGCCAAATGTCGTCTTATTCATAAGAGGAGTAACTCTTCTAATAGTTCGTGCTTCGAGCCTTTCCTGGGATAGCAGTATTAGTTTCCGATGCACCATTGCAGGGTTACTGTATCCCTTGGACCTCCAAATCAACGATGAAACACAGAAATTGCTGCGATATTGAATACAAAAGCCAAATGTCGACTCATTTACAAGAGGAGTAACTCTTTTAATAGTTCGTGCTTTGAGCCTTTCTTGGGACAGCAGTATTAGATTCCGTTGCACCATTGCAGGTTTACTGTTTCCCTTGGACCTTCAAATCAACGATGAAACACAGAAATTGCATCGATATTGAATACAAAAAGCAAAATGTCGACCTATTTACAAGAGGAGTAACTCTTCTAATAGTTCGTGCTTTGAGCCTTTCCTGGGACAGCAGTATTAGTTTCCGATGCACCATTGCAGGTTTACTGTATCCCTTGGACCCTCAAATCAACGATGAAACACAGAAATTGCATCGATATTGAATACAAAAGGCCTAATGTCGTCTTATTTATAAGAGGAGTAACTCTTCTAATAGTTCGTGCTTTGAGCCTTTCCTGGGACAGCAGTATTAGTTTCCGATGCACCATTGCATGTTTACTGTATCCCTTGGACCTTCAAATCAACGATGAATCACAGAAATTGCATCGATATTGAATACAAAAGGTAAAATGTCGACTTATTTACAAGAGGAGTAACTCTTCTAATAGTTCGTGCTTTGAGCCTTTCCTGGAACAGCAGTATTAGATTCCGATGCACCATTGCAGGTTTACTGTATCCCTTGGACCTTCAAATCAATGATGAAACATAGAAATTGCATCGATATTGAATACAAAAGGCCAAATGTCGTCTTATTTATAACAGGAGTAACTCTTCTAATAGTTCGTGCTTTGAGCCTTTCCTGGGATAGCAGTATTAGTTTCCGATGCACCATTGCAGTTTTACTGTATCCCTTGGACATTCAAATCAACGATGAAACACAGAAATTGCATCGATATTAAATACAAAAGGCAAAATGACGACTTATTTAGAAGAGGAGTAACTCTTCTAATAGTTCGTGCTTTGAGCCTTTCCTGGGACAGCAGTATTAGATTCCGTTGCACCATTGCAGGTTTACTGTATCCTTTGGACCTTCAAATCAACGATGAAACACAGAAATTGCATCGATATTGAATACAAAAGGCAAAATGACGACTTATTTAGAAGAGGAAAAACTCTTCTAATAGTTCGTGCTTTGAGCCTTTCCTGGGACAGCAGTATTAGATTCCGTTGCACCATTGCAGGTTTACTGTATCCCTTGGACATTCAAATCAACGATGAAACACAGAAATTGCATCGATATTGAATACAAAAGGCAAAATGTCGACTTATTTATAAGAGGAGTAACTCATCTAATTGTTCGTGCTTTGAGCCTTTCCTGGGACAGCAGTATTAGATTCCGATGCAGCATTGCAGGTTTACTGTATCCCTTGGACCTTCAAATCAATGATGAAACACAGAAATTGCATCGTTATTGAATACAAAAGGCAAAGTGTCTACTTATTTACAAGAGGAGTAACTCTTCTAATAGTTCGTGCTTTGAGCCTTTCCTGGGACTGCAGTATTAGATTCTGATGCACCATTGCAGGTTTACTGTATTCCTTGGACCTTCAAATCAACCATGAAACACAGAAATTGCATCGATATTGAATACAAAATGCCAAATGTCGTCTTATTTATAAGAGGAGTAACTCTTCTAATAGTCCGTGCTTTGAGCCTTTCCTGGGACAGCAGTATTAGATTCCGATGCACCATTGCAGGTTTACTGTATCCCTTGGACCTTCAAATCAACGATGAAACACAGAAATTGCATCGATATTGAATACAAAAGGCAAAATGTCGACTTATTTACAAGAGGAGTAACTCTTGTATTTGTTCGTGCTTTGAGCCTTTCCTGGGACAGCAGTATTAGTTTCCGATGCACCATTGCAGGTTTACTGTATCCCTTAGACCTCTAAATCAACGATGAAACACTAAAATTGCATCGATATTGAATAGAAAAGCCAAAATATCGACTTATTTATAAGAGTAGTAACTCTTCTAATAGTTCGTGCTTCGAGCCTTTCCTGGGACTGCAGTATTAGATTCCGATGCACCATTGCAGGTTTACTGTATCCCTTGGACCTTCAAATCAACGATGAAACACAGAAATTTCATCGATATTGATTACAAAAGGCAAAATGACGACTTATTTACAAGAGGAGTAACTCTTCTAATAGTTCGTGCTTTGAGCCTTTCCTGGGACAGCAGTATTAGTTTCCGATGCACCATTGCAGGCTTACTGTATCCCTTGGACCTTCAAATCAACGATGAAACACAGAATTTGCATCGATAGTGAATACAAAAGGCCAAATGTCGTCTTATTTATAAGAGGAGTAACTCTTCTAATAGTTCGTGCTTTGAGCCTTTCCTGGGACAGCAATATTAGATTCCGATGCACCATTGCAGGTTTACTGTATCCCTTGGACCTTCAAATAAACGATGAAACACAGAAATTGCATCGATATTGAATACAAAAGGCAAAATGTCGACTTATTTACAAGAGGAGTAACTCTTCTAATAGTTCGTGCTTTGAGCCTTTCCTGGGACAGCAGTATTAGTTTCCGATGCACCATTGCAGGTTTACTGTATCCCTTGGTCCTTCAAATCAACGATGAATCACAGAAATTGCATCGATATTGAATACAAAAGGTAAAATGTCGCCTTATTTACAAGAGGAGTAACTCTTTTAATATTTCGTGCTTTGAGCCTTTCCTGGAACAGCAGTATTAGATTCCGATGCACCATTGCAGGTTTACTGTATCCCTTGGACCTTCAAATCAATGATGAAACACAGAAATTGCATCGTTATTGAATACAAAAGGCAAAGTGTCTACTTATTTACAAGAGGAGTAACTCTTCTAATAGTTCGTGCTTTGAGCCTTTCCTGGGACTGCAGTATTAGATTCCGATGCACCATTGCAGGTTTACTGTATTCCTTGGACCTTCAAATCAACCATGAAACACAGAAATTGCATCGATATTGAATACAAAAGGCCAAATGTCGTCTTATTTATAAGAGGAGTAACTCTTCTAATAGTCCGTGCTTTGAGCCTTTACTGGGACAGCAGTATTAGATTCCGATGCACCATTGCAGGTTTACTGTATCCCTTGGACCTTCAAATCAACGATGAAACACAGAAATTGCATCGATATTGAATAGAAAAGGCAAAATGTCGACTTATTTACAAGAGGAGTAACTCTTCTAATAGTTCGTGCTTTGAGCCTTTACTGGGACTGCAGTATTAGATTCCGATGCACCATTGCAGGTTTACTGTATCCCTTGGACCTTCCAATCAACGATGAAACACAGAAATTGCATCGATATTGAATACAAAAGGCAAAATGTCGACTTATTTACAAGAGGAGTAACTCTTGTAATTGTTCGTGCTTTGAGCCTTTACTGGGACAGCAGTATTAGATTCCGATGCACCATTGCAGGTTTACTGTATCCCTTGGACCTTCAAATCAACGATGAAACACAGAAATTGCATCGATATTGAATACAAAAGGCAAAATGTCGACTTATATACAAGCGGAGTAACTCTTCTAATAGTTCGTGCTTTGAGCCTTTCCTGGGACAGCAGTATTAGATTCCGATGCACCATTGCAGGTTTACTGTATCCCTTGGACCTTCAAATCAACGATGAAACACAGAAATTGCATCGATATTGAATACAAAAGGCAAAATGTCGACTTATTTACAAGAGGAGTAACTCTTCTAATAGTTCGTGCTTTGAGCCTTTCCTGGGACAGCAGTACTAGATTCCGATGCACCATTGCAGGTTTACTGTATCCTTTGGTCCTCCAAATCAACGATGAAACACAGAAATTGCATCGATATTGAATACAAAAGGCAAAGTGTCGACTTATTTACAAGAGGAGTAACTCTTCTAATAGTTCGTGCTTTGAGCCTTTCCTGGGACAGCAGTATTAGATTCCGTTGCACCATTGCAGGTTTACTGTTTCCCTTGGACCTTCAAATCAACGATGAAACACAGAAATTGCATCGATATTGAATACAAAAAGCAAAATGTCGACTTATTTACAATAGGAGTAACTCTTCTAATAGTTCGTGCTTTGAGCCATTCCTGGGACAGCAGTATTAGTTTCCGATGCACCATTGCAGGTTTACTGTATCCCTTGGACCTTCAAATCAACGATGAAACACAGAAATTGCATCGATATTGAATACAAAAGGCCTAATGTCGTCTTATTTATAAGAGGAGTAACTCTTCTAATAGTTCGTGCTTTGAGCCTTTCCTGGGACAGCAGTATTAGTTTCCGATGCACCATTGCAGGTTTACTGTATCCCTTGGACCTTCAAATCAACGATGAATCACAGAAATTGCATCGATATTGAATACAAAAGGTAAAATGTCGACTTATTTACAAGAGGAGTAACTCTTCTAATAGTTCGTGCTTTGAGCCTTTCCTGGAACAGCAGTATTAGATTCCGATGCACCATTGCAGGTTTACTGTATCCCTTGGACCTTCAAATCAACGATGAAACATAGAAATTGCATCGATATTGAATACAAAAGGCCAAATGTCGTCTTATTTATAAGAGGAGTAACTCTTCTAATAGTTCGTGCTTTGAGCCTTTCCTGGGATAGCAGTATTAGTTTCCGATGCACCATTGCAGTTTTACTGTATCCCTTGGACATTCAAATCAACGATGAAACACAGAAATTGCATCGATATTAAATACAAAAGGCAAAATGACGACTTATTTAGAAGAGGAGTAACTCTTCTAACAGTTCGTGCTTTGAGCCTTTCCTGGGACAGCAGTATTAGATTCCGTTGCACCATTGCAGGTTTACTGTATCCCTTGGACCTTCAAATCAACGATGAAACACAGAAATTGCATCGATATTGAATACAAAAGGCAAAATGACGACTTATTTAGAAGAGGAAAAACTCTTCTAATAGTTCGTGCTTTGAGCCTTTCCTGGGACAGCAGTATTAGATTCCGTTGCACCATTGCAGGTTTACTGTATCCCTTGGACATTCAAATCAACGATGAAACACAGAAATTGCATCGATATTGAATACAAAAGGCAAAATGTCGACTTATTTATAAGAGGAGTAACTCTTCTAATTGTTCGTGCTTTGAGCCTTTCCTGGGACAGCAGTATTAGATTCCGATGCAGCATTGCAGGTTTACTGTATCCCTTGGACCTTCAAATCAATGATGAAACACAGAAATTGCATCGTTATTGAATACAAAAGGCAAAGTGTCTACTTATTTACAAGAGGAGTAACTCTTCTAATAGTTCGTGCTTTGAGCCTTTCCTGGGACTGCAGTATTAGATTCCGATGCACCATTGCAGGTTTACTGTATTCCTTGGACCTTCAAATCAACCATGAAACACAGAAATTGCATCGATATTGAATACAAAAGGCCAAATGTCGTCTTATTTATAAGAGGAGTAACTCTTCTAATAGTCCGTGCTTTGAGCCTTTCCTGGGACAGCAGTATTAGATTCCGATGCACCATTGCAGGTTTACTGTATCCCTTGGACCTTCAAATCAACGATGAAACACAGAAATTGCATCGATATTGAATACAAAAGGCAAAATGTCGACTTATTTACAAGAGGAGTAACTCTTCTAATAGTTCGTGCTTTGAGCCTTTACTGGGACAGCAGTATTAGATTCCGATGCACCATTGCAGGTTTACTGTATCCCTTGGACCTTCCAATCAACGATGAAACACAGAAATTGCATCGATATTGAATACAAAAGGCAAAATGTCGACTTATTTACAAGAGGAGTAACTCTTGTAATTGTTCGTGCTTTGAGCCTTTCCTGGGACAGCAGTATTAGTTTCCGATGCACCATTGCAGGTTTACTGTATCCCTTAGACCTCTAAATCAACGATGAAACACTAAAATTGCATCGATATTGAATAGAAAAGCCAAAATATCGACTTATTTATAAGAGTAGTAACTCTTCTAATAGTTCGTGCTTCGAGCCTTTCCTGGGATTGCAGTATTAGATTCCGATGCACCATTGCAGGTTTACTGTATCCCTTGGACCTTCAAATCAACGATGAAACACAGAAATTTCATCGATATTGATTACAAAAGGCAAAATGACGACTTATTTACAAGAGGAGTAACTCTTCTAATAGTTCGTGCTTTGAGCCTTTCCTGGGACAGCAGTATTAGTTTCCGATGCACCATTGCAGGTTTACTGTATCCCTTGGACCTTCAAATCAACGATGAAACACAGAATTTGCATCGATATTGAATACAAAAGGCCAAATGTCGTCTTATTTATAAGAGGGGTAACTCTTCTAATAGTTCGTGCTTTGAGCCTTTCCTGGGACAGCAGTATTAGATTCCGATGCACCATTGCAGGTTTACTGTAACCCTTGGACCTTCAAATAAACGATGAAACACAGAAATTGCATCGATATTGAATACAAAAGGCAAAATGTCGACTTATTTACAAGAGGAGTAACTCTTCTAATAGTTCGTGCTTTGAGCCTTTCCTGGGACAGCAGTATTAGTTTCCGATGCACCATTGCAGGTTTACTGTATCCCTTGGTCCTTCAAATCAACGATGAATCACAGAAATTGCATCGATATTGAATACAAAAGGTAAAATGTCGAGTTATTTACAAGAGGAGTAACTCTTTTAATAGTTCGTGCTTTGAGCCTTTCCTGGAACAGCAGTATTAGATTCCGATGCACCATTGCAGGTTTACTGTATCCCTTGGACCTTCAAATCAATGATGAAACACAGAAATTGCATCGTTATTGAATACAAAAGGCAAAGTGTCTACTTATTTACAAGAGGAGTAACTCTTCTAATAGTTCGTGCTTTGAGCCTTTCCTGGGACTGCAGTATTAGATTCCGATGCACCATTGCAGATTTACTGTATTCCTTGGACCTTCAAATCAACGATGAAACACAGAAATTGCATCGATATTGAATACAAAAGGCCAAATGTCGTCTTATTTATAAGAGGAGTAACTCTTCTAATAGTCCGTGCTTTGAGCCTTTCCTGGGACAGCAGTATTAGATTCCGATGCACCATTGCAGGTTTACTGTATCCCTTGGACCTTCAAATCAACGATGAAACACAGAAATTGCATCGATATTGAATACAAAAGGTAAAATGTCGACTTATTTACAAGAGGAGTAACTCTTCTAATAGTTCGTGCTTTGAGCCTTTACTGGGACAGCAGTATTAGATTCCGATGCACCATTGCAGGTTTACTGTATCCCTTGGACCTTCCAATCAACGATGAAACACAGAAATTGCATCGATATTGAATACAAAAGGCAAAATGTCGACTTATTTACAAGAGGAGTAACTCTTGTAATTGTTCGTGCTTTGAGCCTTTCCTGGGACAGCAGTATTAGTTTCCGATGCACCATTGCAGGTTTACTGTATCCCTTAGACCTCTAAATCAACGATGAAACACTAAAATTGCATCGATATTGAATAGAAAAGCCAAAATATCGACTTATTTATAAGAGTAGTAACTCTTCTAATAGTTCGTGCTTCGAGCCTTTCCTGGGACTGCAGTATTAGATTCCGATGCACCATTGCAGGTTTACTGTATCCCTTGGACCTTCAAATCAACGATGAAACACAGAAATTTCATCGATATTGATTACAAAAGGCAAAATGACGACTTATTTACAAGAGGAGTAACTCTTCTAATAGTTCGTGCTTTGAGCCTTTCCTGGGACAGCAGTATTAGTTTCCGATGCACCATTGCAGGTTTACTGTATCCCTTGGACCTTCAAATCAACGATGAAACACAGAATTTGCATCGATATTGAATACAAAAGGCCAAATGTCGTCTTATTTATAAGAGGAGTAACTCTTCTAATAGTTCGTGCTTTGAGCCTTTCCTGGGACAGCAGTATTAGATTCCGATGCACCATTGCAGGTTTACTGTATCCCTTGGACCTTCAAATAAACGATGAAACACAGAAATTGCATCGATATTGATTACAAAAGGCAAAATGTCGACTTATTTACAAGAGGAGTAACTCTTCTAATAGTTCGTGCTTTGAGCCTTTCCTGGGACAGCAGTATTAGTTTCCGATGCACCATTGCAGGTTTACTGTATCCCTTGGTCCTTCATATCAACGATGAATCACAGAAATTGCATCGATATTGTATACAAAAGGTAAAATGTCGACTTATTTACAAGAGGAGTAACTCTTCTAATAGTTCGTGCTTTGAGCCTTTCCTGGAACAGCAGTATTAGATTCCGATGCACCATTGCAGGTTTACTGTATCCCTTGGACCTTCAAATCAACGATGAAACATAGAAATTGCATCGATATTGAATACAAAAGGCCAAATGTCGTCTTATTTATAACAGGAGTAACTCTTCTAATAGTTCGTGCTTTGAGCCTTTCCTGGGATAGCAGTATTAGTTTCCGATGCACCATTGCAGTTTTACTGTATCCCTTGGACATTCAAATCAACGATGAAACACAGAAATTGCATCGATATTAAATACAAAAGGCAAAAAGACGACTTATTCAGAAGAGGAGTAACTCTTCTAATAGTTCGTGCTTTGAGCCTTTCCTGGGACAGCAGTATTAGATTCCGATGCACCATTGCAGGTTTACTGTATCCCTTGGACCTTCAAATCAACGATGAAACACAGAAATTGCATCGATATTGAATACAAAAGGCAAAATGACGACTTATTTTGAAGAGGAAAAACTCTTCTAATAGTTCGTGCTTTGAGCCTTTCCTGGGACAGCAGTATTAGATACCGTTGCACTATTGCAGGTTTACTGTATCCCTTGGACATTTAAATCAACGATGAAACACAGAAATTGCATCGATATTGAATACAAAAGGCAAAATGTCGACTTATTTATAAGAGGAGTAACTCCTCTAATTGTTCGTGCTTTGAGCCTTTCCTGGGACAGCAGTATTAGATTCCGATGCAGCATTGCAGGTTTACTGTATCCCTTGGACCTTCAAATCAATGATGAAACACAGAAATTGCATCGTTATTGAATACAAAAGGCAAAGTGTCTACTTATTTACAAGAGGAGTAACTCTTCTAATAGTTCGTGCTTTGAGCCTTTCCTGGGACAGCAGTACTAGATTCCGATGCACCATTGCAGGTTTACTGTATCCATTGGACCTCCAAATCAACGTTGAAACATAGAAATTACATCGATATTGAATACAAAAGGCAAAATATCAACTTATTTATAAGAGTAGCAACTCTTCTAATAGTTCGTGCTTTGAGCCTTTCCTGGGACTGCAGTATTAGATTCCGATGCAGTATTGTAGGTTTACTGTATCCCTTGGACCTTCAAATCAACGATGAAACAGAGAATTTGCATCGATATTGATTACAAAAGGCAAAATGACGACTTATTTACAAGAGGAGTAACTCTTCTAATAGTTCGTGTTTGAGCCTTTCCTGGGACAGCAGTATTAGTTTCCGATGCACCATTGCAGGTTTACTGTATCCCTTTGACCTTCAAAACAACGATGAAACACAGAATTTGCATCGATATTGAATACAAAAGGCCAAATGTCGTCTTATTTATAAGAGGAGTAACTCTTCTAATACTTCGTGCATTGAGCCTTTCCTGGGACAGCAGTATTAGATTCCGATGCACCATTGCAGGTTTACTGTATCCCTTGGACCTTCAAATCAACGATGAAACACAGAAATTGCTTCGATATTGAATACAAAAGGCAAAATATCAACTTATTTATAAGAGTAGTAACTCTTCTAATAGTTCGTGCTTTGAGCCTTTCCTGGGACTGCAGTATTAGCTTCCGATGCACAATTGCAGGTTTACTGTATCTCTTGGACCTTCAAATCAACGATGAAACACAGAAATTTCATCGATATTGATTACAAAAGGCAAAATGACGACTTATTTACAAGAGGAGTAACTCTTCTAATAGTTCGTGTTTGAGCCTTTCCTGGGACAGCAGTATTAGTTTCTGATGCACCATTGCAGGTTTACTGTATCCCTTTGACCTTCAAATCAACGATGAAACACAGAATTTGCATCGATATTGAATACAAAAGGCCAAATGTCGTCTTATTTATAAGAGGAGTCACTCTTCTAATAGGTCGTGCTTTGAGCCTTTCCTGGGACAGCAGTATTAGATTCCGATGCACCATCGCAGGTTTACTGTATCCCTTGGACCTTCAAATCAACGATGAAACACAGAAATTGCATCGATATTGAATACAAAAGGCAAAATGTCGACTTATTTACAAGAGGAGTAACTCTTCTAATAGTTCGTGCTTTGAGCCTTTCCTGGGACAGCAGTATTAGTTTCCGATGCACCATTGCAGGTTTACTGTATCCCTTGGACCTTCAAATCAACGATGAAACATAGAAATTGCATCGATATTAAATACAAAAGGCCAAATGTCGTCTTATTTATTAGAGGAGTAACTCTTTTAATAGTTCGTGCTTTGAGCCTTTCCAGGGACAGCAGTATTAGATTCCAATGCACCATTGCAGGTTTACTGTATCCCTTGGACCTTCAAATCAACGATGAAACACAGAAATTGCTTCGATATTGAATACAAAAGGCAAATAGTCGACTCATTTACAAGAGGAGTAACTCTTCTAATAGTTCGTGCTTTGAGCCTTTCCTGGGACAGCAGTATTGGATTCCGATGCACCATTGCAGATTTACTGTATCCCTTGGACCTTCAAATCAACGATGAAACACAGAAATTGCATCGATATTGAATACAAAAAACAAAATGTCGACTTATTTACAAGAGGAGTAACTCTTCTAATAATTCGTGCTTTGAGCCTTTCCTGGGACAGCAGTATTAGTTTCCGATGCACCATTGCAGGTTTACTGTATCCCTTGGACCCTCAAATCAACGATGAAACACAGAAATTTCATCGATATTGAATACAAAAGGCCAAATGTCGTCTTATTTATAAGAGGAGTAACTCTTCTAATAGTTCGTGCTTTGAGCCTTTCCTGGGACAGCAGTATTAGATTCCGATGCACCATTGGAGGTTTACTGTATCCCTTGGACCTTCAAATCAACGATGAAACACAGAAATTGCATCGATATTGAATACAAAAGGCAAAATGTCGACTTATTTATAAGAGGAGTAACTCTTCTAATGGTTCGTGATTTTAGCCTTTCCTGGGACAGCAGTATTAGATTCCGATGCAGCATTGCAGGTTTACTGTATCCCTTGGACCTTCAAATCAACGATGAAACACAGAAATTGCATCGATATTGAATACAAAAGGCAAAGTGTCGAGGGGTAACTCTTCTAATAGTTCGTGCTTTGAGCCTTTCCTGGGACAGCAGTACTAGATTCCGATGCACCATTGCAGGTTTACTGTATCCTTTGGACCTCCAAATCAACGATGAAACATAGAAATTGCATCGATATTGAATACAAAAGGCAAAATATCGACTTATTTATAAGAGTAGTAACTCTTCTAATAGTTCGTGCTTTGAGCCTTTCCTGGGACAGCAGTATTAGATTCCGATGCACAATTGCAGGTTTACTGTATCCCTTGGACTTTCAAATCAGCGATGAAACACAGAAATTTCATCGATATTGATTACAAAAGGCAAAATGACTACTTATTTACAAGAGGAGTAACTCTTCTAATAGTTCGTGCTTTGAGCCATTCCTGGGACAGCAGTATTAGTTTCCGATGCACCATTGCAGGTTTACTGAATCCCTTGGACCTTCAAATCAACGATGAAACACAGAATTTGCATCGATATTGAATACAAAAGGCCAAATGTCGTCTTAATTATAAGAGGAGTAACTCTTCTAATAGTTCGTGCATTGAGCCTTTCCTGTGACAGCAGTATTAGATACTGATGCACCATCGCAGGTTTACTGTATCCCTTGGACCTTCAAATCAACGATGAAACACAGAAATTGCATCGATATTGTATACAAAACGCAAATTGTCGACTTATTTACAAGAGGAGTAACTCTTCTAATAGTTCGTGCTTTGAGCCTTTCCTGGGACAGCAGTATTAGATTCCGATGCACCATTGCAGGTTTACTGTATCCCTTGGACCTTCAAATCAACGATGAAACACAGAAATTGCATCGATTATGAATACAAAAGGCAAAATGTCGACTTATTTACAAGAGGAGTAACTCTTCTAATAGTTCGTGCTTTGAGCCTTTCCTGGGACAGCAGTATTAGATTCCGATGCACCATTGCAGGTTTACTCTATCCCTTCGACCTTCAAATCAACGATGAAACACAGAAATTGCATCGATATTGAATACAAAAGGCAAAATGTCGACTTATATACAAGCGGAGTAACTCTACTAATAGTTCGTGATTTGAGCCTTTCCTGGGACAGCAGTATTAGATTCCGATGCACCATTGCAGGTTTACTGTATCCCTTGGACCTTCAAATCAATGATGAAACACAGAAATTGCATCGATACTGTATACAAAAGGCAAAATGTCGACTTATTTACAAGAGGAGTTAACCTTCTAATAGTTCGCGCTTTCAGCCTTTCCCGGGGATTACAGTATTAGATTCCGATGCAGCATTGCAGGTTTACTGTGTCCCTTGGACCTTCAAATCAACGATGAAACACAGAAATTGCATCGATATTGAATACAAAAAACAAAATGGCGACTTATTTACAAGAGGAGTAACTCTTCTAATAGTTCGTGGTTTGAGCCTTTCCTGGGACAGCAGTATTAGTTTCCGATGCACCATTGCAGGTTTACTGTATCCCTTGGACCTTCAAATCAACGATGAAACACAGAAATTGCATCGATATTGAATACAAAAGGCCAAATGTCGTCTTATTTAAAAGAGGAGTAACTCTTCTAATAGTTCGTGCTTTGAGCCTCTCCTGGGACAGCAGTATTAGATTCCGATGCACCATTGGAGGTTTACTGTATCCCTTGGACCTTCAAATCAACGATGAAACACAGAAATTGCATCGATATTGAATACAAAAGGCAAAATGTCGACTTATTTATAAGAGGAGTAACTCTTCTAATGGTTCGTGATTTTAGCCTTTCCTGGGACAGCAGTATTAGATTCCGATGCAGCATTGCAGGTTTACTGTATCCCTTGGACCTTCAAATCAACGATGAAACACAGAAATTGCATCGATATTGAATACAAAAGGCAAAGTGTCGAGGAGTAACTCTTCTAATAGTTCGTGCTTTGAGCCTTTCCTGGGACAGCAGTACTAGATTCCGATGCACCATTGCAGGTTTACTGTATCCTTTGGACCTCCAAATCAACGATGAAACATAGAAATTGCATCGATATTGAATACAAAAGGCAAAATATCGACTTATTTATAAGAGTAGTAACTCTTCTAATAGTTCGTGCTTTAAGCCTTTCCTGGGACAGCAGTATTAGATTCCGATGCACAATTGCAGGTTTACTGTATCCCTTTGACCTTCAAAACAACGATGAAACACAGAATTTGCATCGATATTGAATACAAAAGTCCAAATTTCGTCTTATTTATAAGAGGAGTAACTCTTCTAATACTTCGTGCATTGAGCCTTTCCTGGGACAGCAGTATTAGATTCCGATGCACCATTGCAGGTTTACTGTATCCCTTGGACCTTCAAATCAACGATGAAACACAGAAATTGCTTCGATATTGAATACAAAAGGCAAAATATCAACTTATTTATAAGAGTAGTAACTCTTCTAATAGTTCGTGCTTTGAGCCTTTCCTGGGACTGCAGTATTAGCTTCCGATGCACAATTGCAGGTTTACTGTATCTCTTGGACCTTCAAATCAACGATGAAACACAGAAATTTCATCGATATTGATTACAAAAGGCAAAATGACGACTTATTTACAAGAGGAGTAACTCTTGTAATAGTTCGTGTTTGAGCCTTTCCTGGGACAGCAGTATTAGTTTCTGATGCACCATTGCAGGTTTACTGTATCCCTTTGACCTTCAAATCAACGATGAAACACAGAATTTGCATCGATATTGAATACAAAAGGCCAAATGTCGTCTTATTTATAAGAGGAGTCACTCTTCTAATAGGTCGTGCTTTGAGCCTTTCCTGGGACAGCAGTATTAGATTCCGATGCACCATTGCAGGTTTACTGTATCCCTTGGACCTTCAAATCAACGATGAAACACAGAAATTGCATCGATATTGAATACAAAAGGCAAAATGTCGACTTATTTACAAGAGGAGTAACTCTTCTAATAGTTCGTGCTTTGAGCCTTTCCTGGGACAGCAGTATTAGTTTCCGATGCACCATTGCAGGTTTACTGTATCCCTTGGACCTTCAAATCAACGATGAAACATAGAAATTGCATCGATATTAAATACAAAAGGCCAAATGTCGTCTTATTTATTAGAGGAGTAACTCTTTTAATAGTTCGTGCTTTGAGCCTTTCCAGGGACAGCAGTATTAGATTCCAATGCACCATTGCAGGTTTACTGTATCCCTTGGACCTTCAAATCAACGATGAAACACAGAAATTGCTTCGATATTGAATACAAAAGGCAAATAGTCGACTCATTTACAAGAGGAGTAACTCTTCTAATAGTTCGTGCTTTGAGCCTTTCCTGGGACAGCAGTATTGGATTCCGATGCACCATTGCAGATTTACTGTATCCCTTGGACCTTCAAATCAACGATGAAACACAGAAATTGCATCGATATTGAATACAAAAAACAAAATGTCGACTTATTTACAAGAGGAGTAACTCTTCTAATAATTCGTGCTTTGAGCCTTTCCTGGGACAGCAGTATTAGTTTCCGATGCACCATTGCAGGTTTACTGTATCCCTTGGACCCTCAAATCAACGATGAAACACAGAAATTTCATCGATATTGAATACAAAAGGCCAAATGTCGTCTTATTTATAAGAGGAGTAACTCTTCTAATAGTTCGTGCTTTGAGCCTTTCCTGGGACAGCAGTATTAGATTCCGATGCACCATTGGAGGTTTACTGTATCCCTTGGACCTTCAAATCAACGATGAAACACAGAAATTGCATCGATATTGAATACAAAAGGCAAAATGTCGACTTATTTATAAGAGGAGTAACTCTTCTAATGGTTCGTGATTTTAGCCTTTCCTGGGACAGCAGTATTAGATTCCGATGCAGCATTGCAGGTTTACTGTATCCCTTGGACCTTCAAATCAACGATGAAACACAGAAATTGCATCGATATTGATTACAAAAGGCAAAGTGTCGAGGGGTAACTCTTCTAATAGTTCGTGCTTTGAGCCTTTCCTGGGACAGCAGTACTAGATTCCGATGCACCATTGCAGGTTTACTGTATCGTTTGGACCTCCAAATCAACGATGAAACATAGAAATTGCATCGATATTGAATACAAAAGGCAAAATATCGACTTATTTATAAGAGTAGTAACTCTTCTAATAGTTCGTGCTTTGAGCCTTTCCTGGGACAGCAGTATTAGATTCCGATGCACAATTGCAGGTTTACTGTATCCCTTGGACTTTCAAATCAGCGATGAAACACAGAAATTTCATCGATATTGATTACAAAAGGCAAAATGACTACTTATTTACAAGAGGAGTAACTCTTCTAATAGTTCGTGCTTTGAGCCATTCCTGGGACAGCAGTATTAGTTTCCGATGCACCATTGCAGGTTTACTGTATCCCTTGGACCTTCAAATCAACGATGAAACACAGAATTTGCATCGATATTGAATACAAAAGGCCAAATGTCGTCTTAATTATAAGAGGAGTAACTCTTCTAATAGTTCGTGCATTGAGCCTTTCCTGTGACAGCAGTATTAGATACTGATGCACCATCGCAGGTTTACTGTATCCCTTGGACCTTCAAATCAACGATGAAACACAGAAATTGCATCGATATTGTATACAAAACGCAAATTGTCGACTTATTTACAAGAGGAGTAACTCTTCTAATAGTTCGTGCTTTGAGCCTTTCCTGGGACAGCAGTATTAGTTTCCGATGCACCATTGCAGGTTTACTGTATCCCTTGGACCTTCAAATCAACGATTAAACACAGAAATTGCATCGATTATGAATACAAGAGGCAAAATGTCGACTTATTTACAAGAGGAGTAACTCTTCTAATAGTTCGTGCTTTGAGCCTTTCCTGGGACAGCAGTATTAGATTCCGATGCACCATTGCAGGTTTACTCTATCCCTTCGACCTTCAAATCAACGATGAAACACAGAAATTGCATCGATATTGAATACAAAAGGCAAAATGTCGACTTATATACAAGCGGAGTAACTCTACTAATAGTTCGTGATTTGAGCCTTTCCTGGGACAGCAGTATTAGATTCCGATGCACCATTGCAGGTTTACTGTATCCCTTGGACCTTCAAATCAATGATGAAACACAGAAATTGCATCGATACTGTATACAAAAGGCAAAATGTCGACTTATTTACAAGAGGAGTTAACCTTCTAATAGTTCGCGCTTTCAGCCTTTCCCGGGGATTACAGTATTAGATTCCGATGCAGCATTGCAGGTTTACTGTGTCCCTTGGACCTTCAAATCAACGATGAAACACAGAAATTGCATCGATATTGAATACAAAAAACAAAATGTCGACTTATTAACAAGAGGAGTAACTCTTCTAATAGTTCGTGGTTTGAGCCTTTCCTGGGACAGCAGTATTAGTTTCCGATGCACCATTGCAGGTTTACTGTATCCCTTGGACCTTCAAATCAACGATGAAACACAGAAATTGCATCGATATTGAATACAAAAGGCAAAATGTCGACTTATTTATAAGAGGAGTAACTCTTCTAATGGTTCGTGATTTTAGCCTTTCCTGGGACAGCAGTATTAGATTCCAGTGCAGCATTGCAGGTTTACTGTATCCCTTGGACCTTCAAATCAACGATGAAACACAGAAATTGCATCGATATTGAATACAAAAGGCAAAGTGTCGAGGAGTAACTCTTCTAATAGTTCGTGCTTTGAGCCTTTCCTGGGACAGCAGTACTAGATTCCGATGCACCATTGCAGGTTTACTGTATCCTTTGGACCTCCAAATCAACGATGAAAGATAGAAATTGCATCGATATTGAATACAAAAGGCAAAATATCGACTTATTTATAAGAGTAGTAACTCTTCTAATAGTTCGTGCTTTAAGCCTTTCCTGGGACAGCAGTATTAGATTCCGATGCACAATTGCAGGTTTACTGTATCCCTTGGACCTTCAAATCAACGATGAAACACAGAAATTTCATCGAAATTGAATACAAAAGGCAAAATGACGACTTAATTACAAGAGGAGTAACTCTTCTAATAGTTCGTGCTTTGAGCCTTTCCTGGGACAGCAGTATTAGTTTCCGAAGCACCATTGCAGGTTTACTGTATCCCTTGGACCTTCAAATCAACGATGAAACACAGAAATTGCATCGATATTGAATACAAAAGGCAAAGTGTCGAGGAGTAACTCTTCTAATAGTTCGTGCTTTGAGCCTTTCCTGGGACAGCAGTACTAGATTCCGATGCACCATTGCAGGTTTACTGTATCCTTTGGACCTCCAAATCAACGATGAAACATAGAAATTGCATCGATATTGAATACAAAAGGCAAAATATCGACTTATTTATAAGAGTAGTAACTCTTCTAATAGTTCGTGCTTTGAGCCTTTCCTGGGACAGCAGTATTAGATTCCGATGCACAATTGCAGGTTTACTGTATCCCTTGGACCTTCAAATCAACGATGAAACACAGAAATTTCATCGAAATTGAATACAAAAGGCAAAATGACGACTTAATTACAAGAGGAGTAACTCTTCTAATAGTTCGTGCTTTGAGCCTTTCCTGGGACAGCAGTATTAGTTTCCGATGCACCATTGCAGGTTTACTGTATCGCTTGGACCTTCAAATCAACGATGAAACACAGAATTTGCATCGATATTGAATACAAAAGGCCAAATGTCGACTTAATTATAAGAGGAGTAACTCTTCTAATAGTTCGTGCTTTGAGCCTTTCCTGTGACAGCAGTATTAGATTCTGATGCACCATCGCAGGTTTACTGTATCCCTTGGACCTTCAAATCAACGATGAAACACAGAAATTGCATCGAAATTGTATACAAAACGCAAATTGTCGACTTATTTACAAGAGGAGTAACTCTTCTAATAGTTCGTGCTTTCTGCCTTTCCTGGGACAGCAGTATTAGATTCCGATGCACCATTGCAGATTTACTGAATCCCTTGGACCTTCAAATCAACGATGAAACACAGAAATTGCATCGATATTGAATACAAAAGGCAAAATGTCGACTTACTTACAAGAGGAGTAACTCTTCTAATAGTTCGTGCTTTGAGCCTTTACTGGGACAGCAGTATTAGATTCCAATGCACCATTGCAGGTTTACTGTATCCCTTGGACCTTCAAATCAACGATGAAACACAGAAATTGCATCGATATTGAATACAAAAGGCAAAATGTCGACTTATTTACAAGAGGAGTAACTCTTGTAATAGTTCGTGTTTTGAGCCTTTCCTGGGATAGCAGTATTAGTTTCCGATGCACCATTGCAGGTTAACTGTATCCCTTGGACCTTCAAATCAACGATGAATTACAGAAAATACATCGATATTGAATACAAAATGCCAAATGTCGTCTTATTTATAAGAAGAGTAACTCTTGCAATAGTTCGTGATTTGAGCCTTTTTTGGGACTGCAGTATTAGATTCCGATGCACAATTGCACGTTTACTGTATTCCTTGGACCTTCAAATCAACGATGAAACACAGAAATTTCATCGATATTGATTACAAAAGGCAAAATGACGACTTATTTACAAGAGGAGTAACTCTTCTCATATTTCATGTTTTGAGCCTTTCCTGGGACAGCAGTATTAGATTCCGATGCACCATTGCAGATTTAGTGTATGCCTTGGACCTCTAAATCAACGATGAAACACAGAAATTGCATCGATTATGAATACAAAAGGCAAAATGTCGACTTATTTAAAAGAGGAGTAACTCTTCTAATAGTTCGTGCTTTGAGCCTTTCCTGGGACAGCAGTATTAGATTCCGATGCACCATTGCAGGTTTACTGTATCCCTTGGACCTTCAAATCAACGATGAAACACAGAAATTGCATCGATATTGAATACAAAAGGCCAAATGTCGTCTTATTTATAAGAGGAGTAACTCTTCTTATAGTTCGTGCTTTGAGCCTTTCCTGGGACAGCAGTATCAGATTCCGATGCACCATTGGAGGTTTACTGTATCCCTTGGACCTTCAAATCAACGATGAAACACAGAAATTGCATCGATATTGAATACAAAAGGCAAAATGTCGACTTATTTATAAGAGGAGTAACTCTTCTAATGGTTCGTGATTTTAGCCTTTCCTGGGACAGCAGTATTAGATTCCGATGCAGCATTGCAGGTTAACTGTATCCCTTGGACCTTCATATCAACGATGAAACACAGAAATTGCATCGATATTGAATACAAAAGGCAAAGTGTCGAGGAGTAACTCTTCTAATAGTTCGTGCTTTGAGCCTTTCCTGGGACAGCAGTACTAGATTCTGATGCACCATCGCAGGTTTACTGTATCCCTTGGACCTTCAAATCAACGATGAAACACAGAAATTGCATCAATATTGTATACAAAACGCAAATTGTCGACTTATTTACAAGAGGAGTAACTCTTCTAATAGTTCGTGCTTTGAGCCTTTCCTGTGACAGCAGTATTAGATTCTGATGCACCATCGCAGGTTTACTGTATCCCTTGGACCTTCAAATCAACGATGAAACACAGAAATTGCATCAATATTGTATACAAAACGCAAATTGTCGACTTATTTACAAGAGGAGTAACTCTTCTAATAGTTCGTGCTCTGAGCCTTTCCTGGGACAGCAGTATTAGATTCCGATGCACCATTGCAGGTTTACTGTATCCCTTGGACCTTCAAATCAACGATGAAACACAGAAATTGCATCGATTATGAATACAAAAGGCAAAATGTCGACTTATTTACAAGAGGAGTAACTCTTCTAATTGTTCGTGCTTTGAGCCTTTCCTGGGACAGCAGTATTAGATTCCGATGCACCATTGCAGGTTTACTGTATCCCTTCGACCTTCCAATCAACGATGAAACACAGAAATTGCATCGATATTGAATACAAAAGGCAAAATTTCGACTTATATACAAGCGGAGTAAATCTTCTAATAGTTCGTGATTTGAGCCTTTCCTCGGACAGCAGTATTAGTTTCCGATGCACCATTGCAGGTTTACTGTATCCCTTGGACCTTCAAATCAATGATGAAGCACAGAAATTGCATCGATACTGTATACAAAAGGCAAAATGTCGACTTATTTACAAGAGGAGTTAACCTTCTAATAGTTCGCGCTTTCAGCCTTTCCCGGGGATTGCAGTATTAGATTCCGATGCAGCATTGCAGGTATACTGTATCCCTTGGACCTTCAATTCAACGATGAAACACAGAAATTGAATCGTTATTGAATACAAAAGGCAAAGTGTCGACTTATTTACAAGAGGAGTAACTCTTCTAATAGTTCGTACTTTGAGCCTTTCCTGGGACAGCAGTATTAGATTCCGATGCACCATTGCAGGTTTACTGTATCCCTTCGACCTTCAAATCAACCATGAAACACAGAAATTGCTTCGATATTGAATACAAAAGGCAAAATGTCGACTCATTTACAATAGGGGTAACTCTTTTAATAGTTCGTGCTTTGAGCCTTTCCTGGGACAGCAGTATTAGATTCCGTTGCACCATTGCAGGTTTACTGTATCCCTTGGACCTTCAAATCAACGATGAAACACAGAAATTGCATCGATATTGAATACAAAAAACAAAATGTCGACTTATTTACAAGAGGAGTAACTCTTCTAATAGTTCGTGCTTTGAGCCTTTCCTGGGACAGCAGTATTAGTTTCCGATGCACCATTGCAGGTTTACTGTATCCCTTGGACCTTCAAATCAACGATGAAACACAGAAATTGCATCGATATTGAATACAAAAGGCCAAATGTCGTCTTGTTTATAAGAAGAGTAACTCTTCTAATAGTTCGAGCTTTAAGCCTTTCCTGGGACAGATATATTAGATTCCGATGCACCATTGGAGGTTTACTGTATCCCTTGGACCGTCAAATCAACGATGAAACACAGAAATTGCATCGATATTGAATACAAAAGGCAAAATGTCGACTTATTTATAAGAGGAGTAACTCTTCTAATGGTTCGTGATTTTAGCCTTTCCTGGGACAGCAGTATTAGATTCCGATGCAGCATTGCAGGTTTACTGTATCCCTTGGACCTTCAAATCAACGATGAAACACAGAAATTGCTTCGATATTGAATACAAAAGGCAAAATTTCGACTTACTTACAAGAGGAGTAACTCTTCTTATAGTTCGTGCTTTGAGCCTTTACTGGGACAGCAGTATTAGATTCCAATGCACCATTGCAGGTTTACTGTATCCCTTGGACCTTCAAATCAACGATGAAACACAGAAATTGCATCGATATTGAATACAAAAGGCAAAATGTCGACTTATTTACAAGAGGAGTAACTCTTGTAATAGTTCGTGCTTTGAGCCTTTCCTGGGACAGCAGTATTAGTTTCCGATGCACCATTGCAGGTTAACTGTATCCCTTGGACCTTCAAATCAACGATGAAACACAGAAAATACATCGATATTGAATACAAAATGCCAAATGTCGTCTTATTTATAAGAGGAGTAACTCTTTCAATAGTTCGTGATTTGAGCCTTTTTTGAGACTGCAGTATTAGATTCCGATGCACAATTGCAGGTTTACTGTATCCCTTGGACCTTCAAATCAACGATGAAACACAGACATTGCATCGAAATTGTATACAAAACGCAAATTGTCGACTTATTTATAAGAGGAGTAACTCTTCTAATAGTTCGTGCTTTCTGCCTTTCCTGGGACAGCAGTATTAGATTCCGATGCACCATTGCAGGTTTACTGTATCCCTTGGACCTTCAAATCAACGATGAAACACAGAAATTGCATCGATATTGAATACAAAATGCAAAATTTCGACTTACTTACAAGAGGAGCAACTCTTCTAATAGTTCGTGCTTTGAGCCTTTACTGAGACAGCAGTATTAGATTCCAATGCACCATTGCAGGTTTACTGTATCCCTTGGACCTTCAAATCAACGATGAAACACAGAAATTGCATCGATATTGAATACAAAAGGCAAAATGTCGACTTATTTACAAGAGGAGTAACTCTTGTAATAGTTCGTGCTTTGAGCCTTTCCTGGGACAGCAGTATTAGTTTCCGATGCACCATTGCAGGTTAACTGTATCCCTTGGACCTTCAAATCAACGATGAAACACAGAAAATACATCGATATTGAATACAAAATGCCAAATGTCGTCTTATTTATAAGAGGAGTAACTCTTTCAATAGTTCGTGATTTGAGCCTTTTTTGAGACTGCAGTATTAGATTCCGATGCACAATTGCAGGTTTACTGTTTACCTTTGACCTTCAAATCAACGATGAAACACAGATATTTCATCGATATTGATTACAAAAGGCAAAATGACGACTTATTTACAAGAGGAGTAACTCTTCTCATATTTCGTGTTTTGAGCCTTTCCTGGGACAGCAGTATTAGATTCCGATGCACCATTGCAGATTTACTGTATCCCTTGGACCTCTAAATCAACGATGAAACACAAAAATTGCATCGATTATGAATACAAAAGGCAAAATGTCGACTTATTTACAAGAGGAGTAACTCTTCTATAATTCGTGCTTTGAGCCTTTCCTGGGACAGCAGTATTAGATTCCGATGCACCATTGCAGGTTTACTGTATCCCTTCGACCTTCAAATCAACGATGAAACACAGAAATAGCATCGATATTGAATACAAAAGGCAAAATGTCGACTTATATACAAGCGGAGTAACTCTTCTAATAACTCGTGATTTGAGCCTTTCCTGGGACAGCAGTATTAGATTCCGATGCACCATTGCAGGTTTACTGTATCCCTTGGACCTTCAAATCAATGATGAAACACAGAAATTGCATCGATACTGTATACAAAAGGCAAAATGTCGACTTATTTACAAGAGGAGTTAACCTTCTAATAGTTCGCGCTTTCAGCCTTTCCCGGGGATTGCAGTATTAGATTCCGATGCACCATTGCAGGTTTGCTGTATCCCTTGGACCTTCAAATCAACGATGAATCACAGAAATTGCATCGATATTGAATACAAAAGGCAAAATGTCGACTTATTTATAAGAGGAGTAACACTTCTAATAGTTCGTGCTTTGAGCCTTTCCTGGGAAAGCAGTATTAGATTCCGATGCACCATTGCGGGTTTACTGTATCCCTTGGACCTTCAAATCAACGATGAAACACAGAAATTGCATCGATATTGAATACAAAAAGCAAAGTGTCGACTTATTTATAAGAGGAGTAACTCTTCCAAGAGTTCGTGCTTTGAGCCTTTCCCGGGACTGCAGTATTAGATTCCTATGCACCATTGCAGGTTTACTGTATCCCATGGACCTTCAAATCAACGATGAAACACGAAATTTCATCGATATTGAATACAAAAGGCAAAATGACGACTTATTTACAAGAGGAGTAAGTCTTCAAATAGTTCGTGCTTTGAGCCTTTCCTGTGACAGCAGTATTAGATTCTGATGCACCATCGCAGGTTTACTGTATCCCTTGGACCTTCAAACCAACGATGAAACACAGAAATTGCATCGATATTGTATACAATATGCAAATTGTCGACTTATTTACAAGAGGAGTAACTCTTCTAATAGTTCGTGCTTTGAGCCTATCCTGGGACAGCAGTATTAGATTCCGATGCACCATTGCAGGTTTACTGTATCCCTTGGACCTTCAAATCAACGATGAAACACAGAAATTGCATCGATATTGCATACCATACGTAAAAGGTCGACTTATTTACAAGAGGAGTAAACCTTCTAATAGTTCGTCCTTTGAGCCTTTCCTGGGACTGTAGTATTAGTTTCCGATGCACCAATGCAAGTTTACTGTATCCCTTGGACCTTCAAATCAACTATGAAACACAGAAATTGCATCGATACTGAATACAAAAGGCAAAATGTCGACTTGTTTACAAGAGGAGTAACTCTTCTAATAGTTCGTGCTTTGAGCCTTTCCTGGGACAGCAGTGTTAGATTCCGATGCACCATTGCAGGTTTACTGTATCCCTTGGACCTTCAAATCAACGATGAAACACAGAAATTGCATCGATATTGAATACAAAAGGCAAAATGTCGACTTATTTATAAGAGGAGTAACTCTTCTAATGGTTCGTGATTTTAGCCTTTCCTGGGACAGCAGTGTTAGATTCCGATGCACTATTGCAGGTTTACTGTATCCCTTGGACCTTCAAATCAACGATGAAACACAGAAATTGCATCGATATTGAATACAAAAGGCAAAGTGTCGAGGAGTAACTCTTCTAATAGTTCGTGCTTTGAGCCTTTCCTGGGACAGCAGTACTAGATTCCGATGCACCATTGCAGGTTTACTGTATCCTTTGGACCTCCAAATCAACGATGAAACATAGAAATTGCATCGATATTGAATACAAAAGGCAAAATATCGACTTATTTATAAGAGTAGTAACTCTTCTAATAGTTCGTGCTTTAAGCCTTTCCTGGGACAGCAGTATTAGATTCCGATGCACAATTGCAAGTTTACTGTGTCCCTTGGACCTTCAAATCAACGATGAAACACAGAAATTTCATCGATATTGAATACAAAAGGCAAAATGACGACTTAATTACAAGAGGAGTAACTCTTCTAATAGTTCGTGCTTTGAGCCTTTCCTGGGACAGCAGTATTAGTTTCCGATGCACCATTGCAGGTTTACTGTATCCCATTTACCTTCAAATCAACGATGAAACACAGAAATTGCATCGAAATTGTATACAAAACGCAAATTGTCGACTTATTTACAAGAGGAGTAACTCTTCTAATAGTTCGTGCTTTCTGCCTTTCCTGGGACAGCAGTATTAGATTCCGATGCACCATTGCAGGTTTACTGTATCCCTTGGACCTTCAAATCAACGATGAAACACAGAAATTGCATCGATATTGAATACAAAAGGCAAAATGTCGACTTACTTACAAGAGGAGTAACTCTTCTAATAGTTCGTGCTTTGAGCCTTTACTGAGACAGCAGTATTAGATTACAATGCACCATTGCAGGTTTACTGTATCCCTTGGACCTTCAAATCAACGATGAAACACAGAAATTGCATCGATATTGAATACAAAAGGCAAAATATCGACTTATTTACAAGAGGAGTAACTCTTGTAATAGTTCGCGCTTTGAGCCTTTCCTGGAACAGCAGTATTAGTTTCCGATGCACCATTGCAGGTTAACTGTATCCCTTGGACCTTCAAATCAACGATGAAACACAGAAAATACATCGATATTGAATACAAAATGCCAAATGTCGTCTTATTTATAAGAGGAGTAACTCTTGCAATAGTTCGTGATTTGAGCCTTTTTTGGGACTGCAGTATTAGATTCCGATGCACAATTGCAGGTTTACTGTTTACCTTGGACCTTCAAATCAACGATGAAACACAGAAATTTCATCGATATTGATTGCAAAAGGCAAAATGACGACTTATTTACAAGAGGAGTAACTCTTCTCATATTTCGTGTTTTGAGCCTTTCCTGGGACAGCAGTATTAGATTCCGATGCACCATTGCAGATTTACTGTATCCCTTGGACCTCTAAATCAACGATGAAACACAAAAATTGCATCGATTATGAATACAAAAGGCAAAATGTCGACTTATTTACAAGAGGAGTAACTCTTCTAATAGTTCGTGCTTTGAGCCCTTCCTGGGACAGCAGTATTAGATTCCGATGCACCATTGCAGGTTTACTGTATCCCTTGGACCTTCAAATCAACGATGAAACACAGAAATTGCATCGATATTGAATACAAAAGGCCAAATGTCGTCTTGTTTATAAGAGGAGTAACTCTTCTAATGGTTCGTGATTTTAGCCTTTCCTGGGACAGCAGTATTAGATTCCGATGCAGCATTGCAGGTTTACTGTATCCCTTGGACCTTCAAATCAACGATGAAACACAGAAATTGCATCGATATTGAATACAAAAGGCAAAGTGTCGAGGAGTAACTCTTCTAATAGTTCGTGCTTTGAGCCTTTCCTGGGACAGCAGTACAAGATTCCGATGCACCATTGCAGGTTTACTGTATCCTTTGGACCTCCAAATCAACGATGAAACATAGAAATTGCATCGATATTGAATACAAGAGGCAAAATATCGACTTATTTATAAGTGTAGTAACTCTTCTAATAGTTCGTGCTTTAAGCCTTTCCTGGGACAGAAGTATTAGATTCCGATGACCAATTGCAGGTTTACTGTATCCCTTGGCCCTTCAAATCAACGATGAAACACAGAAATTTCATCGAAATTGAATACAAAAGGCAAAATGACGACTTAATTACAAGAGGAGTAACTCTTCTAATAGTTCGTGCTTTGAGCCTTTCCTGGGACAGCAGTATTAGTTTCCGATGCACCATTGCAGGTTTACTGTATCCCTTGGACCTTCAAATCAACGATGAAACACAGAATTTGCATCGATATTGAATACAAAAGGCAAAATGTCGACTTATTTACAAGAGGAGTAACTCTTCTAATAGTTCGTGCTTTGAGCCTTTCCTGGGACAGCAGTATTAGTTTCCGATGCACCATTGCAGGTTTACTGTATCCCTTGGTCCTTCAAATCAACGATGAATCACAGAAATTGCATCGATATTGAATACAAAAGGTAAAATGTCGACTTATTTACAAGAGGAGTAACTCTTCTAATAGTTCGTGCTTTGAGCCTTTCCTGGAACAGCAGTATTAGATTCCGATGCACCATTGCAGGTTTACTGTATCCCTTGGACCTCCAAATCAACGATGAAACATAGAAATTGCATCGATATTGAATACAAAAGGCCAAATGTCGTCTTATTTATAAGAGGAGTAACTCTTCTAATAGTTCGTGCTTTGAGCCTTTCCTGGGATAGCAGTATTAGTTTCCGATGCACCATTGCAGTTTTACTGTATCCCTTGGACATTCAAATCATCGATGAAACACAGAAATTGCATCGATATTAAATACAAAAGGCAAAAAGACGACTTATTTAGAAGAGGAGTAACTCTTCTAATAGTTCGTGCTTTGAGCCTTTCCTGGGACAGCAGTATTAGATTCCGTTGCACCATTGCAGGTTTACTGTATCCCTTGGACCTTCAAATCAACGATGAAACACAGAAATTGCATCGATATTGAATACAAAAGGCAAAATGTCGACTTATTTACAAGAGGAGTAACTCTTGTAATAGTTCGCGCTTTGAGCCTTTCCTGGAACAGCAGTATTAGTTTCCGATGCACCATTGCAGGTTAACTGTATCCCTTGGACCTTCAAATCAACGATGAAACACAGAAAATACATCGATATTGAATACAAAATGCCAAATGTCGTCTTATTTATAAGAGGAGTAACTCTTGCAATAGTTCGTGATTTGAGCCTTTTTTGGGACTGCAGTATTAGATTCCGATGCACAATTGCAGGTTTACTGTTTACCTTGGACCTTCAAATCAACGATGAAACACAGAAATTTCATCGATATTGATTGCAAAAGGCAAAATGACGACTTACTTACAAGAGGAGTAACTCTTCTCATATTTCGTGTTTTGAGCCTTTCCTGGGACAGCAGTATTAGATTCCGATGCACCATTGCAGATTTACTGTATCCCTTGGACCTCTAAATCAACGATGAAACACAAAAATTGCATCGATTATGAATACAAAAGGCAAAATGTCGACTTATTTACAAGAGGAGTAACTCTTCTAATAGTTCGTGCTTTGAGCCCTTCCTGGGACAGCAGTATTAGATTCCGATGCACCATTGCAGGTTTACTGTATCCCTTGGACCTTCAAATCAACGATGAAACACAGAAATTGCATCGATATTGAATACAAAAGGCCAAATGTCGTCTTGTTTATAAGAGGAGTAACTCTTCTAATAGTTCGTGCTTTGAGCCTTTCCTGGGACAGCAATATTAGATTCCGATGCACCATTGGAGGTTTACTGTATCCCTTGGACCGTCAAATCAACGATGAAACACAGAAATTGCATCGATATTGAATACAAAAGGCAAAATGTCGACTTATTTACAAGAGGAGTAACTCTTCTAATAGTTCGTGCTTTCTGCCTTTCCTGGGACAGCAGTATTAGATTCCGATGCACCATTGCAGGTTTACTGTATCCCTTGGACCTTCAAATCAACGATGAAACACAGAAATTGCATCGATATTGAATACAAAAGGCAAAGTGTCGAGGAGTAACTCTTCTAATAGTTCGTGCTTTGAGCCTTTCCTGGGACAGCAGTACAAGATTCCGATGCACCATTGCAGGTTTACTGTATCCTTTGGACCTCCAAATCAACGATGAAACATAGAAATTGCATCGATATTGAATACAAGAGGCAAAATATCGACTTATTTATAAGTGTAGTAACTCTTCTAATAGTTCGTGCTTTAAGCCTTTCCTGGGACAGAAGTATTAGATTCCGATGACCAATTGCAGGTTTACTGTATCCCTTGGCCCTTCAAATCAACGATGAAACACAGAAATTTCATCGAAATTGAATACAAAAGGCAAAATGACGACTTAATTACAAGAGGAGTAACTCTTCTAATAGTTCGTGCTTTGAGCCTTTCCTGGGACAGCAGTATTAGTTTCCGATGCACCATTGCAGGTTTACTGTATCCCTTGGACCTTCAAATCAACGATGAAACACAGAATTTGCATCGATATTGAATACAAAAGGCAAAATGTCGACTTATTTACAAGAGGAGTAACTCTTCTAATAGTTCGTGCTTTGAGCCTTTCCTGGGACAGCAGTATTAGTTTCCGATGCACCATTGCAGGTTTACTGTATCCCTTGGTCCTTCAAATCAACGATGAATCACAGAAATTGCATCGATATTGAATACAAAAGGTAAAATGTCGACTTATTTACAAGAGGAGTAACTCTTCTAATAGTTCGTGCTTTGAGCCTTTCCTGGAACAGCAGTATTAGATTCCGATGCACCATTGCAGGTTTACTGTATCCCTTGGACCTCCAAATCAACGATGAAACATAGAAATTGCATCGATATTGAATACAAAAGGCCAAATGTCGTCTTATTTATAAGAGGAGTAACTCTTCTAATAGTTCGTGCTTTGAGCCTTTCCTGGGATAGCAGTATTAGTTTCCGATGCACCATTGCAGTTTTACTGTATCCCTTGGACATTCAAATCATCGATGAAACACAGAAATTGCATCGATATTAAATACAAAAGGCAAAAAGACGACTTATTTAGAAGAGGAGTAACTCTTCTAATAGTTCGTGCTTTGAGCCTTTCCTGGGACAGCAGTATTAGATTCCGTTGCACCATTGCAGGTTTACTGTATCCCTTGGACCTTCCAATCAACGATGAAACACAGAAATTGCATCGATATTGAATACAAAAGGCAAAATGACGACTTATTTTGAAGAGGAAAAACTCTTCTAATAGTTCGTGCTTTGAGCCTTTCCTGGGACAGCAGTATTAGATTCCGTTGCACTATTGCAGGTTTACTGTATCCCTTGGACATTCAAAGCAACGATGAAACACAGAAATTGCATCGATATTGAATACAAAAGGCAAAATGTCGACTTATTTATAAGAGGAGTAACTCTTCTAATTGTTCGTGCTTTGAGCCTTTCCTGGGACAGCAGTATTAGATTCCGATGCAGCATTGCAGGTTTACTGTATCCCTTGGACCTTCAAATCAATGATGAAACACAGAAATTGCATCGTTATTGAATACAAAAGGCAAAGTGTCTACTTATTTACAAGAGGAGTAACTCTTCTAATAGTTCGTGCTTTGAGCCTTTCCTGGGACTGCAGTATTAGATTCCGATGCACCATTGCAGGTTTACTGTATTCCTTGGACCTACAAATCAACCATGAAACACAGAAATTGCATCGATATTGAATACAAAAGGCCAAATGTCGTCTTATTTATAAGAGGAGTAACTCTTCTAATAGTCCGTGCTTTGAGCCTTTCCTGGGACAGCAGTATTTGATTCCGATGCACCATTGCAGGTTTACTGTATCCCTTGGACCTTCAAATCAACGCTGAAACACAGAAATTGCATCGATATTGAATACAAAAGGCCAAATGTCGTGTTATTTATAAGAGGAGTAACTCTTCTAATAGTCCGTGCTTTGAGCCTTTCCTGGGACAGCAGTATAAGATTCCGATGCACCATTGCAGGTTTACAGTATCCCTTGGACCTTCAAATCAACGATGAAACACAGAAATTGCATCGATATTGAATACAAAAGGCAAAATGTCGACTTATTTATATGAGGAGTCAATCTTCTAATGGTTCGTTATTTTAGCCTTTCCTGGGACAGGAGTATTAGATTCCGATGCAGCATTGCAGGTTTACTGTATCCCTTGGACCTTCAAATCAACGCTGAAACACAGAAATTGCATCGATATTGAATACAAAAGGCAAAGTGTCGAGGAGTAACTCTTCTAACAGTTCGTGCTTTGAGCCTTTCCTGGGACAGCAGTACTAGATTCCGATGCACCATTGCAGGTTTACTGTATCCATTGGACCTCCAAATCAACGTTGAAACATAGAAATTACATCGATATTGAATACAAAAGGCAAAATATCAACCTATTTATAAGAGTAGCAACTCTTCTAATAGTTCGTGCTTTGAGCCTTTCCTGGGACTGCAGTATTCGATTCCGATGCACAATTGTAGGTTTACTGTATCCCTTGGACCTTCAAATCAACGATGAAACAGAGAATTTGCATCGATATTGATTACAAAAGGCAAAGTGTCTACTTATTTACAAGAGGAGTAACTCTTCTAATAGTTCGTGTTTGAGCCTTTCCTGGGACAGCAGTATTAGTTTCCGATGCACCATTGCAGGTTTACTGTATCCCTTTGACCTTCAAAACAACGATGAAACACAGAATTTGCATCGATATTGAATACAAAAGGCCAAATGTCGTCTTATTTATAAGAGGAGTAACTCTTCTAATACTTCGTGCATTGAGCCTTTCCTGGGACAGCAGTATTAGATTCCGATGCACCATTGCAGGTTTACTGTATCCCTTGGACCTTCAAATCAACGATGAAACACAGAAATTGCTTCGATATTGAATACAAAAGGCAAAATATCAACTTACTTATAAGAGTAGTAACTCTTCTAATAGTTCGTGCTTTGAGCCTTTCCTGGGACTGCAGTATTAGTTTCCGATGCACAATTGCAGGTTTACTGTATCTCTTGGACCTTCAAATCAACGATGAAACACAGAAATTTCATCGATATTGATTACAAAAGACAAAATGACGACTTATTTACAAGAGGAGTAACTCTTCTAATAGTTCGTGTTTGAGCCTTTCCTGGGACAGCAGTATTAGTTTCTGATGCACCATTGCAGGTTTACTGTATCCCTTTGACCTTCAAATCAACGATGAAACACAGAATTTGCATCGATATTGAATACAAAAGGCCAAATGTCGTCTTATTTATAAGAGGAGTCACTCTTCTAATAGGTCGTGATTTGAGCCTTTCCTGGGACAGCAGTATTAGATTCCGATGCACCATTGCAGGTTTACTGTATCCCTTGGACCTTCAAATCAACGATGAAACATAGAAATTGCATCGATATTAAATACAAAAGGCCAAAAATCGTCTTATTTATTAGAGGAGTAACTCTTTTAATAGTTCGTGCTTTGAGCCTTTCCAGGGACAGCAGTATTAGATTCCAATGCACCATTGCAGGTTTACTGTATCCCTTGGACCTTCAAATCAACGATGAAACACAGAAATTGCTTCGATATTGAATACAAAAGGCAAATAGTCGACTTATTTACAAGAGGAGTAACTCTTCTAATAGTTCGTGCTTTGAGCCTTTGCTGGGACAGCAGTATTGGATTCCGATGCACCATTGCAGGTTTACTGTATCCCTTGGACCTTCAAATCAACGATGAAACACAGAAATTGCATCGATATTGAATACAAAAAACAAAATGTCGACTTATTTACAAGAGGAGTAACTCTTCTAATAATTCGTGCTTTGAGCCTTTCCTGGGACAGCAGTATTAGTTTCCGATGCACCATTACAGGTTTACTGTATCCTTTGGACCCTCAAATCAACGATGAAACACAGAAATTGCATCGATATTGAATACAAAAGGCCAAATGTCGTCTTATTTATAAGAGGAGTAACTCTTCTAATAGTTCGTGCTTTGAGCCTTTCCTGGGACAGCAGTATTAGATTCCGATGCACCATTGGAGGTTTACTGTATCCCTTGGACCTTCAAATCAACGATGAAACACAGAAATTGCATCGATATTGAATACAAAAGGCAAAATGTCGACTTATTTATAAGAGGAGTAACTCTTCTAATGGTTCGTGATTTTAGCCTTTCCTGGGACAGCAGTATTAGATTCCGATGCAGCATTGCAGGTTTACTGTATCCCTTGAACCTTCAAATCAACGATGAAACACAGAAATTGCATCGATATTGAATACAAAAGGCCAAGTGTCGAGGGGTAACTCTTCTAATAGTTCGTGCTTTGAGCCTTTCCTGGGACAGCAGTATTAGATTCCGATGCACCATTGCAGGTTTACTGTATCCCTTGGACCTTCAAATCAACGATGAAACACAGAAATTGCATCGATTATGAATACAAAAGGCAAAATGTCGACTTATTTACAAGAGGAGTAACTCTTCTAATAGTTCGTGCTTTGAGCCTTTCCTGGGACAGCAGTATTAGATTCCGATGCACCATTGCAGGTTTACTGTATCCCTTCGACCTTCAAATCAACGATGAAACACAGAAATTGCATCGATATTGAATACAAAAGGCAAAATGTCGACTTATATACAAGCGGAGTAACTCTACTAATAGTTCGTGATTTGAGCCTTTCCTGGGACAGCAGTATTAGATTCCGATGCACCATTGCAGGTTTACTGTATCCCTTGGACCTTCAAATCAATGATGAAACACAGAAATTGCATCGATACTGTATACAAAAGGCAAAATGTCGACTTATTTACAAGAGGAGTTAACCTTCTAATAGTTCGCGCTTTCAGCCTTTCCCGGGGATTACAGTATTAGATTGCGATGCAGCATTGCAGATTTACTGTGTCCCTTGAACCTTCAAATCAACGATGAAACACAGAAATTGCATCGATATTGAATACAAAAAACAAAATGTCGACTTATTTACAAGAGGAGTAACTCTTCTAATAGTTCGTGGTTTGAGCCTTTCCTGGGACAGCAGTATTAGTTTCCGATGCACCATTGCAGGTTTACTGTATCCCTTGGACCTTCAAATCAACGATGAAACACAGAAATTGCATCGATATTGAATACAAAAGGCCAAATGTCGTCTTATTTATAAGAGGAGTAACTCTTCTAATAGTTCGTGCTTTGAGCCTTTCCTGGGACAGCAGTATTAGATTCCGATGCACCTTTGGAGGTTTACTGTATCCCTTGGACCTTCAAATCAACGATGAAACACAGAAATTGCATCGATATTGAATACAAAAGGCAAAATGTCGACTTATTTATAAGAGGAGTAACTCTTCTAATGGTTCGTGATTTTAGCCTTTCCTGGGACAGCAGTATTAGATTCCGATGCAGCATTGCAGGTTTACTGTATCCCTTGGACCTTCAAATCAACGATGAAACACAGAAATTGCATCGATATTGAATACAAAAGGCAAAGTGTCGAGGAGTAACTCTTGTAATAGTTCGTGCTTTGAGCCTTTCCTGGGACAGCAGTACTAGATTCCGATGCACCATTGCAGGTTTACTGTATCCTTTGGACCTCCAAATCAACGATGAAACATAGAAATTGCATCGATATTGAATACAAAAGGCAAAATATCGACTTATTTATAAGAGTAGTAACTCTTCTAATAGTTCGTGCTTTAAGCCTTTCCTGGGACAGCAGTATTAGATTCCAATGCACAATTGCAGGTTTACTGTATCCCTTGGACCTTCAAATCAACGATGAAACACAGAAATTTCATCGAAATTGAATACAAAAGGCAAAATGACGACTTAATTACAAGAGGAGTAACTCTTCTAATAGTTCGTGCTTTGAGCCTTTCCTGGGACAGCAGTATTAGTTTCCGATGCACCATTGCAGGTTTACTGTATCCCTTGGACCTTCAAATCAACGATGAAACACAGAAATTGCATCGATATTGAATACAAAAGGCAAAGTGTCGAGGAGTAACTCTTCTAATAGATCGTGCTTTGAGCCTTTCCTGGGACAGCAGTACTAGATTCCGATGCACCATTGCAGGTTTACTGTATCCTTTGGACCTCCAAATCAACGATGAAACATAGAAATTGCATCGATATTGAATACAAAAGGCAAAATATCGACTTATTTATAAGAGTAGTAACTCTTCTAATAGTTCGTGCTTTGAGCCTTTCCTGGGACAGCAGTATTAGATTCCGATGCACAATTGCAGGTTTACTGTATCCCTTGGACCTTCAAATCAACGATGAAACACAGAAATTTCATCGAAATTGAATACAAAAGGCAAAATGACGACTTAATTACAAGAGGAGTAACTCTTCTAATAGTTCGTGCTTTGAGCCTTTCCTGGGACAGCAGTATTAGTTTCCGATGCACCATTGCAGGTTTACTGTATCCCTTGGACCTTCAAATCAACGATGAAACACAGAATTTGCATCGATATTGAATACAAAAGGCCAAATGTCGTCTTAATTATAAGAGGAGTAACTCTTCTAATAGTTCGTGCTTTGAGCCTTTCCTGTGACAGCAGTATTAGATTCTGATGCACCATCGCAGGTTTACTGTATCCCTTGGACCTTCAAATCAACGATGAAACACAGAAATTGCATCGAAATTGTTTACAAAACGCAAATTGTCGACTTATTTACAAGAGGAGTAACTCTTCTAATAGTTCGTGCTTTCTGCCTTTCCTGGGACAGCAGTATTAGATTCCGATGCACCATTGCAGATTTACTGAATCCCTTGGACCTTCAAATCAACGATGAAACACAGAAATTGCATCGATATTGAATACAAAAGGCAAAATGTCGACTTACTTACAAGAGGAGTAACTCTTCTAATAGTTCGTGCTTTGAGCCTTTACTGGGACAGCAGTATTAGATTCCAATGCACCATTGCAGGTTTACTGTATCCCTTGGACCTTCAAATCAACGATGAAACACAGAAATTGCATCGATATTGAATACAAAAGGCCAAATGTCGTCTTATTTATAAGAGGAGTAACTCTTCTAATAGTTCGTGCTTTGAGCCTTTCCTGGGACAGCAGTATCAGATTCCGATGCACCATTGGAGGTTTACTGTATCCCTTGGACCTTCAAATCAACGATGAAACACAGAAATTGCATCGATATTGAATACAAAAGGCAAAATGTCGACTTATTTATAAGAGGAATAACTCTTCTAATGGTTCGTGATTTTAGCCTTTCCTGGGACAGCAGTATTAGATTCCGATGCAGCATTGCCGGTTAACTGTATCCCTTGGACCTTCAAATCAACGATGAAACACAGAAATTGTATCGATATTGAATACAGAAGGCAAAGTGTCGAGGAGTAACTCTTCTAATAGTTCGTGCTTTGAGCCTTTCCTGGGACAGCAGTACTAGATTCTGATGCACCATCGCAGGTTTACTGTATCCCTTGGACCTTCAAATCAACGATGAAACACAGAAATTGCATCAATACTGTATACAAAACGCAAATTGTCGACTTATTTACAAGAGGAGTAACTCTTCTAATAGTTCGTGCTTTGAGCCTTTCCTGTGACAGCAGTATTAGATTCTGATGCACCATCGCAGGTTTACTGTATCCCTTGGACCTTCAAATCAACGATGAAACACAGAAATTGCATCAATATTGTATACAAAACGCAAATTGTCGACTTATTTACAAGAGGAGTAACTCTTCGAATAGTTCGTGCTTTGAGCCTTTCCTGGGACAGCAGTATTAGATTCCGATGCACCATTGCAGGTTTACTGTATCCCTTGGACCTTCCAATCAACGATGAAACACAGATATTGCATCGATATTGAATACAAAAGGCAAAATGTCGACTTATTTACAAGAGGAGTAACTCTTCTAATAGTACGTGCTTTGAGCCTTTCCTGGGACAGCAGTATTAGATTCCGATGCACCATTGCAGGTTTACTGTATCCCTTCGACCTTCCAATCAACGATGAAACACAGATATTGCATCGATATTGAATACAAAAGGCAAAATGTCGACTTATATACAAGCGGAGTAAATCTTCTAATAGTTCGTGCTTTGAGCCTTTCCTGGGACAGCAGTATTAGTTTCCGATGCACCATTGCAGGTTTACTGTATCCCTTGGACCTTCAAATCAATGATGAAGCACAGAAATTGCATCGATACTGTATACAAAAGGCAAAATGTCGACTTATTTACAAGAGGAGTTATCCTTCTAATAGTTCGCGCTTTCAGCCTTTCCCGGGGATTGCAGTATTAGATTCCGATGCAGCATTGCAGGTTTACTGTATCCCTTGGACCTTCAAATCAATGATGAAGCACAGAAATTGCATCGATACTGTATACAAAAGGCAAAATGTCGACTTATTTACAAGAGGAGTTATCCTTCTAATAGTTCGCGCTTTCAGCCTTTCCCGGGGATTGCAGTATTAGATTCCGATGCAGCATTGCAGGTATACTGTATCCCTTGGACCTTCTATTCAACGATGAAACACAGAAATTGAATCGTTATTGAATACAAAAGGCAAAGTGTCGACTTATTTACAAGAGGAGTAACTCTTCTAATAGTTCGTGCTTTGAGCCTTTCCTGGGACAGCAGTATTAGATTCCGATGCACCATTGCAGGTTTACTGTATCCCTTCGACCTTCAAATCAACCATGAAACACAGAAATTGCTTCGATATTGAATACAAAAGGCAAAATGTCGACTCATTTACAATAGGAGTAACTCTTTTAATAGTTCGTGCTTTGAGCCTTTCCTGGGACAGCAGTATTAGATTCCGTTGCACCATTGCAGGTTTACTGTATCCCTTGGACCTTCAAATCAACGATGAATCACAGAAATTGCATCGATATTGAATACAAAAACAAAATGTCGACTTATTTACAAGAGGAGTAACTCTTCTAATAGTTCGTGCTTTGAGCCTTTCCTGGGACAGCAGTATTAGTTTCCGATGCACCATTGCAGGTTTACTGTATCCCTTGGACCTTCAAATCAACGATGAAACACAGAAATTGCATCGATATTGAATACAAAAGGCCAAATGTCGTCTTGTTTATAAAAGGAGTAACTCTTCTAATAGTTCGTGCTTTGAGCCTTTCCTGGGACAGATATATTAGATTCCGATGCACCATTGGAGGTTTACTGTATCCCTTGGACCGTCAAATCAACGATGAAACACAGAAATTGCATCGATATTGAATACAAAAGGCAAAATGTCGACTTATTTATAAGAGGAGTAACTCTTCTAATGGTTCGTGATTTTAGCCTTTCCTGGGACAGCAGTATTAGATTCCGATGCAGCATTGCAGGTTTACTGTATCCCTTGGACCTTAAAATCAACGATGAAATACAGAAATTGCATCGATATTGAATACAAAAGGCAAAGTGCTGAGGAGTAACTCTTCTAATAGGTCGTTCTTTGAGCCTTTCCTGGGACAGCAGTACAAGATTCCGATGCACCATTGCAGGTTTACTGCATCCTTTGGACCTCCAAATAAACGATGAAACATAGAAATTGCATCGATATTGAATACAAAAGGCAAAATATCGACTTATTTATAAGTGTAGTAACTCTTCTAATAGTTCGTGCTTTAAGCCTTTCCTGGGACAGAAGTATTAGATTCCGATGCACAATTGCAGGTTTACTGTATCCCTTGGCCCTTCAAATAAACGATGAAACACAGAAATTTCATCGATATTGAATACAAAAGGCAAAATGACGACTTAATTACAAGAGGAGTAACTCTTCTAATAGTTCGTGCTTTGAGCCTTTCCTGGGACAGCAGTATTAGTTTCCGATGCACCATTGCAGGTTTACTGTATCCCTTGGACCTTCAAATCAACGATGAAACACAGAATTTGCATCGATATTGAATACAAAAGGCCAAATGTCGTCTTAATTATAAGAGGAGTAACTCTTCTAATAGTTCGTGCTTTGATTCTTTCCTGTGACAGCAGTATTAGATTCTGATGCACCATCGCAGGTTTACTGTATCCCTTGGGCCTTCAAATCAACGATGAAACACAGACATTGCATCGAAATTGTATAGAAAACGCAAATTGTCGACTTATTTATAAGAGGAGTAACTCTTCTAATAGTTCGTGCTTTCTGCCTTTCCTGGGACAGCAGTATTAGATTCCGATGCACCATTGCAGGTTTACTATATCCCTTGGACCTTCAAATCAACGATGAAACACAGAAATTGCATCGATATTGAATACAAAAGGCAAAATGTCGACTTATTTACAAGAGGAGTAACTCTTCTAATAGTTCGTGCTTTGAGCCTTTCCTGGGACAGCAGTATTAGATTCCGATGCACCATTGCAGGTTTACTGTATCCCTTCGACCTTCAAATCAACGATGAAACACAGAAATTGCATCGATATTGAATACAAAAGGCAAAATGTCGACTTATATACAAGCGGAGTAACTCTACTAATAGTTCGTGATTTGAGCCTTTCCTGGGACAGCAGTATTAGATTCCGATGCACCATTGCAGGTTTACTGTATCCCTTGGACCTTCAAATCAATGATGAAACACAGAAATTGCATCGATACTGTATACAAAAGGCAAAATGTCGACTTATTTACAAGAGGAGTTAACCTTCTAATAGTTCGCGCTTTCAGCCTTTCCCGGGGATTACAGTATTAGATTGCGATGCAGCATTGCAGGTTTACTGTGTCCCTTGAACCTTCAAATCAACGATGAAACACAGAAATTGCATCGATATTGAATACAAAAAACAAAATGTCGACTTATTTACAAGAGGAGTAACTCTTCTAATAGTTCGTGGTTTGAGCCTTTCCTGGGACAGCAGTATTAGTTTCCGATGCACCATTGCAGGTTTACTGTATCCCTTGGACCTTCAAATCAACGATGAAACACAGAAATTGCATCGATATTGAATACAAAAGGCCAAATGTCGTCTTATTTATAAGAGGAGTAACTCTTCTAATAGTTCGTGCTTTGAGCCTTTCCTGGGACAGCAGTATTAGATTCCGATGCACCTTTGGAGGTTTACTGTATCCCTTGGACCTTCAAATCAACGATGAAACACAGAAATTGCATCGATATTGAATACAAAAGGCAAAATATCGACTTATTTATAAGAGTAGTAACTCTTCTAATAGTTCGTGCTTTAAGCCTTTCCTGGGACAGCAGTATTAGATTCCAATGCACAATTGCAGGTTTACTGTATCCCTTGGACCTTCAAATCAACGATGAAACACAGAAATTTCATCGAAATTGAATACAAAAGGCAAAATGACGACTTAATTACAAGAGGAGTAACTCTTCTAATAGTTCGTGCTTTGAGCCTTTCCTGGGACAGCAGTATTAGTTTCCGATGCACCATTGCAGGTTTACTGTATCCCTTGGACCTTCAAATCAACGATGAAACACAGAAATTGCATCGATATTGAATACAAAAGGCAAAGTGTCGAGGAGTAACTCTTCTAATAGATCGTGCTTTGAGCCTTTCCTGGGACAGCAGTACTAGATTCCGATGCACCATTGCAGGTTTACTGTATCCTTTGGACCTCCAAATCAACGATGAAACATAGAAATTGCATCGTTATTGAATACAAAAGGCAAAATATCGACTTATTTATAAGAGTAGTAACTCTTCTAATAGTTCGTGCTTTGAGCCTTTCCTGGGACAGCAGTATTAGATTCCGATGCACAATTGCAGGTTTACTGTATCCCTTGGACCTTCAAATCAACGATGAAACACAGAAATTTCATCGAAATTGAATACAAAAGGCAAAATGACGACTTAATTACAAGAGGAGTAACTCTTCTAATAGTTCGTGCTTTGAGCCTTTCCTGGGACAGCAGTATTAGTTTCCGATGCACCATTGCAGGTTTACTGTATCCCTTGGACCTTCAAATCAACGATGAAACACAGAATTTGCCTCGATATTGAATACAAAAGGCCAAATGTCGTCTTAATTATAAGAGGAGTAACTCTTCTAATAGTTCGTGCTTTGAGCCTTTCCTGTGACAGCAGTATTAGATTCTGATGCACCATCGCAGGTTTACTGTATCCCTTGGACCTTCAAATCAACGATGAAACACAGAAATTGCATCGAAATTGTTTACAAAACGCAAATTGTCGACTTATTTACAAGAGGAGTAACTCTTCTAATAGTTCGTGCTTTCTGCCTTTCCTGGGACAGCAGTATTAGATTCCGATGCACCATTGCAGATTTACTGAATCCCTTGGACCTTCAAATCAACGATGAAACACAGAAATTGCATCGATATTGAATACAAAAGGCAAAATGTCGACTTACTTACAAGAGGAGTAACTCTTCTAATAGTTCGTGCTTTGAGCCTTTACTGGGACAGCAGTATTAGATTCCAATGCACCATTGCAGGTTTACTGTATCCCTTGGACCTTCAAATCAACGATGAAACACAGAAATTGCATCGATATTGAATACAAAAGGCCAAATGTCGTCTTATTTATAAGAGGAGTAACTCTTCTAATAGTTCGTGCTTTGAGCCTTTCCTGGGACAGCAGTATCAGATTCCGATGCACCATTGGAGGTTTACTGTATCCCTTGGACCTTCAAATCAACGATGAAACACAGAAATTGCATCGATATTGAATACAAAAGGCAAAATGTCGACTTATTTATAAGAGGAATAATTCTTCTAATGGTTCGTGATTTTAGCCTTTCCTGGGACAGCAGTATTAGATTCCGATGCAGCATTGCCGGTTAACTGTATCCCTTGGACCTTCAAATCAACGATGAAACACAGAAATTGTATCGATATTGAATACAAAAGGCAAAGTGTCGAGGAGTAACTCTTCTAATAGTTCGTGCTTTGAGCCTTTCCTGGGACAGCAGTACTAGATTCTGATGCACCATCGCAGGTTTACTGTATCCCTTGGACCTTCAAATCAACGATGAAACACAGAAATTGCATCAATACTGTATACAAAACGCAAATTGTCGACTTATTTACAAGAGGAGTAACTCTTCTAATAGTTCGTGCTTTGAGCCTTTCCTGTGACAGCAGTATTAGATTCTGATGCACCATCGCAGGTTTACTGTATCCCTTGGACCTTCAAATCAACGATGAAACACAGAAATTGCATCAATATTGTATACAAAACGCAAATTGTCGACTTATTTACAAGAGGAGTAACTCTTCGAATAGTTCGTGCTTTGAGCCTTTCCTGGGACAGCAGTATTAGATTCCGATGCACCATTGCAGGTTTACTGTATCCCTTGGACCTTCCAATCAACGATGAAACACAGATATTGCATCGATATTGAATACAAAAGGCAAAATGTCGACTTATTTACAAGAGGAGTAACTCTTCTAATAGTACGTGCTTTGAGCCTTTCCTGGGACAGCAGTATTAGATTCCGATGCACCATTGCAGGTTTACTGTATCCCTTCGACCTTCCAATCAACGATGAAACACAGATATTGCATCGATATTGAATACAAAAGGCAAAATGTCGACTTATATACAAGCGGAGTAAATCTTCTAATAGTTCGTGCTTTGAGCCTTTCCTGGGACAGCAGTATTAGTTTCCGATGCACCATTGCAGGTTTACTGTATCCCTTGGACCTTCAAATCAATGATGAAGCACAGAAATTGCATCGATACTGTATACAAAAGGCAAAATGTCGACTTATTTACAAGAGGAGTTATCCTTCTAATAGTTCGCGCTTTCAGCCTTTCCCGGGGATTGCAGTATTAGATTCCGATGCAGCATTGCAGGTTTACTGTATCCCTTGGACCTTCAAATCAATGATGAAGCACAGAAATTGCATCGATACTGTATACAAAAGGCAAAATGTCGACTTATTTACAAGAGGAGTTATCCTTCTAATAGTTCGCGCTTTCAGCCTTTCCCGGGGATTGCAGTATTAGATTCCGATGCAGCATTGCAGGTATACTGTATCCCTTGGACCTTCTATTCAACGATGAAACACAGAAATTGAATCGTTATTGAATACAAAAGGCAAAGTGTCGACTTATTTACAAGAGGAGTAACTCTTCTAATAGTTCGTGCTTTGAGCCTTTCCTGGGACAGCAGTATTAGATTCCGATGCACCATTGCAGGTTTACTGTATCCCTTCGACCTTCAAATCAACCATGAAACACAGAAATTGCTTCGATATTGAATACAAAAGGCAAAATGTCGACTCATTTACAATAGGAGTAACTCTTTTAATAGTTCGTGCTTTGAGCCTTTCCTGGGACAGCAGTATTAGATTCCGTTGCACCATTGCAGGTTTACTGTATCCCTTGGACCTTCAAATCAACGATGAATCACAGAAATTGCATCGATATTGAATACAAAAACAAAATGTCGACTTATTTACAAGAGGAGTAACTCTTCTAATAGTTCGTGCTTTGAGCCTTTCCTGGGACAGCAGTATTAGTTTCCGATGCACCATTGCAGGTTTACTGTATCCCTTGGACCTTCAAATCAACGATGAAACACAGAAATTGCATCGATATTGAATACAAAAGGCCAAATGTCGTCTTGTTTATAAAAGGAGTAACTCTTCTAATAGTTCGTGCTTTGAGCCTTTCCTGGGACAGATATATTAGATTCCGATGCACCATTGGAGGTTTACTGTATCCCTTGGACCGTCAAATCAACGATGAAACACAGAAATTGCATCGATATTGAATACAAAAGGCAAAATGTCGACTTATTTATAAGAGGAGTAACTCTTCTAATGGTTCGTGATTTTAGCCTTTCCTGGGACAGCAGTATTAGATTCCGATGCAGCATTGCAGGTTTACTGTATCCCTTGGACCTTAAAATCAACGATGAAATACAGAAATTGCATCGATATTGAATACAAAAGGCAAAGTGCTGAGGAGTAACTCTTCTAATAGGTCGTGCTTTGAGCCTTTCCTGGGACAGCAGTACAAGATTCCGATGCACCATTGCAGGTTTACTGCATCCTTTGGACCTCCAAATAAACGATGAAACATAGAAATTGCATCGATATTGAATACAAAAGGCAAAATATCGACTTATTTATAAGTGTAGTAACTCTTCTAATAGTTCGTGCTTTAAGCCTTTCCTGGGACAGAAGTATTAGATTCCGATGCACAATTGCAGGTTTACTGTATCCCTTGGCCCTTCAAATAAACGATGAAACACAGAAATTTCATCGATATTGAATACAAAAGGCAAAATGACGACTTAATTACAAGAGGAGTAACTCTTCTAATAGTTCGTGCTTTGAGCCTTTCCTGGGACAGCAGTATTAGTTTCCGATGCACCATTGCAGGTTTACTGTATCCCTTGGACCTTCAAATCAACGATGAAACACAGAATTTGCATCGATATTGAATACAAAAGGCCAAATGTCGTCTTAATTATAAGAGGAGTAACTCTTCTAATAGTTCGTGCTTTGATTCTTTCCTGTGACAGCAGTATTAGATTCTGATGCACCATCGCAGGTTTACTGTATCCCTTGGGCCTTCAAATCAACGATGAAACACAGACATTGCATCGAAATTGTATAGAAAACGCAAATTGTCGACTTATTTATAAGAGGAGTAACTCTTCTAATAGTTCGTGCTTTCTGCCTTTCCTGGGACAGCAGTATTAGATTCCGATGCACCATTGCAGGTTTACTATATCCCTTGGACCTTCAAATCAACGATGAAACACAGAAATTGCATCGATATTGAATACAAAAGGCAAAATGTCGACTTACTTACAAGAGGAGTAACTCTTCTAATAGTTCGTGCTTTGAGCCTTTACTGGGACAGCAGTATTAGATTCCAATGCACCATTGCAGGTTTACTGTATCCCTTGGACCTTCAAATCAACGATGAAACACAGAAATTGCATCGATATTGAATACAAAAGGCAAAATGTCGACTTATTTACAAGAGGAGTAACTCTTGTAATAGTTCGTGCTTTGAGCCTTTCCTGGGACAGCAGTATTAGATTCCGATGCACCATTGCAGGTTTACTGTATCCCTTGGACCTTCAAATCAATGATGAAACACAGAAATTGCATCGATACTGTATACAAAAGGCAAAATGTCGACTTATTTACAAGAGGAGTTAACCTTCTAATAGTTCGCGATTTCAGCCTTTCCCGGGGATTGCAGTATTAGATTCCGATGCACCATTGCAGGTTTGCTGTATCCCTTGGACCTTCAAATCAACGATGAATCACAGAAATTGCATCGATATTGAATACAAAAGGCAAAATGTCGACTTATTTATAAGAGGAGTAACTCTTCTAATAGTTCGTGCTTTGAGCCTTTCCTGGGAAAGCAGTATTAGATTCCGATGCACCATTGCGGGTTCACTGTATCCCTTGGACCTTCAAATCAACGATGAAACACAGAAATTGCATCGATATTGAATACAAAAAGCAAAGTGTCGACTTATTTATAAGAGGAGTAACTCTTCCAAGAGTTCGTGCTTTGAGCCTTTCCCGGGACTGCAGTATTAGATTCCTATGCACCATTGCAGGTTTACTGTATCCCATGGACCTTCAAATCAACGATGAAACACGGAATTTCATCGATATTGAATACAAAAGGCAAAATGACGACTTATTTACAAGAGGAGTAAGTCTTCAAATAGTTCGTGCTTTGAGCCTTTCCTGTGACAGCAGTATTAGATTCTGATGCACCATCGCAGGTTTACTGTATCCCTTGGACCTTCAAACCAACGAAGAAACACAGAAATTGCATCGATATTGTATACAATATGCAAATTGTCGACTTATTTACAAGAGGAGTAACTCTTCTAATAGTTCGTGCTTTGAGCCTATGCTGGGACAGCAGTATTAGATTCCGATGCACCATTGCAAGTTTACTGTATCCCTTGGACCTTCAAATCAACGATGAAACACAGAAATTGCATCGATATTGCATACCATACGTAAAAGGTCGACTTATTTACAAGAGGAGTAAACCTTCTAATAGTTCGTCCTTTGAGCCTTTCCTGGGACTGTAGTATTAGTTTCCGATGCACCAATGCAAGTTTACTGTATCCCTTGGACCTTCAAATCAACGATGAAACACAGAAATTGCATCGATACTGAATACAAAAGGCAAAATGTCGACTTATTTACAAGAGGAGTAACTCTTCTAATAGTTCGTGATTTGAGCCTTTCCTGGGACAGCAGTATTAGATTCCGATGCACCATTGCAGGTTTACTGTATCCCTTGGACCTTCAAATCAACGATGAAACACAGAAATTGCATCGATATTGAATACAAAACGCAAAATGTCGACTTATTTATAAGAGGAGTAACTCTTCTAATGGTTCGTGATTTTAGCCTTTCCCGGGACAGCAGTGTTAGATTCCGATGCACCATTGCAGGTTTACTGTATCCCTTGGACCTTCAAATCAACGATGAAACACAGAAATTGCATCGATATTGAATACAAAAGGCAAAGTGTCGAGGAGTAACTCTTCTAATAATTCGTGCTTTGAGCCTTTCCTGGGACAGCAGTACTAGATTCCGATGCACCATTGCAGGTTTACTGTATCCTTTGGACCTCCAAATCAACGATGAAACATAGAAATTGCATCGATATTGAATACAAAAGGCAAAATATCGACTTATTTATAAGAGTAGTAACTCTTCTAATAGTTCGTGCTTTAAGCCTTTCCTGGGACAGCAGTATTAGATTCCGATGCACAATTGCAAGTTTACTGTGTCCCTTGGACCTTCAAATCAACGATGAAACACAGAAATTTCATCGATATTGAATACAAAAGGCAAAATGACGACTTAATTACAAGAGGAGTAACTCTTCTAATAGTTCGTGCTTTGAGCCTTTCCTGGGACAGCAGTATTAGTTTCCGATGCACCATTGCAGGTTTACTGTATCCCTTGGACCTTCAAATCAACGATGAAACACAGAAATTGCATCGAAATTGTATACAAAACGCAAATTGTCGACTTATTTACAAGAGGAGTAACTCTTCTAATAGTTCGTGCTTTCTGCTTTTCCTGGGACAGCAGTATTAGATTCCGATGCACCATTGCAGGTTTACTGTATCCCTTGGACCTTCAAATCAACGATGAAACACAGAAATTGCATCGATATTGAATACAAAAGGCAAAATGTCGACTTACTTACAAGAGGAGTAACTCTTCTAATAGTTCGTGCTTTGAGCCTTTACTGAGACAGCAGTATTAGATTACAATGCACCATTGCAGGTTTACTGTATCCCTTGGACCTTCAAATCAACGATGAAACACAGAAATTGCATCGATATTGAATACAAAAGGCAAAATGTCGACTTATTTACAAGAGGATTAACTCTTCTAATAGTTCGTGCTTTGAGCCTTTCCTGGGACAGCAGTATTAGTTTCCGATGCACCATTGCAGGTTAACTGTATCCCTTGGACCTTCAAATCAACGATGAAACACAGAAAATACATCGATATTGAATACAAAATGCCAAATGTCGTCTTATTTATAAGAGGAGTAACTCTTGCAATAGTTCGTGATTTGAGCCTTTTTTGGGACTGCAGTATTAGATTCCGATGCACAATTGCAGGTTTACTGTTTACCTTGGACCTTCAAATCAACGATGAAACACAGAAATTTCATCGATATTGATTGCAAAAGGCAAAATGACGACTTATTTACAAGAGGAGTAACTCTTCTCATATTTCGTGTTTTGAGCCTTTCCTGGGACAGCAGTATTAGATTCCGATGCACCATTGCAGATTTACTGTATCCCTTGGACCTCTAAATCAACGATGAAACACAAAAATTGCATCGATTATGAATACAAAAGGCAAAATGTCGACTTATTTACAAGAGGAGTAACTCCTCTAATAGTTCGTGCTTTGAGCCTTTCCCGGGACAGCAGTGTTAGATTCCGATGCACCATTGCAGGTTTACTGTATCCCTTGGACCTTCAAATCAACGATGAAACACAGAAATTGCATCGATATTGAATACAAAAGGCAAAGTGTCGAGGAGTAACTCTTCTAATAATTCGTGCTTTGAGCCTTTCCTGGGACAGCAGTACTAGATTCCGATGCACCATTGCAGGTTTACTGTATCCTTTGGACCTCCAAATCAACGATGAAACATAGAAATTGCATCGATATTGAATACAAAAGGCAAAATATCGACTTATTTATAAGAGTAGTAACTCTTCTAATAGTTCGTGCTTTAAGCCTTTCCTGGGACAGCAGTATTAGATTCCGATGCACAATTGCAAGTTTACTGTGTCCCTTGGACCTTCAAATCAACGATGAAACACAGAAATTTCATCGATATTGAATACAAAAGGCAAAATGACGACTTAATTACAAGAGGAGTAACTCTTCTAATAGTTCGTGCTTTGAGCCTTTCCTGGGACAGCAGTATTAGTTTCCGATCCACCATTGCAGGTTTACTGTATCCCTTGGACCTTCAAATCAACGATGAAACACAGAAATTGCATCGAAATTGTATACAAAACGCAAATTGTCGACTTATTTACAAGAGGAGTAACTCTTCTAATAGTTCGTGCTTTCTGCTTTTCCTGGGACAGCAGTATTAGATTCCGATGCACCATTGCAGGTTTACTGTATCCCTTGGACCTTCAAATCAACGATGAAACACAGAAATTGCATCGATATTGAATACAAAAGGCAAAATGTCGACTTACTTACAAGAGGAGTAACTCTTCTAATAGTTCGTGCTTTGAGCCTTTACTGAGACAGCAGTATTAGATTACAATGCACCATTGCAGGTTTACTGTATCCCTTGGACCTTCAAATCAACGATGAAACACAGAAATTGCATCGATATTGAATACAAAAGGCAAAATGTCGACTTATTTACAAGAGGATTAACTCTTCTAATAGTTCGTGCTTTGAGCCTTTCCTGGGACAGCAGTATTAGTTTCCGATGCACCATTGCAGGTTAACTGTATCCCTTGGACCTTCAAATCAACGATGAAACACAGAAAATACATCGATATTGAATACAAAATGCCAAATGTCGTCTTATTTATAAGAGGAGTAACTCTTGCAATAGTTCGTGATTTGAGCCTTTTTTGGGACTGCAGTATTAGATTCCGATGCACAATTGCAGGTTTACTGTTTACCTTGGACCTTCAAATCAACGATGAAACACAGAAATTTCATCGATATTGATTGCAAAAGGCAAAATGACGACTTATTTACAAGAGGAGTAACTCTTCTCATATTTCGTGTTTTGAGCCTTTCCTGGGACAGCAGTATTAGATTCCGATGCACCATTGCAGATTTACTGTATCCCTTGGACCTCTAAATCAACGATGAAACACAAAAATTGCATCGATTATGAATACAAAAGGCAAAATGTCGACTTATTTACAAGAGGAGTAACTCCTCTAATAGTTCGTGCTTTGAGCCTTTCCTGGGACAGCAGAATTAGATTCCGATGCACCATTGCAGGTTTACTGTATCCCTTGGACCTTCAAATCAACGATGAAACACAGAAATTGCATCGATATTGAATACAAAAAGCCAAATGTCGTCTTGTTTATAAGAGGAGTAACTCTTCTAATAGTTCGTGCTTTGAGCCTTTCCTGGGACAGCAATATTAGATTCCGATGCACCATTGGAGGTTTACTGTATCCCTTGGACCGTCAAATCAACGATGAAACACAGAAATTGCATCGATATTGAATACAAAAGGCAAAATGTCGACTTATTTATAAGAGGAGTAACTCTTCTAATGGTTCGTGATTTTAGCATTTCCTGGGACAGCAGTATTAGATTCCGATGCAGCATTGCAGGTTTACTGTATCCCTTGGACCTTCAAATCAACGATGAAACACAGAAATTGCATCGATATTAAATACAAAAGGCAAAGTGTCGAGGAGTAACTCTTCTAATAGTTCGTGCTTTCAGCCTTTCCTGGGACAGCAGTACAAGATTCCGATGCACCATTGCAGGTTTACTGTATCCTTTGGACCTCCAAATCAACGATGAAACATAGAAATTGCATCGATATTGAATACAAGAGGCAAAATATCGACTTATTTATAAGTGTAGTAACTCTTCTAATAGTTCGTGCTTTAAGCCTTTCCTGGGACAGAAGTATTAGTTTCCGATGCACCATTGCAGGTTTACTGTATCCCTTGGACCTTCAAATCAACGATGAAACACAGAATTTGCATCGATATTGAATACAAAAGGCCAAATGTCGTCTTAATTATAAGAGGAGTAACTCTTCTAATAGTTCGTGCTTTGATTCCTTCCTGTGACAGCAGTATTAGATTCTGATGCACCATCGCAGGTTTACTGTATCCCTTGGACCTTCAAATCAACGATGAAACACAGACATTGCATCGAAATTGTATACAAAACGCAAATTGTCAACTTATTTATAAGAAGAGCAACTCTTCTAATAGTTCGTGCTTTCTGCCTTTCCTGGGACAGCAGTATTATATTCCGATGCACCATTGCAGGTTTACTGTATCCCTTGGACCTTCAAATCAACGATGAAACACAGAAATTGCATCGATATTGAATACAAAATGCAAAATTTCGACTTACTTACAAGAGGAGTAACTCTTCTTATAGTTCGTGCTTTGAGCCTTTACTGGGACAGCAGTATTAGATTCCAATGCACCATTGCAGGTTTACTGTATCCCTTGGACCTTCAAATCAACGATGAAACACAGAAACTGCATCGATATTGAATACAAAAGGCAAAATGTCGACTTATTTACAAGAGGAGTAACTCTTGTAATAGTTCGTGCTTTGAGCCTTTCCTGGGACAGCAGTATTAGTTTCCGATGCACCATTGCAGGCTAACTGTATCCCTTGGACCTTCAAATCAACGATGAAACACAGAAAATACATCGATATTGAATACAAAATGCCAAATGTCGTCTTATTTATAAGAGGAGTAACTCTTTCAATAGTTCGTGATTCGAGCCTTTTTTGGGACTGCAGTATTAGATTCCGATGCACAATTGCAGGTTTACTGTTTACCTTGGACCTTCAAATCAACGATGAAACACAGAAATTTCATCGATATTGATTACAAAAGGCAAAATGACGACTTATTTACAAGAGGAGTAACTCTTCTCATATTTCGTGTTTTGAGCCTTTCCTGGGACAGCAGTATTAGATTCCGATGCACCATTGCAGATTTACTGTATCCCTTGGACCTCTAAATCAACGATGAAACACAAAAATTGCATCGATTATGAATACAAAAGGCAAAATGTCGACTTATTTACAAGAGGAGTAACTCTTCTAATAGTTCGTGCTTTGAGCCTTTCCTGAGACAGCAGTATTAGATTCCGATGCACCATTGCAGGTTTACTGTATCCCTTCGACCTTCAAATCAACGATGAAACACAGAAATTGCATCGATATTGAATACAAAAGGCAAAATGTCGACTTATATACAAGCGGAGTAACTCTTCTAATAACTCGTGATTTGAGCCTTTCCGTGGACAGCAGTATTAGATTCCGATGCACCATTGCAGGTTTACTGTATCCCTTGGACCTTCAAATCAATGATGAAACACAGAAATTGCATCGATACTGTATACAAAAGGCAAAATGTCGACTTATTTACAAGAGGAGTTAACCTTCTAATAGTTCGCGCTTTCAGCCTTTCCCGGGGATTGCAGTATTAGATTCCGATGCACCATTGCAGGTTTACTGTATCCCTTGGACCTTCAAATCAACGATGAAACACAGAAATTGCTTCGATATTGAATACAAAAGGCAAAATGTCGACTTATTTACAAGAGGAGTAACTCTTCAAATGGTTCGTGATTTGAGCCTTTCCTGGGACAGCAGTATTAGATTCCGTTGCACCATTGCAGGTTTGCTGTATCCCTTGGACCTTCAAATCAATGATGAATCACAGAAATTGCATCGATATTGAATACAAAAGGCAAAATGTCGACTTATTTATAAGAGGAGTAACTCTTCTAATAGATCGTGCTTTGAGCCTTTCCTGGGAAAGCAGTATTAGATTCCGATGCACCATTGCGGGTTTACTGTATCCCTTGGACCTTCAAATCAACGATGAAACACAGAAATTGCATCGATATTGAATACAAAAAGCAAAGTGTCGACTTATTTATAAGAGGAGTAACTCTTCCAAGAGTTCGTGCTTTGAGCCTTTCCCGGGACTGCAGTATTAGATTCCTATGCACCATTGCAGGTTTACTGTATCCCTTGGACCTTCAAATCAACGATGAAACACAGAAATTGCATCGATATTGCATACCATACGTAAAAGGTCGACTTATTTACAAGAGGAGTAAACCTTCTAATAGTTCGTCTTTTGAGCCTTTCCTGGGACTGTAGTATTAGATTCCGATGCACCAATGCAAGTTTACTGTATCCCTTGGACCTTCAAATCAACGATGAAACACAGAAATTGCATCGATACTGAATACAAAAGGCAAAATGTCGACTTATTTACAAGAGGAGTAACTCTTCTAATAGTTCGTGCTTTGAGCCTTTCCTGGGACAGCAGTGTTAGATTCCGATGCACCATTGCAGGTTTACTGTATCCCTTGGACCTTCAAATCAACGATGAAATACAGAAATTGCATCGATATTGAATACAAAAGGCAAAATGTCGACTTATTTATAAGAGGAGTAACTCTTCTAATGGTTCGTGATTTTAGCCTTTCCTGGGACAGCAGTGTTAGATTCCGATGCACCATTGCAGGTTTACTGTATCCCTTGGACCTTCAAATCAACGATGAAACACAGAAATTGCATCGATATTGAATACAAAAGGCAAAGTGTCGAGGAGTAACTCTTCTAATAGTTCGTGCTTTGAGCCTTTCCTGGGACAGCAGTACTAGATTCCGATGCACCATTGCAGGTTTACTGTATCCTTTGGACCTCCAAATCAACGATGAAACATAGAAATTGCATCGATATTGAATACAAAAGGCAAAATATCGACTTATTTATAAGAGTAGTAACTCTTCTAATAGTTCGTGCTTTAAGCCTTTCCTGGGACAGCAGTATTAGATTCCGATGCACAATTGCAAGTTTACTGTGTCCCTTGGACCTTCAAATCAACGATGAAACACAGAAATTTCATCGATATTGAATACAAAAGGCAAAATGACGACTTAATTACAAGAGGAGTAACTCTTCTAATAGTTCGTGCTTTGAGCCTTTCCTGGGACAGCAGTATTAGTTTCCGATGCACCATTGCAGGTTTACTGTATCACTTGGACCTTCAAATCAACGATGAAACACAGAAATTGCATCGAAATTGTATACAAAACGCAAATTGTCGACTTATTTACAAGAGGAGTAACTCTTCTAATAGTTCGTGCTTTCTGCCTTTCCTGGGACAGCAGTATTAGATTCCGATGCACCATTGCAGGTTTACTGTATCCCTTGGACCTTCAAATCAACGATGAAACACAGAAATTGCATCGATATTGAATACAAAAGGCAAAATGTCGACTTACTTACAAGAGGAGTAACTCTTCTAATAGTTCGTGCTTTGAGCCTTTACTGGGACAGCAGTATTAGATTACAATGCACCATTGCAGGTTTACTGTATCCCTTGGACCTTCAAATCAACGATGAAACACAGAAATTGCATCGATATTGAATACAAAAGGCAAAATGTCGACTTATTTACAAGAGGAGTAACTCTTGTAATAGTTCGTGCTTTGAGCCTTTCCTGGGACAGCAGTATTAGTTTCCGATGCACCATTGCAGGTTAACTGTATCCCTTGGACCTTCAAATCAACGATGAAACACAGAAAATACATCGATATTGAATACAAAATGCCAAATGTCGTCTTATTTATAAGAGGAGTAACTCTTGCAATAGTTCGTGATTTGAGCCTTTTTTGGGACTGCAGTATTAGATTCCGATGCACAATTGCAGGTTTACAGTTTACCTTGGACCTTCAAATCAACGATGAAACACAGAAATTTCATCGATATTGATTGCAAAAGGCAAAATGACGACTTATTTACAAGAGGAGTAACTCTTCTCATATTTCGTGTTTTGAGCCTTTCCTGGGACAGCAGTATTAGATTCCGATGCACCATTGCAGATTTACTGTATCCCTTGGACCTCTAAATCAACGATGAAACACAAAAATTGCATCGATTATGAATACAAAAGGCAAAATGTCGACTTATTTACAAGAGGAGTAACTCTTCTAATAGTTCGTGCTTTGAGCCTTTCCTGGGACAGCAGAATTAGATTCCGATGCACCATTGCAGGTTTACTGTATCCCTTGGACCTTCAAATCAACGATGAAACACAGAAATTGCATCGATATTGAATACAAAAGGCAAAATGTCGACTTATATACAAGCGGAGTAACTCTTCTAATAGTTCGTGATTTGAGCCTTTCCTGGGACAGCAGTATTAGATTCCGATGCACCATTGCAGGTTTACTGTATCCCTTGGACCTTCAAATCAATGATGAAACACAGAAATTGCATCGATACTGTATACAAAAGGCTAAATGTCGACTTATTTACAAGAGGAGTTAACCTTCTAATAGTTCGCGCTATCAGCCTTTCCCGGGGATTGCAGTATTAGTTTCCGATGCACCATTGCAGGTTTACTGTATCCCTTGGACCTTCAAATTAACGATGAAACACAGAAATTGCTTCGATATTGAAAAGAAAAGGCAAAATGTCGACTTATTTACAAGAGGAGTAACTCTTCAAATAGTTCGTGATTTGAGCCTTTCCTGGGACAGCAGTATTAGATTCCGTTGCACCATTGCAGGTTTGCTGTATCCCTTGTACCTTCAAATCAACGATGAATCACAGATATTGCATCGATATTGAATACAAAAGGCAAAATGTCGACTTATTTATAAGAGGAGTAACTCTTCTAATAGTTCGTGCTTTGAGCCTTTCCTGGGAAAGCAGTATTAGATTTCGATGCACCATTGCGGGTTTACTGTATCCCTTGGACCTTCAAATCAACGATGAAACACAGAAATTGCATCGATATTGAATACAAAAAGCAAAGTGTCGACTTATTTATAAGAGGAGTAACTCTTCCAAGAGTTCGTGCTTTGAGCCTTTCCCGGGACTGCAGTATTAGATTCCTATGCACCATTGCAGGTTTACTATATAACTAGGACCTTCAAATCAACGATGAAACACCGAAATCGCATCGATATTGAATATAAAAGGCAAAATGTCGACTTATTTACATGAGGAGTAAGTCTTCTAATAGATCGTGCTTTGAGCCTTTCCTGGGACAGCAGTGTTAGATTCCGATGCACCATTGCAGGTTTACTGTATCCCTTGGACCTTCAAATCAACGATGAAACACAGAAATTGCATCGATATTGAATACAAATAAGCAAAATGTCGACTTATTTACAAGAGGATTAACTCTTCTAATAGTTCGTGTTTTGAGCCTATCCTGGGACAGCAGTATTAGATTCCGATGCACCATTGAAGGTTTACTGTATCCCTTGGACCTTCAAATCAACGATGAAACACAGAAATTGCATCGATATTGTATACAAAATGCAAATTGTCGACTTATTTACAAGAGGAGTAACTCTTCTAATAGTTCGTGTTTGAGCCTATCCTGGGACAGCAGTATTAGATTCCGATGCACCATTGAAGGTTTACTGTATCCCTTGGACCTTCAAATCAACGATGAAACACAGAAATTGCATCGATATTGCATACCATACGTAAAAGGTCGACTTATTTACAAGAGGAGTAAACCTTCTAATAGTTCGTCCTTTGAGCCTTTCCTGGGACTGTAGTATTAGATTCCGATGTACCAATGCAAGTTTACTGTATCCCTTGGACCTTCAAATCAACGATGAAACATAGAAATTGCATCGATATTGAATACAAAAGGCAAAATGTCGACTTAGTTACAAGAGGAGTAACTCTTCTAATAGTTCGTGCTTTGAGCCTTTCCTGGGACAGCAGTGTTAGATTCCGATGCACCATTGCAGGTTTACTGTATCCCTTGGACCTTCAAATCAACGATGAAACACAGAAATTGCATCGATATTGAATACAAATAAGCAAAATGTCGACTTATTTACAAGAGGAGTAACTCTTCTAATAGTTCGTGTTTTGAGCCTTTCCTGGGACAGCAGTATTAGTTTCCGTTGCACCATTGCAGGTTTACTGTATCCCTTGGACCTTCAAATCAACGACGAAACACAGAAATTTCATCGATATTGATTACAAAAGGAAAATGACGACTCATTTACAAGAGGAGTGACTCTTCTAATAGTTCGTGTTTTTGAGCCTTTCCTGGGACAGCAGTATTAGATTCCGATGCACCATTGCAGGTTTACTGTATCCCTTGGACCTTCAAATCAACGATGAAACACAGAAATTGCATCGATATTGAATACAAAAGGCAAAATGTCGACATATTTACAAGAGGAGTAACTCTTCTAATAGTTCGTGCTTTGAGTCATTCCTGGGACAGCAGTATTAGATTCCGATGCACCATTGCTGGTTTACTGTATCCCTTGGACTTTCAAATCAACGATGAAACACAGAAATTGCATCGATATTGAATACAAAAGGCTAAATGACGACTTATTTACAAGAGGAGTAACTCTTCTAATAGTTCGTACTTTGAGCCTTTCCTGGGACTGCAGTATTAGATTCCGATGCACCATTGCAGATTTACTGTATCCCTTGGACCTTCAAATCAACGATGAAACACAGAAATTGCAGCGATATTGAATACAAAAGGCAAAATGTCGACTTATTTATAAGAGGAGTAACTCTCCTAATAGTTCGTGTTTGAGCCTTTCCTGGGACAGCAGTATTAGATTCCGTTGCACCATTGCAGGTTTACTGTATCCCTAGGACCTTCAAATCAACGATGAAAAACAGAAATTGCATCGATATTGAATACAAAAGCCAAAATGGCGACTTATTTATAAGTGGAGTAACTCTTCTAATAGTTCGTGCTTTGAGCCTTTCCTGGGACAGCAGTATTAGATTTCGGTGCACCATTGCAGGTTTACTGTATCCCTTGGACCTTCAAATCAACGATGAAACACAGAAATTGCATCGATATTGAATACAAAAGGCAAAGTGAGGACTTATTTATAATTGAATTAACTCTTCTAATAGATCGTGCTTTGAGTCTTTCCTGGGAAAGCAGTATTAGATTCCGATGCAGCATTGCAGGTTAACTGTATCCCTAGGACCTTCAAATCAACGATGAAACACAGAAATTGCATCGATATTGAATACAAAACGCAAAATGTCGACTTATTTATAAGAGGAGTAACTCTTCTGATAGTTCGTGCTTTGAGCCTTTCCTGGGACTGCAGTATTAGATTCGGATGCACAATTGCATGTTTACTGTATCCCTTGGACCTTCAAATCAACGATGAAACACAGAAATTTCATTGATATTGATTACAAAAGGCAAAATGACGACTTATTTACAAGAAAAGTAACTCTTCTAATAGTTCGTGCTTTGAGCCTTTACTGGGACAGCAGTATTAGATTACAATGCACCATTGCAGGTTTACTGTATCCCTTGGACCTTCAAATCAACGATGAAACACAGATATTGCATCGATATTGAATACAAAAGGCAAAATGTCGACTTATTTACGAGAGGAGTAACTCTTGTAATAGTTCGTGCTTTGAGCCTTTCCTGGGACAGCAGTATTAGTTTCCGATGCACCATTGCAGGTTAACTGTATCCCTTGGACCTTCAAATCAACGATGAAACACAGAAAAGACTTCGATATTGAATACAAAATGCCAAATGTCGTCTTATTTATAAGAGGAGTAACTCTTGCAATAGTTCGTGATTTGAGCCTTTTTTGGGACTGCAGTATTAGATTCCGATGCACAATTGCAGGTTTACTGTTTACCTTGGACCTTCAAATCAACGATGAAACACAGAAATTTCATCGATATTGATTGCAAAAGGCAAAATGACGACTTATTTACAAGAGGAGTAACTCTTCTCATATTTCGTGTTTTGAGCCTTTCCTGGGACAGCAGTATTAGATTCCAATGCACCATTGCAGATTTACTGTATCCCTTGGACCTCTAAATCAACGATGAAACACAAAAATTGCATCGATTATGAATACAAAAGGCAAAATGTCGACTTATTTACAAGAGGAGTAACTCTTCTAATAGTTCGTGCTTTGAGCCTTTCCTGGGACAGCAGTATTAGATTCCGATGCACCATTGCAGGTTTACTGTATCCCTTGGACCTTCAAATCAACGATGAAACACAGAAATTGCATCGATATTGAATACAAAAGGCAAAATGTCGACTTATATACAAGCGGAGTAACTCTTCTAATAGTTCGTGATTTGAGCCTTTCCTGGGACAGCAGTATTAGATTCCGATGCACCATTGCAGGTTTACTGTATCCCTTGGACCTTCAAATCAATGATGAAACACAGAAATTGCATCGATACTGTATACAAAAGGCAAAATGTCGACTTATTTACAAGAGGAGTTAACCTTCTAATAGTTCGCGCTTTCAGCCATTCCCGGGGATTGCAGTATTAGATTCCGATGCACCATTGCAGGTTTACTGTATCCCTTGGACCTTCAAATCAACGATGAAACACAGAAATTGCTCCGATATTGAATAGAAAAGGCAAAATGTCGACTTATTTACAAGAGGAGTAACTCTTCAAATAGTTCGTGATTTGAGCCTTTCCTGGGACAGCAGTATTAGATTCCGTTGCACCATTGCAGGTTTGCTGTATCCCTTGGACCTTCAAATCAACGATGAATCACAGATATTGCATCGATATTGAATACAAAAGGCAAAATGTCGACTTATTTATAAGAGGAGTAACTCTTCTAATAGTTCGTGCTTTGAGCCTTTCCTGGGAAAGCAGTATTAGATTTCGATGCACCATTGCGGGTTTACTGTATCCCTTGGACCTTCAAATCAACGATGAAACACAGAAATTGCATCGATATTGAATACAAAAAGCAAAGTGTCGACTTATTTATAAGAGGAGTAACTCTTCCAAGAGTTCGTGCTTTGAGCCTTTCCCGGGACTGCAGTATTAGATTCCTATGCACCATTGCAGGTTTACTAAATAACTTGGACCTTCAAATCAACGATGAAACACCGAAATCGCATCGATATTGAATATAAAAGGCAAAATGTCGACTTATTTACAAGAGGAGTAAGTCTTCTAATAGATCGTGCTTTGAGCCTTTCCTGGGACAGCAGTATTAGATTCCGATGCACCATTGCAGGTTTACTGTATCCCATGGACCTTCAAATCAACGATGAAACACGAAATTTCATCGATATTGAATACAAAAGGCAAAATGACGACTTATTTACAAGAGGAGTAAGTCTTCAAATAGTTCGTGCTTTGAGCCTTTCCTTTGACAGCAGTATTAGATTCTGATGCACCATCGCAGGTTTACTGTATCCCTTGGACCTTCAAATCAACGATGAAAGACAGAAATTGCATCGATATTGTATACAAAATGCAAATTGTCGACTTATTTACAAGAGGAGTAACTCTTCTAATAGTTCGTGCTTTGAGTCGATCCTGGGACAGCAGTATTAGATTCCGATGCACCATTGAAGGTTTACTGTATCCCTTGGACCTTCAAATCAACGATGAAACACAGAAATTGCATCGATATTGCATACAAAAGGCAAAATGTCGACTTATTTACAAGAGGAGTAACTCTTCTAATAGTTCGTGCTTTGAGCCTTTCCTGGGACAGCAGTGTTAGATTCCGATGCACCATTGCAGGTTTACTGTATCCCTTGGACCTTCAAATCAACGATGAAACACAGAAATTGCATCGATATTGAATACAAATAAGCAAAATGTCGACTTATTTACAAGAGGAGTAACTCTTCTAATAGTTCGTGTTTTGAGCCTTTCCTGGGACAGCAGTATTAGTTTCCGTTGCACCATTGCAGGTTTACTGTATCCCTTGGACCTTCAAATCAACGATGAAACACAGAAATTTCATCGATATTGATTACAAAAGGAAAATGACGACTCATTTACAAGAGGAGTGACTCTTCTAATAGTTCGTGTTTTTGAGCCTTTCCTGGGACAGCAGTATTAGATTTCGATGTACCATTGCTGGTTTACTGTATCCCTTGGACCTTCAAATCAACGATGAAACACAGAAATTGCTTCGATATTGAATACAAAAGGCAAAATGTCGACATATTTACAAGAGGAGTTACTCTTCTAATAGTTCGTGCTTTGAGTCATTCCTGGGACAGCAGTATTAGATTCCGATGCACCATTGCTGGTTTACTGTATCCCTTGGACCTTCAAATCAACGATGAAACACAGAAATTGCATCGATATTGAATACAAAAGGCTAAATGACGACTTATTTACAAGAGGAGTAACTCTTCTAATAGTTCGTACTTTGAGCCTTTCCTGGGACAGCAGTATTAGATTCCGATGCACCATTGCAGATTTACTGTATCCCTTGGACCTTCAAATCAACGATGAAACACAGAAATTGCAGCGATATTGAATACAAAAGGCAAAATGTCGACTTATTTATAAGAGGAGTAACTCTCCTAATATTTCGTGTTTGAGCCTTTCCTGGGACAGCAGTATTAGATTCAGTTGCACCATTGCAGGTTTACTGTATCCCTAGGACCTTCAAATCAACGATGAAACACAGAAATTGCATCGATATTGAATACAAAAGCCAAAATGGCGACTTATTTATAAGTGGAGTAACTCTTCTAATAGTTCGTGCTTTGAGCCTTTCCTGGGACAGCAGTATTAGATTTCGGTGCAGCATTGCAGGTTTACTGTATCAATTGGACCTTCAAATCAACGATGAAACACAGAAATTGCATCGATATTGAATACAAAAGGCAAAGTGAGGACTTATTTATAATTGGATTAACTCTTCTAATAGTTCGTGCTTTGAGTCTTTCCTGGGAAAGCAGTATTAGATTCCGATGTACCATTGCAGGTTAACTGTATCCCTTGGACCTTCAAATCAACGATGAAACACAGAAATTGCATCGATATTGAATACAAAACGCAAAATGTCGACTTATTTATAAGAGGAGTAACTCTTCTGATAGTTCGTGCTTTGAGCCTTTCCTGGGACTGCAGTATTAGATTCGGATGCACAATTGCATGTTTACTGTATCCCTTGGACCTTCAAATCAACGATGAAACACAGAAATTTCATTGATATTTATTACAAAAGGCAAAATGACGACTTATTTACAAGAAAAGTAACTCTTCTAATAGTTCGTGCTTTGAGCCTTTCCTGGGACAGCAGTATTAGATTCCGATGCACCATTGCAGGTTTACTGTATCCCTTGGACCTTCAAATCAACGATGAAACACAGAAATTTCATCGATATTGAATACAAAAGGCAAAATGACGACTTATTTACAACAGGAGTAAGTCTTCAAATAGTTCGTGCTTTGAGCCTTTCCTGGGACAGCAGTATTAGATTCTGATGCACCAATGCAGGTTTACTGCATCCCTTTGACCTTCAAATCAACGATGAAACACAGAAATTGCATCGATATTGAATACAAATGGTAAAATGTCGACTTATTTATAAGAGGAGTAACTCTTCTAAAAGTTCGTGCTTTGAGCCGTTCCTGGGACAGCAATATTAGATTCCCATGCACTATTGCAGCTTTACTGTATCGCTTGGACCTTCAAATCAACGATGAAACACAGATATTGCATCGATATTGAATACAAAACTCAAATTGTCGACTTATTTACAAGAGGAGTAACTCTTCTAATAATTCGTGCTTTGAGCCTTTCCTGAGAGAGCAGTATTAGATTCCGATGCACCATTGCAGGTTTGCTGTATCCCTTAGACCTTCAATGCAACGATGAAACACAGAAATTGCATCGATATTGAATACAAAAGACAAAATGTCGACTTATTTACAAGAGGAGTATTTCTTCTAATAGTTCGTGTTTTGAGCCTTTCCTGGGACAGCAGTATTAGCTTCCGTTGCACCTTTGCAGGTTTACTGTATCCCTTGGACCTTCAAATTAACGATGAAACACAGAAATTGCATCGATATTGCATACAAAAGATAAAAGGTCGACTTATTTACAAGAGGAGTAAATCTTCTAATAGTTCGTCCTTTGAGCCTTTCCTGGGACTGCAGTATTAGATTCCGATGCACCATTGCAAGTTTACTGTATCCCTTGGACCTTCAAATCAACGATGGAACACAGAAATTGCATCCATATGGAATACAAAAGGCAAAATGTCGACTTATTTACAGGAGGAGTAACTCTTCTAATAGTTCGTGATTTGAGCCTTTACTGGGACAGCAGTATTAGATTCCGATGCACCATTCCAGGTTTACTGTATCCCTTGGACCTTCAAATCATCGATGAAACACAGAAATTCCATCGATATTGAATACAAAAGGCAAAATGTCGACTTATTTACAAGAGGAGTATTTCTTCTAATAGTTCGTGCTTTGAGCCTTTCCTGGGACAGCAGTATTAGTTTCCGTTGCACCATTGCAGGTTTACTGTATCCCTTGGACCTTCAAATCAACGATGAAACACAGAAATTGCATCGATATTGAATACAAAAGGCAAAGTGTCGACTTATTTATAAGAGGAGTAACTCTTCTAATAGTTCGTCCTTTGAGCCTTTTCTGGGACAGCAGAAATTAGATTCCGATGACCATTGCAAATTTACTGTATCCCTTGGTCCCTCAAATCAACGATGAAACACAGAAATTGCATCGAGATTGAATACAAAAGGCAAAATGTCGACTTATTTATAAGAGGATCAACTCTTCTAATAGTTCGTGATTTGAGCCTTTTCTGGGACTGAAGTATTAGATTCCGATGCACAATTGCAGGTTTACTGTATCCCTTGGACCTTCAAATCAACGATGAAAGACAGATATTTCATCGATATTGATTACAAAAGGAAAACGTCGACTTATTTACAAGAGGAGTAACTCTTCTAATAGTTCGTGTCTTTGAGCCTTTCCTGGGACAGCTGTATTAGATTCCGATGCAGCATTGTAGGTTTACTGTATCCCTTGGACCTTCAAATAAACGATGAAACACAGAAATTGCATCGATATTGAATACAAATGGCAAAATGTCGACATATTTACAAGAGGAGTAACTCTTCTAATAGTTCGTGATTTTAGCCTTTCCTGGGACAGCAGTATTAGATTCCGATGCACCATTGCTGGTTTACTGTATCCCTTGGACCTTCAAATCAACGATGAAACACAGAAATTGCATCGATATTGAATACAAAAGGCAAAATGACGACTTATTTACAACAGGAGTAAGTCTTCAAATAGTTCGTGCTTTGAGCCTTTCCTGGGACAGCAGTATTAGATTCTGATGCACCAATGCAGGTTTACTGCATCCCTTTGACCTTCAAATCAACGATGAAACACAGAAATTGCATCGATATTGAATACAAAAGGCAAAGTGAGGACTTATTTATAATTGGATTAACTCTTCTAATAGTTCGTGCTTTGAGTCTTTCCTGGGAAAGCAGTATTAGATTCCGATGTACCATTGCAGGTTAACTGTATCCCTTGGACCTTCAAATCAACGATGAAACACAGAAATTGCATCGATATTGAATACAAAACGCAAAATGTCGACTTATTTATAAGAGGAGTAACTCTTCTGGTAGTTCGTGCTTTGAGCCTTTCCTGGGACTGCAGTATTAGATTCGGATGCACAATTGCATGTTTACTGTATCCCTTGGACCTTCAAATCAACGATGAAACACAGAAATTTCATCGATATTGAATACAAAAGGCAAAATGACGACTTATTTACAACAGGAGTAAGTCTTCAAATAGTTCGTGCTTTGAGCCTTTCCTGGGACAGCAGTATTAGATTCTGATGCACCAATGCAGGTTTACTGCATCCCTTTGACCTTCAAATCAACGATGAAACACAGAAATTGCATCGATATTGAATACAAAAGGCAAAGTGAGGACTTATTTATAATTGGATTAACTCTTCTAATAGTTCGTGCTTTGAGTCTTTCCTGGGAAAGCAGTATTAGATTCCGATGCACCATTCCAGGTTTACTGTATCCCTTGGACCTTCAAATCATCGATGAAACACAGAAATTCCATCGATATTGAATACAAAAGGCAAAATGTCGACTTATTTACAAGAGGAGTATTTCTTCTAATAGTTCGTGCTTTGAGCCTTTCCTGGGACAGCAGTATTAGTTTCCGTTGCACCATTGCAGGTTTACTGTATCCCTTGGACCTTCAAATCAACGATGAAACACAGAAATTGCATCGATATTGAATACAAAAGGCAAAGTGTCGACTTATTTATAAGAGGAGTAACTCTTCTAATAGTTCGTCCTTTGAGCCTTTTCTGGGACAGCAGAAATTAGATTCCGATGACCATTGCAAATTTACTGTATCCCTTGGTCCCTCAAATCAACGATGAAACACAGAAATTGCATCGAGATTGAATACAAAAGGCAAAATGTCGACTTATTTATAAGAGGATCAACTCTTCTAATAGTTCGTGATTTGAGCCTTTTCTGGGACTGAAGTATTAGATTCCGATGCACAATTGCAGGTTTACTGTATCCCTTGGACCTTCAAATCAACGATGAAAGACAGATATTTCATCGATATTGATTACAAAAGGAAAACGTCGACTTATTTACAAGAGGAGTAACTCTTCTAATAGTTCGTGTCTTTGAGCCTTTCCTGGTACAGCTGTATTAGATTCCGATGCAGCATTGTAGGTTTACTGTATCCCTTGGACCTTCAAATAAACGATGAAACACAGAAATTGCATCGATATTGAATACAAAAGGCAAAATGTCGACATATTTACAAGAGGAGTAACTCTTCTAATAGTTCGTGATTTTAGCCTTTCCTGGGACAGCAGTATTAGATTCCGATGCACCATTGCTGGTTTACTGTATCCCTTGGACCTTCAAATCAACGATGAAACACAGAAATTGCATCGATATTGAATACAAAAGGCAAAATGACGACTTATTTAGAAGAGGAGTAACTCTTCTAATAGTTCGTGCTTTTAGCCTTTCCTGGGACAGCAGTATTAGATTCCGATGCACCATTGCAGATTTACTGTATCCCTTGGACCTTCAAATCAACGATGAAACACAGAAATTGCATCGATATTTAATACAAAAGCCAAAATGTCGACTTATTTATAAGAGGAGTAACTCTTCTAATAGTTCGTGCTTTGAGCCTTTCCTGGGACAGCAGTATTAGATTCTGATGCAGCATTGCAGATTTACTGTATCCCTTGGACCTTCAAATCAACGATGAAACACAGAAATTTCATCGATATTGAATACAAAAGGCAAAATGACGACTTATTTACAACAGGAGTAAGTCTTCAAATAGTTCGTGCTTTGAGCCTTTCCTGGGACAGCAGTATTAGATTCTGATGCACCAATGCAGGTTTACTGTAACCCTTGGACCTTCAAACCAACGATGAAACACAGAAACTGCGTCGATATTGAATACAAAATGCAAAATGTCCGCTTATTTACAAGAGGAGAAACTCTTCTAATAGTTCGTGCTTTGAGCCTTTCCTGGGACAGCAGTATTAGATTCCGATGCACCATTGCAGTTTTACTGTATCCCTTGGACCTTCAAATCAACGATGAAGCACAGAAATTGCATCGATATTGAATACAAATGGTAAAATGTCGACTTATTTATAAGAGGAGTAACTCTTCTAAAAGTTCGTGCTTTGAGCCGTTCCTGGGACAGCAATATTAGATTCCCATGCACTATTGCAGGTTTACTGTATCGCTTGGACCTTCAAATCAACGATGAAACACAGATATTGCAACGATATTGAATACAAAACTCAAATTGTCGACATATTTACAAGAGGAGTAACTCTTCTAATAATTCGTGCTTTGAGCCTTTCCTGAGAGAGCAGTATTAGATTCCGTTGCACCATTGCAGGTTTACTGTATCCCTTAGACCTTCAATGCAACGATGAAACACAGAAATTGCATCGATATTGAATACAAAAGACAAAATGTCGACTTATTTACAAGAGGAGTATTTCTTCTAATAGTTCGTGTTTTGAGCCTTTCCTGGGACAGCAGTATTAGTTTCCGTTGCACCTTTGCAGGTTTACTGTATCCCTTGGACCTTCAAATCAACGATGAAACACAGAAATTGCATCGATATTGCATACAAAAGGTAAAAGGTCGACTTATTTACAAGAGGAGTAAATCTTCTAATAGTTCGTCCTTTGAGCCTTTCCTGGGACTGCAGTATTAGATTCCGATGCACCATTCCAGGTTTACTGTATCCCTTGGACCTTCAAATCATCGATGAAACACAGAAATTGCATCGATATTGCATACAAAAGGCAAAATGTCGACTTATTTAAAAGAGGAGTATTTCTTCTAATAGTTCGTGCTTTGGGCCTTTCCTGGGACAGCAGTATTAGTTTCCGTTGCACCATTGCAGGTTTACTGTATCCCTTGGACCTTCAAATCAACGATGAAACACAGAAATTGCATCGATGTTGAATACAAAAGGCAAAGTGTCGACTTATTTATAAGAGGAGTAACTCTTCTAATACTTCGTGCTTTGAGCCTTTTCTGGGACAGCAGTATTAGATTCCGATGACCATTGCAGGTTTACTGTATCCCTTGGTCCCTCAAATCAACGATGAAACACAGAAATTGCATCGATATTGAATACAAAAGGCAAAATGTCGACATATTTACAAGAGGAGTAACACTTCTAATAGTTCGTGATTTTAGCCTTTCCTGGGACAGCAGTATTAGATTCCGATGCACCATTGCTGGTTTACTGTATCCCTTGGACCTTCAAATCAACGATGAAACACAGAAATTGCATCGATATTGAATACAAAAGGCAAAATGACGACTTATTTAAAAGAGGAGTAACTCTTCTAATAGTTCGTGCTTTTAGCCTTTCCTGGGACAGCAATATTAGATTCCGATGCACCATTGCAGATTTACTGTATCCCTTGGACCTTCAAATCACCGATGAAACACAGAAATTGCATCGATATTGAATACAAAAGCCAAAATGTCGACTTATTTATAAGAGGAGTAACTCTTCTAATAGTTCGTGCTTTGGGCCTTTCCTGGGACAGCAGTATTAGATTCCGATGCAGCATTGCAGATTTACTGTATCCCTTGGACCTTCAAATCAACGATGAAACACAGAAATTTCATCGATATTGAATACAAAAGGCAAAATGAAGACTTATTTACAACAGGAGTAAGTCTTCAAATAGTTCGTGCTTTGAGCCTTTCCTGGGACAGCAGTATTAGATTCTGATGCACCAATGCAGGTTTACTGTAACCCTTGGACCTTCAAACCAACGATGAAACACAGAAATTGCGTCGATATTGAATACAAAATGCAAAATGTCCGCTTATTTACAAGAGGAGAAACTCTTCTAATAGTTCGTGCTTTGAGCCTTTCCTGGGACAGCAGTATTAGATTCCGATGCACCATTGCAGTTTTACTGTATCCCTTGGACCTTCAAATCAACGATGAAACACAGAAATTGCATCGATATTGAATACAAATGGTAAAATGTCGACTTATTTATAAGAGGAGTAACTCTTCTAAAAGTTCGTGCTTTGAGCCGTTCCTGGGACAGCAATATTAGATTCCCATGCACTATTGCAGGTTTACTGTATCGCTTGGACCTTCAAATCAACGATGAAACACAGATATTGCAACGATATTGAATACAAAACTCAAATTGTCGACTTATTTACAAGAGGAGTAACTCTTCTAATAATTCGTGCTTTGAGCCTTTCCTGAGAGAGCAGTATTAGATTCCGATGCACCATTGCAGGTTTACTGTATCCCTTAGACCTTCAATGCAACGATGAAACACAGAAATTGCATCGATATTGAATACAAAAGACAAAATATCGACTTATTTACAAGAGGAATATTTCTTCTAATAGTTCGTCCTTTGAGCCTTTCCTGGGACTGCAGTATTAGATTCCGATGCACCATTGCAAGTTTACTGTATCCCTTGGACCTTCAAATAAACGATGGAACACAGAAATTGCATCCATATGGAATACAAAAGGCAAAATGTCGACTTATTTACAGGAGGAGTAACTCTTCTAATAGTTCGTGATTTGAGCCTTTACTGGGACAGCAGTATGAGATTCCGATGCACCATTCCAGGTTTACTGTATCCCTTATACCTTCAAATCATCGATGAAACACAGAAATTGCATCGATATTGAATACAAAAGGCAAAATGTCGACTTATTTACAAGAGGAGTATTTCTTCTAATAGTTCGTGCTTTGAGCCTTTCCTGGGACAGCAGTATTAGTTTCCGTTGCACCATTGCAGGTTTACTGTATCCCTTGGACCTTCAAATCAACGATGAATCACAGAAATTGCATCGATATTGAATACAAAAGGCAAAATGTCGACTTATTTATAAGAGGAGTAACTCTTCTAATATTTCGTGATTTGAGCCTTTTCTGGGACTGAAGTATTAGATTCCGATGCACAATTGCAGGTTTACTGTATCCCTTGGACCTTCAAATCAACGATGAAAGACAGATATTTCATCGATATTGATTACAAAAGGAAAACGTCTTCTTATTTACAAGAGGAGTAACTCTTCTAATAGTTCGTGTCTTTCAGCCTTTCCTGGGACAGCTGTATTAGATTGCGATGCAGCATTGTAGGTTTACTGTATCCCTTGGACCTTCAAATCAACGATGAAACACAGAAATTGCATCGATATTGAATACAAAAGGCAAAATGTCGACATATTTACAAGAGGAGTAACTCTTCTAATTGTTCGTGATTTTAGCCTTTCCTGGGACAGCAGTATTAGATTCCGATGCACCATTGCTGGTTTACTGTATCCCTTGGACCTTCAAATCAACGATGAAACACAGAAATTGCATCGATATTGAATACAAAAGGCAAAATGACGACTTATTTAGAAGAGGAGTAACTCTTCTAATAGTTCGTGCTTTTAGCCTTTCCTGGGACAGCAGTATTAGATTCCGATGCACCATTGCAGATTTACTGTATCCCTTGGACCTTCAAATCACCGATGAAACACAGAAATTGCATCGATATTGAATACAAAAGCCAAAATGTCGACTTATTTATAAGAGGAGTAACTCTTCTAATAGTTCGTGCTTTGAGCCTTTCCTGGGACAGCAGTATTAGATTCCGATGCAGCATTGCAGATTTACTGTATCCCTTGGACCTTCAAATCAACGATGAAACACAGAAATTGCATCGATATTGAATACAAAAGGCAAAGTGACGACTTATTTATAATAGGATTAACTCTTCTAATAGTTCGTGCTTTGAGCCTTTCCTGGGAGAGCAGTAATAGATTCCGATGCACCATTGCAGGTTTACTGTATCCCTTGGACCTTCACATCAACGATGAAACACATAAATTGCATCGATAGTAAATACAAAAGGCAAAATGTCGACTTATTTATAAGAGGAGTAACTCTTCTAATAGTTCGTGTTTTGAGCCTTTCCTGGGACTGCAGTATTAGATTTCGATGCACAATTGCAGGTTTACTGTATACCTTGGACCTTCAAATCAACGATGAAACACAGAAATATCATCGATATTGATTACAAAAGGCAAAATGACGACTTATTTACAAGAGGAGTAACTCTTCTTATTGTTCGTGCTTTGAACCTTTCCTGGGACAGCAGTATTAGATTCCGATGCACCATTGCAGCTTTACTGTATCGCTTGGACCTTCAAACCAACGATGAAACACAGAAATTGCGTCGATATTGAATACAAAATGCAAAATGTCCGCTTATTTACAAGAGGAGAAACTCTTCTAATAGTTCGTGCTTTGAGCCTTTCCTGGGACAGCAGTATTAGATTCCGATGCACCATTGCAGTTTTACTGTATCCCTTGGACCTTCAAATCATCGATGAAACACAGAAATTGCATCGATATTGAATACAAATGGTAAAATGTCGACTTATTTATAAGAGGAGTAACTCTTCTAAAAGTTCGTGCTTTGAGCCGTTCCTGGGACAGCAATATTAGATTCCCATGCACAATTGCAGGTTTACTGTATCGCTTGGACCTTCAAATCAACGATGAAACACAGATATTGCATCGATATTGAATACAAAACTCAAATTGTCGACTTATTTACAAGAGGAGTAACTCTTCTAATAATTCGTGCTTTGAGCCCCTCCTGAGAGAGCAGTATTAGATTCCGATGCACCATTGCAGGTTTATTGTATCCCTTAGACCTTCAATGCAACGATGAAACACAGAAATTGCATCGATATTGAATACAAAAGACAAAATGTCGACTTATTTACAAGAGGAGTATTTCTTCTAATAGTTCGTGTTTTGAGCCTTTCCTGGGACAGCAGTATTAGTTTCCGTTGCACCATTCCAGGTTTACTGTATCCCTTGGACCTTCAAATCAACGATGAAACACAGAAATAGCATCGATATTGCATACAAAAGGTAAAAGGTCGACTTATTTACAAGAGGAGTAAATCTTCTAATAGTTCGTCCTTTGAGCCTTTCCTGGGACTGCAGTATTAGATTCCGATGCACCATTGCAAGTTTACTGTATCCCTTGGACCTTCAAATCAACGATGGAACACAGAAATTGCATCCATATGGAATACAAAAGGCAAAATGTCGACTTATTTACAGGAGGAGTAACTCTTCTAATAGTTCGTGATTTGAGCCTTTACTGGGACAGCAGTATTAGATTCCGATGCACCATTGCTGGTTTACTGTATCCCTTGGACCTTCAAATCATCGATGAAACACAGAAATTGCATCGATATTGAATACAAAAGGCAAAATGTCGACTTATTTACAAGAGGAGTATTTCTTCTAATAGTTCGTGCTTTGAGCCTTTCCTGGGACAGCAGTATTAGTTTCCGTTGCACCATTGCAGGTTTACTGTATCCCTTGGACCTTCAAATCAACGATGAAACACAGAAATTGCATCGATATTGAATACAAAAGGCAAAGTGTCGACTTATTTATAAGAGGAGTAACTCTTCTAATAGTTCGTGCTTTGAGCCTTTTCTGGGACAGCAGTATTAGATTCCGATGACCATTGAAGGTTTACTGTATCCCTTGGTCCCTCAAATCAACGATGAAACACAGAAATTGCATCGATATTGAATACAAAAGGCAAAATGTCGACTTATTTATAAGAGGAGTAACTCTTCTAATAGTTCGTGATTTGAGCCTTTTCTGGGACTGCAGTATTAGATTCCGATGCACAATTGCAGGTTTACTGTATCTTTTGGACCTTCAAATCAACGATGAAAGACAGATATTTCATCGATATTGATTACAAAAGGAAAACGTCGACTTATTTACAAGAGGAGTAACTCTTCTAATAGTTCGTGTCTTTGAGCCTTTTCTGGGACAGCAGTATTAGATTCCGATGACCATTGCAGGTTTACTGTATCCCTTGGTCCCTCAAATCAACGATGAAACACAGAAATTGCATCGATATTGAATACAAAAGGCAAAATGTCGACTTATTTATAAGAGGAGTAACTCTTCTAATAGTTCGTGATTTGAGCCTTTTCTGGGACTGCAGTATTAGATTCCGATGCACCATTGCAGGTTTACTGTATCCCTTGGACCTTCAAATCAAAGATGAAACACAGAAATTGCATCGATATTGAATACAAATGGCAAAATGACGACTTATTTAGAAGAGGAGTAACTCTTCTAATAGTTCGTGCTTTTAGCCTTTCCTGGGACAGCAGTATTAGATTCAGATGCACCATTGCAGATTTACTGTATCCCTTGGACCTTCAAATCACCGATGAAACACAGAAATTGCATCGATATTGAATACAAAAGCCAAAATGTCGACTTATTTATAAGAGGAGTAACTCTTTTAATAGTTCGTGCTCTGAGCCTTTCCTGGGACAGCAGTATTAGATTCCGATGCAGCATTGCAGATTTACTGTATCCCTTGGACCTTCAAATCAACGATGAAACACAGAAATTGCATCGATATTGAATACAAAAGGCAAAGTGACGACTTATTTATAATAGGATTAACTCTTCTAATAGTTCGTGCTTTGAGCCTTTCCTGGGAGAGCAGTAATAGATTCCGATGCACCATTGCAGGTTTACTGTATCCCTTGGACCTTCACATCAACGATGAAACACATAAATTGCATCGATAGTAAATACAAAAGGCAAAATGTCGACTTATTTATAAGAGGAGTAACTCTTCTAATAGTTCGTGCTTTGAGCCTTTCCTGGGACTGCAGTATTAGATTCCGATGCACAATTGCAGGTTTACTGTATACCTTGGACCTTCAAATCAACGATGAAACACAGAAATATCATCGATATTGATTACAAAAGGCAAAATGACGACTTATTTACAACAGAAGTAAGTCTTCACATAGTTCGTGCTTTGAGCCTTACCTGGGACAGCAGTATTAGATTCTGATGCACCTTTGCCGGTTTACTGTAACCCTTGGACCTTCAAACCAACGATGAAACACAGAAATTGCGTCGATGTTGAATACAAAATGAAAAATGTCGACTTATTTACAAGAGGAGAAACTCTTCTAATAGTTCGTGATTTGAGCCTTTCCTGGGACAGCTGTATTAGATTCCGATGCACCATTGCAGTTTTACTGTATCCCTTGGACCTTCAAATCAACGATGAAACACAGAAATTGCATCGATTTTGAATACAAAAGGCAAAATGACGACTTATTTAGAAGAGGAGTAACTCTTCTAATAGTTCGTGCTTTTAGCCTTTCCTGGGACAGCAGTATTAGATTCCGATGCACCATTGCAGATTTACTGTATCCCTTGGACCTTCAAATCACCGATGAAACACAGAAATTGCATCGATATTGAATACAAAAGGCAAAATGTCGACTTATTTATAAGAGGAGTAACTCTCCTAATAGTTCGTGCTTTGAGCCTTTCCTGGGACAGCAGTATTAGATTCCGATGCACCATTGCAGGTTTACATTATCCTTTGGACCTTCAAATCAACGATGAAACACAGAAATTGCATCGATATTGAATACAAAAGCCAAAATGTCGACTTATTTATAAGAGGAGTAACTCTCCTAATAGTTCGTGCTTTGAGCCTTTCCTTTGACTGCAGTATTAGATTCCGATGCACAATTGCAGGTTTACTGTATACCTTGGACCTTCAAATCAACGATGAAACACAGAAATATCATCGATATTGTTTACAAAAGGCAAAATGACGACTTATTTACAAGAGGAGTAACTCTTCTAATTGTTCGTGATTTGAACCTTTCCTGGGACAGCAGTATTAGATTCCGATGCACCATTGCACGTTTACTGTATCCCTTGGACCATTAAATCAACGATGAAACACAGAAATTGTATCGATATTGAATACAAAAGGCAAAATATCGACTTATTTATAAGAGGAGTAACTCTCCTAATAGTTCGTGCTTTGAGCCTTTCCTAGGACAGCAGTATTAGATTCCGATGCACAATTGCAGGTTTACTGTATACCTTGGACCTTCAAATCAACGATGAAACACAGAAATTTCATCGATATTGATTACAAAAGGCAAAATGACGACTTATTCATAAGAGGAGTAATTCTTCTAACAGTTCGTTCTTTGAGCCTTTCCTGGGAAAGCAGTATTAGATTCCGATGCACCATTGCGGGTTTACTGTATCCCTTGGACCTTCAAATCAACGATGAAACACAGAAATTGCATTGATATTGAATACAAAAGGCAAAGTATCGACTTATTTATAAGAGGAGTAACTCTTCTAAGAGTTCGTGCTTTGAGCCTTTCCTGGGACTGCAGTATTAGATTCCGATGCACCATTTGAGGTTTACTGTATCCCATGGACCTTCAAATCAACGATGAAACACAGAAATTTCATCGATATTGAATACAAGGGGCAAAATGACGACTTATTTACAAGAGGAGTAAGTCTTCAAATAGTTCGTGCTTTGAGCCTTTCCTGTGACAGCAGTAATAGATTCTGATGCACCATCGCAGGTTTACTGTATCCCTTGGACCTTCAAATCAACGATGAAAGACAGAAATTGCATCTATATTGAATACAAAATGTAAAATGTCGACTTATTTACCAGAGGAGAAACTCTTCTAATAGTTCGTGCTTTGAGACTTTCCTGGGACAGCAGTATTAGATTCCGATGCAGCATTGCAGGTTTACTGTATCCCTTGGACCTTCAAATCAACGATGAAACACAGAAATTGCATCGATATTGAATACATATGGTAAAATGTCGACTTATTTATAAGAAGAGTAACTGTTCTAAAAGTTCGTGTTTTGAGTCGTTCCTGGGACAGCAGTATTAGATTCCGATGAACCATTGCAGGTTTACTGTATCGCTTGGACCTTCAAATCAACGATGAAACACAGATATTGCATCGATATTGAATAAAAACGCAAATTGTCGACTTATTTAGAAGAGGAGTAACTCTTCTAATAATTCGTGCTTTGAGCCTTTCCTGAGAGAGCAGTATTAGATTCCGATGCACCATTGCAGGTTTACTGTATCCCTTAGACCTTCAATGCAACGATGAAACACAGAATTTGCATCGATATTGAATACAAAAGACAAAATGTCGTTTATTTACAAGAGGAGTAACTCTTCTAATAGTTCGTGCTTTGAGCCTTTCCTGGGACGGCAGTATTAGATTCCGATGCACCATTGCAGGTTTACTGTATCCCTAGGACCTTCAAATCAACGATGAAACACAGAAATTGCATCGATATTACATACAAAATGTAAAAGGTCGATTTATTTACAAGAGGAGTAAACCTTCTAATAGTTCGTCCTTTGAGCCTTTCCTGGGACTGCAGTATTAGATTCCGATGCACCATTGCAAGTTTACTGTATCCCTTGCACCTTCAAATCAACGATGAAACACAGAAATTGCATCGATATTGAATACAAAATGCAAAATGTCGACTTATTTACAAGAGGAGTAACTCTTCCAATAGTTCGTGCTTTGACCCTTTCCTGGGACAGCAGTATTAGATTCCGATGCACCATTGCTGGTTTACTGTATCCCTTGGACCTTCAAATCAACGATGAAACACAGAAATTGCATCGATATTGAATACAAAAGGCAAAATGTCGACTTATTTATAAGAGGAGTAACTCTCCTAATAGTTCGTGCTTTGAGCCTTTCCTGGGACAGCAGTATTAGATTCCGATGCACCATTGCAGGTTTACTGTATCCCTTGGACCTTCAAATCAACGATGAAACACAGAAATTGCATCGATATTGAATACAAAAGGCAAAATGTCGACATATTTACAAGAGGAGTAACTCTTCTAATTGTTCGTGATTTTAGCCTTTCCTGGGACAGCAGTATTAGATTCTGATGCACCATTGCTGGTTTACTGTATCCCTTGGACCTTCAAATCAACGATGAAACACAGAAATTGCATTGATATTGAATACAAAAGGCAAAATGACGACTTATTTAGAAGAGGAGTAACTCTTCTAATAGTTCGTGCTTTTAGCCTTTCCTGGGACAGCAGTATTAGATTCCGATGCACCATTGCAGATTTACTGTATCCCTTGGACCTTCAAATAACCGATGAAACACAGAAATTGCATCGATATTGAATACAAAAGCCAAAATGTCGACATATTTATAAGAGGAGTAACTCTTCTAATAGTTCGTGCTTTGAGCCTTTCCTGGGACAGCAGTATTAGATTCCGATGCAGCATTGCAGATTTACTGTATCCCTTGGACCTTCAAATCAACGATGAAACACAGAAATTGCATCGATATTGAATACAAAAGGCAAAGTGACGACTTATTTATAATAGGATTAACTCTTCTAATAGTTCGTGCTTTGAGCCTTTCCTGGGAGAGCAGTAATAGAATCCGATGCACCATTGCAGGTTTACTGTATCCCTTGGACCTTCACATCAACGATGAAACACATAAATTGCATCGATAGTAAATACAAAAGGCAAAATGTCGACTTATTTACAAGAGGAGTATTTCTTCTAATAGTTCGTGTTTTGAGCCTTTCCTGGGACAGCAGTATTAGATTCCGATGCACCATTGCAGGTTTACTGTATACCTTGGACCTTCATATCAACGATGAAACACAGAAATATCATCGATATTGATTACAAAAGGCAAAATGACGACTTATTTACAAGAGGAGTAACTCTTCTTATTGTTCGTGCTTTGAACCTTTCCTGGGACAGCAGTATTAGATTCCGATGCACCATTGCAGCTTTACTGTATCGCTTGGTCCTTCAAACCAACGATGAAACACAGAAATTGCGTCGATATTGAATACAAAATGCAAAATGTCCGCTTATTTACAAGAGGAGAAACTCTTCTAATAGTTCGTGCTTTGAGCCTTTCCTGGGACAGCAGTATTAGATTCCGATGCACCATTGCAGTTTTACTGTATCCCTTGGACCTTAAAATCATCGATGAAACACAGAAATTGCATCGATATTGAATACAAATGGTAAAATGTCGACTTATTTATAAGAGGAGTAACTCTTCTAAAAGTTCGTGCTTTGAGCCGTTCCTGGGACAGCAATATTAGATTCCCATGCACAATTGCAGGTTTACTGTATCGCTTGGACCTTCAAATCAACGATGAAACACAGATATTGCATCGATATTGAATACAAAACTCAAATTGTCGACTTATTTACAAGAGGAGTAACTCTTCTAATAATTCGTGCTTTGAGCCTTTCCTGAGAGAGCAGTATTAGATTCCGATGCACCATTGCAGGTTTATTGTATCCCTTAGACCTTCAATGCAACGATGAAACACAGAAATTGCATCGATATTGAATACAAAAGACAAAATGTCGACTTATTTACAAGAGGAGTATTTCTTCTAATAGTACGTGTTTTGAGCCTTTCCTGGGACAGCAGTATTAGATTCCGATGCACCATTGCAGGTTTACTGTATCCCTTGGACCTTCAAATCAACGATGAAACACAGAAATTGCATCCATATGGAATACAAAAGGCAAAATGTCGACTTATTTACAGGAGGAGTAACTCTTCTAATAGTTCGTGATTTGAGCCTTTACTGGGACAGCAGTATTAGATTCCGATGCACCATTGCTGGTTTACTGTATCCCTTGGACCTTCAAATCATCGATGAAACACAGAAATTGCATCGATATTGAATACAAAAGGCAAAATGTCGACTTATTTACAAGGGGAGTATTTCTTCTAATAGTTCGTGTTTTGAGCCTATCCTGGGACAGCAGTATTAGTTTCCGTTGCACCATTGCAGGTTTACTGTATCCCTTGGACCTTCAAATCAACGATGAAACACAGAAATTGCATCGATATTGAATACAAAAGGCAAAGTGTCGACTTATTTATAAGAGGAGTAACTCTTCTAATAGTTCGTGCTTTGAGCCTTTTCTGGGACAGCAGTATTAGATTCCGATGACCATTGCAGGTTTACTGTATCCCTTGGTCCCTCAAATCAACGATGAAACACAGAAATTGCATCGATATTGAATACAAAAGGCAAAATGTCGACTTATTTATAAGAGGAGTAACTCTTCTAATAGTTCGTGATTTGAGCCTTTTCTGGGACTGCAGTATTAGATTCCGATGCACAATTGCAGGTTTACTGTATCCCTTGGACCTTCAAATCAACGATGAAAGACAGATATTTCATCGATATTGATTACAAAAGGAAAACGTCGACTTATTTACAAGAGGAGTAACTCTTCTAATAGTTCGTGTCTTTGAGCCTTTCCTGGGACAGCTGTATTAGATTCCGATGCAGCATTGTAGGTTTACTGTATCCCTTGGACCTTCAAATCAACGATGAAACACAGAAATTGCATCGATATTGAATACAAAAGGCAAAATGTCGACATATTTACAAGAGGAGTAACTCTTCTAATAGTTCGTGATTTTAGCCTTTCCTGGGACAGCAGTATTAGATTCCGATGCACCATTGCTGGTTTACTGTATCCCTTGGACCTTCAAATCAAAGATGAAACACAGAAATTGCATCGATATTGAATACAAAAGGCAAAATGACGACTTATTTAGAAGAGGAGTAACTCTTCTAATAGTTCGTGCTTTTAGCCTTTCCTGGGACAGCAGTATTAGATTCAGATGCACCATTGCAGATTTACTGTATCCCTTGGACCTTCAAATCACCGATGAAACACAGAAATTGCATCGATATTGAATACAAAATCCAAAATGTCGACTTATTTATAAGAGGAGTAACTCTTTTAATAGTTCGTGCTTTGAGTCTTTCCTGGGACAGCAGTATTAGATTCCGATGCAGCATTGCAGATTTACTGTATCCCTTGGACCTTCAAATCAACGATGAAACACAGAAATTGCATCGATATAGAATACAAAAGGCAAAGTGACGACTTATTTATAATAGGATTAACTCTTCTAATAGTTCGTGCTTTGAGCCTTTCCTGGGAGAGCAGTAATAGATTCCGATGCACCATTGCAGGTTTACTGTATCCCTTGGACCTTCACATCAACGATGAAACACATAAATTGCATCGATAGTAAATACAAAAGGCAAAATGTCGACTTATTTATAAGAGGAGTAACTCTTCTAATAGTTCGTGCTTTGAGCCTTTCCTGGGACTGCAGTATTAGATTCCGATGCACAATTGCAGGTTTACTGTATACCTTGGACCTTCAAATCAACGATGAAACACAGAAATATCATCGATATTGATTACAAAAGGCAAAATGACGACTTATTTACAACAGGAGTAAGTCTTCACATAGTTCGTGCTTTGAGCCTTACCTGGGACAGCAGTATTAGATTCTGATGCACCTTTGCCGGTTTACTGTAACCCTTGGACCTTCAAACCAACGATGAAACACAGAAATTGCGTCGATGTTGAATACAAAATGCAAAATGTCGACTTATTTACAAGAGGAGAAACTCTTCTAATAGTTCGTGCTTTGAGCCTTTCCTGGGATAGCAGTATTAGATTCCGATGCACCATTGCAGTTTTACTGTATCCCTTGGACCTTCAAATCAACGATGAAACACAGAAATTGCATCGATATTGAATACAAAAGGCAAAATGACGACTTATTTAGAAGAGGAGTAACTCTTCTAATAGTTCGTGCTTTTAGCCTTTCCTGGGACAGCAGTATTAGATTCCGATGCACCATTGCAGATTTACTGTATCCCTTGGACCTTCAAATCACCGATGAAACACAGAAATTGCATCGATATTGAATACAAAAGGCAAAATGTCGATTTATTTATAAGAGGAGTAACTCTCCTAATAGTTCGTGCTTTGAGCCTTTCCTGGGACAGCAGTATTAGATTCCGATGCACCATTGCAGGTTTACATTATCCCTTGGACCTTCAAATCAACGATGAAACACAGAAATTGCATCGATATTGAATACAAAAGCCAAAATGTCGACTTATTTATAAGTGGAGTAACACTTCTAATAGTTCGTGCTTTGAGCCTTTCCTGGGACAGCAGTATTAGATTCCGATGCAGCATTGCAGATTTACTGTATCCCTTGGACCTTCAAATCAACGATGAAACAGAGAAATTGCATCGATATTGAATACATAAGGCAAAGTGACGACTTATTTATAATAGGATTAACTCTTCTAATAGTTCGTGCTTTGAGCCTTTCCTGGGACTGCAGTATTAGATTCCGATGCACAATTGCAGGTTTACTGTATACCTTGGACCTTCAAATCAACGATGAAACACAGAAATATCATCGATATTGATTACAAAAGGCAAAATGACGACTTATTTACAAGAGGAGTAACTCTTCTAATTGTTCGTGATTTGAACCTTTCCTGGGACAGCAGTATTAGATTCCGATGCACCATTGCACGTTTACTGTATCCCTTGGACCATTAAATCAACGATGAAACACAGAAATTGCATCGATATTGAATACAAAAGGCAAAATGTCGACTTATTTATAAGAGGAGTAACTCTCCTAATAGTTCGTGCTTTGAGCCTTTCCTAGGACAGCAGTATTAGATTCCGATGCACAATTGCAGGTTTACTGTATACCTTGGACCTTCAAATCAACGATGAAACACAGAAATTTCATCGATATTGATTACAAAAGGCAAAATGACGACTTATTCATAAGAGGAGTAATTCTTCTAACAGTTCGTTCTTTGAGCCTTTCCTGGGAAAGCAGTATTAGATTCCGATGCACCATTGCGGGTTTACTGTATCCCTTGGACCTTCAAATCAACGGTGAAACACAGAAATTGCATTGATTTTGAATACAAAAGGCAAAGTATCGACTTATTTATAAGAGGAGTAACTCTTCTAAGAGTTCGTGCTTTGAGCCTTTCCTGGGACTGCAGTATTAGATTCCGATGCACCATTTGAGGTTTACTGTATCCCATGGACCTTCAAATCAACGATGAAACACAGAAATTTCATCGATATTGAATACAAAAGGCAAAATGACGACTTATTTACAAGAGGAGTAAGTCTTCAAATAGTTCGTGCTTTGAGCCTTTCCTGTGACAGCAGTAATAGATTCTGATGCACCATCGCAGGTTTACTGTATCCCTTGGACCTTCAAATCAACGATGAAAGACAGAAATTGCATCTATATTGCATACAAAATGTAAAAGGTCGATTTATTTACAAGAGGAGTAAACCTTCTAATAGTTCGTCCTTTGAGCCTTTCCTGGGACTGCAGTATTAGATTCCGATGCACCATTGCAAGTTTACTGTATCCCTTGCACCTTCAAATCAACGATGAAACACAGAAATTGCATCGATATTGAATACAAAATGCAAAATGTCGACTTATTTACAAGAGGAGTAACTCTTCCAATAGTTCGTGCTTTGACCCTTTCCTGGGACAGCAGTATTAGATTCCGATGCACCATTGCTGGTTTACTGTATCCCTTGGACCTTCAAACCAACGATGAAACACAGAAATTACCTCGATATTGAATACAAAAGGCAAAATGTCGACTTATTTATAAGAGGAGTAACTCTCCTAATAGTTCGTGCTTTGAGCCTTTCCTGGGACAGCAGTATTAGATTCCGATGCACCATTGCAGGTTTACTGTATCCCTTGGACCTTCAAATCAACGATGAAACACAGAAATTGCATCGATATTGAATACAAAAGGCAAAATGTCGACATATTTACAAGAAGAGTAACTCTTCTAATTGTTCGTGATTTTAGCCTTTCCTGGGACAGCAGTATTAGATTCCGATGCACCATTGCTGGTTTACTGTATCCCTTGGACCTTCAAATCAACGATGAAACACAGAAATTGCATCGATATTGAATACAAAAGGCAAAATGACGACTTATTTAGAAGAGGAGTAACTCTTCTAATAGTTCGTGCTTTTAGCCTTTCCTGGGACAGCAGTATTAGATTCCGATGCACCATTGCAGATTTACTGTATCCCTTGGACCTTCAAATCACCGATGAAACACAGAAATTGCATCGATATTAAATACAAAAGCCAAAATGTCGACTTATTTATAAGAGGAGTAACTCTTCTAATAGTTCGTGCTTTGAGCCTTTCCTGGGACAGCAGTATTAGATTCCGATGCAGCATTGCAGATTTACTGTATCCCTTGGACCTTCAAATCAACGATGAAACACAGAAATTGCATCGATATTGAATACAAAAGGCAAAGTGACGACTTATTTATAATAGGATTAACTCTTCTAATAGTTCGTGCTTTGAGCCTTTCCTGGGAGAGCAGTAATAGATTCCGATGCACCATTGCAGGTTTACTGTATCCCTTGGACCTTCACATCAATGATGAAACACATAAATTACATCGATAGTAAATACAAAAGGCAAAATGTCGACTTATTTACAAGAGGAGTATTTCTTCTAATAGTTCGTGTTTTGAGCCTTTCCTGGGACAGCAGTATTAGATTCCGATGCACCATTGCAGGTTTACTGTATACCTTGGACCGTCAAATCAACGATGAAACACAGAAATATCATCGATATTGATTACAAAAGGCAAAATGACGACTTATTTACAAGAGGAGTAACTCTTCTTATTGTTCGTGCTTTGAACCTTTCCTGGGACAGCAGTATTAGATTCCGATGCACCATTGCAGCTTTACTGTATCGCTTGGTCCTTCAAACCAACGATGAAACACAGAAATTGCGTCGATATTGAATACAAAATGCAAAATGTCCGCTTATTTACAAGAGGAGAAACTCTTCTAATAGTTCGTGCTTTGAGCCTTTCCTGGGACAGCAGTATTAGATTCCGATGCACCATTGCAGTTTTACTGTATCCCTTGGACCTTCAAATCATCGATGAAACACAGAAATTGCATCGATATTGAATACAAATGGTAAAATGTCGACTTATTTATAAGAGGAGTAACTCTTCTAAAAGTTCGTGCTTTGAGCCGTTCCTGGGACAGCAATATTAGATTCCCATGCACAATTGCAGGTTTACTGTAACGCTTGGACCCTCAAATCAACGATGAAACACAGATATTGCATCGATATTGAATACAAAACTCAAATTGTCGACTTATTTACAAGAGGAGTAACTCTTCTAATAATTCGTGCTTTGAGCCTTTCCTGAGAGAGCAGTATTAGATTCCGATGCACCATTGCAGGTTTATTGTATCCCTTAGACCTTCAATGCAACGATGAAACACAGAAATTGCATCGATATTGAATACAAAAGACAAAATGTCGACTTATTTACAAGAGGAGTATTTCTTCTAATAGTTCGTGTTTTGAGCCTTTCCTGGGACAGCAGTATTAGATTCCGATGCACCATTGCAGGTTTACTGTATCCCTTGGACCTTCAAATCAACGATGAAACACAGAAATTGCATCCATATGGAATACAAAAGGCAAAATGTCGACTTATTTACAGGAGGAGTAACTCTTCTAATAGTTCGTGATTTGAGCCTTTACTGGGACAGCAGTATTAGATTCCGATGCACCATTGCTGGTTTACTGTATCCCTTGGACCTTCAAATCATCGATGAAACACAGAAATTGCATCGATATTGAATACAAAAGGCAAAATGTCGACTTATTTACAAGGGGAGTATTTCTTCTAATAGTTTGTGCTTTGAGCCTTTCCTGGGACAGCAGTATTAGTTTCCGTTGCACCATTGTAGGTTTACTGTATCCCTTGGACCTTCAAATCAACGATGAAACACAGAAATTGCATCGATATTGAATACAAAAGGCAAAGTGTCGACTTATTTATAAGAGGAGTAACCCTTCTAATAGTTCGTGCTTTGAGCCTTTTCTGGGACAGCAGTATTAGATTCCGATGACCATTGCAGGTTTACTGTATCCCTTGGTCCCTCAAATCAACGATGAAACACAGAAATTGCATCGATATTGAATACAAAAGGCAAAATGTCGACTTATTTATAAGAGGAGTAACTCTTCTAATAGTTCGTGATTTGAGCCTTTTCTGGGACTGCAGTATTAGATTCCGATGCACAATTGCAGGTTTACTGTATCCCTTGGACCTTCAAATCAACGATGAAAGACAGATATTTCATCGATATTGATTACAAAAGGAAAACGTCGACTTATTTACAAGAGGAGTAACTCTTCTAATAGTTCGTGTCTTTGAGCCTTTCCTGGGACAGCTGTATTAGATTCCGATGCAGCATTGTAGGTTTACTGTATCCCTTGGACCTTCAAATCAACGATGAAACACAGAAATTGCATCGATATTGAAAAAAAAAAGGCAAAATTTCGACATATTTACAAGAGGAGTAACTCTTCTAATAGTTCGTGATTTTAGCCTTTCCTGGGACAGCAGTATTAGATTCCGATGCACCATTGCTGGTTTACTGTATCCCTTGGACCTTCAAATCAAAGATGAAACACAGAAATTGCATCGATATTGAATACAAAAGGCAAAATGACGACTTATTTAGAAGAGGAGTAACTCTTCTAATAGTTCGTGCTTTTAGCCTTTCCTGGGACAGCAGTATTAGATTCAGATGCACCATTGCAGATTTACTGTATCCCTTGGACCTTCAAATCACCGATGAAACACAGAAATTGCATCGATATTGAATACAAAAGCCAAAATGTCGACTTATTTATAAGAGGAGTAACTCTTTTAATAGTTCGTGATTTGAGCCTTTCCTGGGACAGCAGTATTAGATTCCGATGCAGCATTGCAGATTTACTGTATCCCTTGGACCTTCAAATCAACGATGAAACACAGAAATTGCATCGATATTGAATACAAAAGGCAAAGTGACGACTTATTTATAATAGGATTAACTCTTCTAATAGTTCGTGCTTTGAGCCTTTCCAGGGAGAGCTGTAATAGATTCCGATGCACCATTGCAGGTTTACTGTATCCCTTGGACCTTCACATCAACGATGAAACACATAAATTGCATCGATAGTAAATACAAAAGGCAAAATGTCGACTTATTTATAAGAGGAGTAACTCTTCTAATAGTTCGTGTTTTGAGCCTTTCCTGGGACTGCAGTATTAGATTCCGATGCACAATTGCAGGTTTACTGTATACCTTGGACCTTCAAATCAACGATGAAACACAGAAATATCATCGATATTGATTACAAAAGGCAAAATGACGGCTTATTTACAACAGGAGTAAGTCTTCACATAGTTCGTGCTTTGAGCCTTACCTGGGACAGCAGTATTAGATTCTGATGCACCTTTGCCGGTTTACTGTAACCCTTGGACCTTCAAACCAACGATGAAACACAGAAATTGCGTCGATGTTGAATACAAAATGCAAAATGTCGACTTATTTACAAGAGGAGAAACTCTTCTAATAGTTCGTGCTTTGAGCCTTTCCTGGGACAGCAGTATTAGATTCCGATGCACCATTGCAGTTTTACTGTATCCCTTGGACCTTCAAATCATCGATGAAACACAGAAATTGCATCGATATTGAATACAAATGGTAAAATGTCGACTTATTTATAAGAGGAGTAACTCTTCTAAAAGTTCGTGCTTTGAGCCGTTCCTGGGACAGCATTATTAGATTCCCATGCTCAATTGCAGGTTTACTGTAACGCTTGGACCTTCAAATCAACGATGAAACACAGATATTGCATCGATATTGAATACAAAACTCAAATTGTCGACTTATTTACAAGAGGAGTAACTCTTCTAATAATTCGTGCTTTGAGCCTTTCCTGAGAGAGCAGTATTAGATTCCGATGCACCATTGCAGGTTTATTGTATCCCTTAGACCTTCAATGCAACGATGAAACACAGAAATTGCATCGATATTGAATACAAAAGACAAAATGTCGACTTATTTACAAGAGGAGTATTTCTTCTAATAGTTCGTGTTTTGAGCCTTTCCTGGGACAGCAGTATTAGATTCCGATGCACCATTGCAGGTTTACTGTATCCCTTGGACCTTCAAATCAACGATGAAACACAGAAATTGCATCCATATGGAATACAAAAGGCAAAATGTCGACTTATTTACAGGAGGAGTAACTCTTCTAATAGTTCGTGATTTGAGCCTTTACTGGGACAGCAGTATTAGATTCCGATGCACCATTGCAGGTTTACTGTATCCCTTGGACCTTCAAATCATCGATGAAACACAGAAATTGCATCGATATTGAATACAAAAGGCAAAATGTCGACATATTTACAAGAGGACTAACTCTTCTAATAGTTCGTGATTTTAGCCTTTCCTGGGACAGCAGTATTAGTTTCCGTTGCACCATTGCAGGTTTACTGTATCCCTTGGACCTTCAAATCAATGATGAAACACAGAAATTGCATCGATATTGAATACAAAAGGCAAAGTGTCGACTTATTTATAAGAGGAGTAACTCTTCTAATAGTTCGTGCTTTGAGCCTTTTCTGGGACAGCAGTATTAGATTCCGATGACCATTGCAGGTTTACTGTATCCCTTGGTCCCTCAAATCAACGATGAAACACAGAAATTGCATCGATATTGAATACAAAAGGCAAAATGTCGACTTATTTATAAGAGGAGTAACTCTTCTAATAGTTCGTGATTTGAGCCTTTTCTGGGACTGCAGTATTAGATTCCGATGCACAATTGCAGGTTTACTGTATCCCTTGGACCTTCAAATCAACGATGAAAGACAGATATTTCATCGATATTGATTACAAAAGGAAAACGTCGACTTATTTACAAGAGGACTAACTCTTCTAATAGTTCGTGTCTTTGAGCCTTTCCTGGGACAGCTGTATTAGATTCCGATGCAGCATTGTAGGTTTACTGTATCCCTTGGACCTTCAAATCAACGATGAAACACAGAAATTGCATCGATATTGAATACAAAAGGCAAAATGTCGACATATTTACAAGAGGAGTAACTCTTCTAATAGTTCGTGATTTTAGCCTTTCCTGGGACAGCAGTATTAGATTCCGATGCACCATTGCTGGTTTACTGTATCCCTTGGACCTTCAAATCAAAGATGAAACACAGAAATTGCATCGATATTGAATACAAAAGGCAAAATGACGACTTATTTAGAAGAGGAGTAAATCTTCTAATAGTTCGTGCTTTTAGCCTTTCCTGGGACAGCAGTATTAGATTCAGATACACCATTGCAGATTTACTGTATCCCTTGCACCTTCAAATCACCGATGAAACACAGAAATTGCATCGATATTGAATACAAAAGCCAAAATGTCGACTTATTTATAAGAGGAGTAACTCTTTTAATAGTTCGTGCTTTGAGCCTTTCCTGGGACAGCAGTATTAGATTCCGATGCAGCATTGCAGATTTACTGTATCCCTTGGACCTTCAAATCAACGATGAAACACAGAAATTGCATCGATATTGAATACAAAAGGCAAAGTGACGACTTATTTATAATAGGATTAACTCTTCTAATAGTTCGTGCTTTGAGCCTTTCCAGGGAGAGCAGTAATAGATTCCGATGCACCATTGCAGGTTTACTGTATCCCTTGGACCTTCACATCAACGATGAAACACATAAATTGCATCGATAGTAAATACAAAAGGCAAAATGTCGACTTATTTATAAGAGGAGTAACTCTTCTAATAGTTCGTGTTTTGAGCCTTTCCTGGGACTGCAGTATTAGATTCCGACGCACAAGTGCAGGTTTACTGTATACCTTGGACCTTCAAATCAACGATGAAACACAGAAATATCATCGATATTGATTACAAAAGGCAAAATGACGACTTATTAACAACAGGAGTAAGTCTTCACATAGTTCGTGCTTTGAGCCTTACCTGGGACAGCAGTATTAGATTCTGATGCACCTTTGCCGGTTTACTGTAACCCTTGGACCTTCAAACCAACGATGAAACACAGAAATTGCGTCGATGTTGAACACAAAATGCAAAATGTCGACTTATTTACAAGAGGAGAAACTCTTCTAATAGTTCGTGCTTTGAGCCTTTCCTGGGACAGCAGTATTAGATTCCGATGCACCATTGCAGTTTTACTGTATCCCTTGGACCTTCAAATCAACGATGAAACACAGAAATTGCATCGATATTGAATACAAAAGGCAAAATGACGACTTATTTAGAAGAGGAGTAACTCTTCTAATAGTTCGTGCTTTTAGCCTTTCCTGGGACAGCAGTATTAGATTCCGATGCACCATTGCAGATTTACTGTATCCCTTGGACCTTCAAATCACCGATGAAACACAGAAATTGCATCGATATTGAATACAAAAGGCAAAATGTCGACTTATTTATAAGAGGAGTAACTCTCCTAATAGTTCGTGCTTTGAGCCTTTCCTGGGACAGCAGTATTAGATTCCGATGCACCATTGCAGGTTTACATTATCCCTTGGACCTTCAAATCAACGATGAAACACAGAAATTGCATCGATATTGAATACAAAAGCCAAAATGTCGACTTATTTATAAGTGGAGTAACACTTCTAATAGTTCGTGCTTTGAGCCTTTCCTGGGACAGCAGTATTAGATTCCGATGCAGCATTGCAGATTTACTGTATCCCTTGGACCTTCAAATCAACGATGAAACAGAGAAATTGCATCGATATTGAATACATAAGGCAAAGTGACGACTTATTTATAATAGGATTAACTCTTCTAATAGTTCGTGATTTTAGCCTTTCCTGGGACAGCAGTATTAGATTCCGATGCACCATTGCTGGTTTACTGTATCCCTTGGACCTTCAAATCAAAGATGAAACACAGAAATTGCATCGATATTGAATACAAAAGGCAAAATGACGACTTATTTAGAAGAGGAGTAACTCTTCTAATAGTTCGTGCTTTTAGCCTTTCCTGGGACAGCAGTATTAGATTCAGATGCACCATTGCAGATTTACTGTATCCCTTGGACCTTCAAATCACCGATGAAACACAGAAATTGCATCGATATTGAATACAAAAGCCAAAATGTCGACTTATTTATAAGAGGAGTAACTCTTTTAATAGTTCGTGCTTTGAGCCTTTCCTGGGACAGCAGTATTAGATTCCGATGCAGCATTGCAGATTTACTGTATCCCTTGGACCTTCAAATCAACGATGAAACACAGAAATTGCATCGATATTGAATACAAAAGGCAAAGTGACGACTTATTTATAATAGGATTAACTCTTCTAATAGTTCGTGCTTTGAGCCTTTCCAGGGAGAGCAGTAATAGATTCCGATGCACCATTGCAGGTTTACTGTATCCCTTGGACCTTCACATCAACGATGAAACACATAAATTGCATCGATAGTAAATACAAAAGGCAAAATGTCGACTTATTTATAAGAGGAGTAACTCTTCTAATAGTTCGTGTTTTGAGCCTTTCCTGGGACTGCAGTATTAGATTCCGACGCACAAGTGCAGGTTTACTGTATACCTTGGACCTTCAAATTAACGATGAAACACAGAAATATCATCGATATTGATTACAAAAGGCAAAATGACGACTTATTTACAACAGGAGTAAGTCTTCACATAGTTCGTGCTTTGAGCCTTACCTGGGACAGCAGTATTAGATTCTGATGCACCTTTGCCGGTTTACTGTAACCCTTGGACCTTCAAATCAACGATGAAACACAGAAATTGCATCGATATTGAATACAATAGACAAAATGTCGACTTATTTAAAAGAAGAATAACTCTTCTAATAGTTCGTGCTTTGAGCCTTTCCTGGGACAGCAGTATTAGATTCCGATGCACCATTGCAGGTTTACTGTGTCCCTTGGACCTTCAAATCAACGATGAAACACAGAAATTGCATCGATATTGAATACAAAAGGCAAATGTCGACTTAATTACAAGAGGAGTAACTCTTCTAATAGTTCGTGTTTTGAGCCCTTCCTGGGACAGCAGTATTAGATTCCGATGCAGCATTGCAGGTTTACTATATCCCTTGGACCTTCAAATCAACAATGAAACACAGAAATTGCATCGATATTGAATTCAAAAGGCAAAGTGTCGACTAATTTATAAGAGGAGTAACTCTTCTAATAGTTCGTGCTTTGAGCCTTCCCTGGGACAGCAGTATTAGATTCCGATGCACCATTGCAGGTTTACTGTATCCCTTGGACCTGCAAATCAACGATGAAACACAGAAATTGCATCGATATTGAATACAAAAGGCAAAATGTCGACTTATTTATAAGAGGAGTAACTCTCCTAATAGTTCGTGCTTTGAGCCTTTCCTGGGACAGCAGTATTAGATTCCGATGCACCATTGCAGGTTTACATTATCCCTTGGACCTTCAAATCAACGATGAAACACAGAAATTGCATCGATATTGAATACAAAAGCCAAAATGTCGGCTTATTTATAAGTGGAGTAACACTTCTAATAGTTCGTGCTTTGAGCCTTTCCTGGGACAGCAGTATTAGATTCCGATGCAGCATTGCAGATTTACTGTATCCCTTGGACCTTCAAATCAACGATGAAACAGAGAAATTGCATCGATATTGAATACATAAGGCAAAGTGACGACTTATTTATAATAGGATTAACTCTTCTAATAGTTCGTGCTTTGAGCCTTTCCTGGGACTGCAGTATTAGATTCCGATGCACAATTGCAGGTTTACTGTATACCTTGGACCTTCAAATCAACGATGAAACACAGAAATATCATCGATATTGATTACAAAAGGCAAAATGACGACTTATTTACAAGAGGAGTAACTCTTCTAATTGTTCGTGATTTGAACCTTTCCTGGGACAGCAGTATTAGATTCCGATGCACCATTGCACGTTTACTGTATCCCTTGGACCATTAAATCAACGATGAAACACAGCAATTGCATCCATATTGAATACAAAAGGCAAAATATCGACTTATTTATAAGAGGAGTAATTCTTCTAACAGTTCGTTCTTTGAGCCTTTCCTGGGAAAGCAGTATTAGATTCCGATGCACCATTGCGGGTTTACTGTATCCCTTGGACCTTCAAATCAACGGTGAAACACAGAAATTGCATTGATTTTGAATACAAAAGGCAAAGTATCGACTTATTTATAAGAGGAGTAACTCTTCTAAGAGTTCGTGCTTTGAGCCTTTCCTGGGACTGCAGTATTAGATTCCGATGCACCATTTGAGGTTTACTGTATCCCATGGACCTTCAAATCAACGATGAAACACAGAAATTTCATCGATATTGAATACAAAAGGCAAAATGACGACTTATTTACACGAGGAGTAAGTCTTCAAATAGTTCGTGCTTTGAGCCTTTCCTGTGAGAGCAGTAATAGATTCTGATGCACCATCGCAGGTTTACTGTATCCCTTGGACCTTCAAATCAACGATGAAAGACAGAAATTGCATCTATATTGAATACAAAATGTAAAATGTCGACTTATTTACCAGAGGAGAAACTCTTCTAATAGTTCGTGCTTTGAGACTTTCCTGGGACAGCAGTAATAGATTCCGATGCAGCATTGCAGGTTTACTGTATCCTTTGGACCTTCAAATCAACGATGAAACACAGAAATTGCATCGATATTGAATACATATGGTAAAATGTCGACTTATTTATAGGAAGAGTAACTCTTCTAAAAGATCGTGTTTTGAGCCGTTCCTGGGACAGCAGTATTAGATTCCGATGCACCATTGCAGGTTTACTGTATCGCTTGGACCTTCAAATCAACGATGAAACACAGATATTGCATCGATATTGAATACAAAACGCAAATTGTCGACTTATTTAGAAGAGGAGTAACTCTTCTAATAATTCGTGCTTTGAGCCTTTCCTGAGAGAGCAGTATTAGATTCCGATGCACCATTGCAGGTTTACTGTATCCCTTAGACCTTCAATGCAACGATGAAACACAGAAATTGCATCGATATTGAATACAAAAGACAAAATGTCGTTTATTTACAAGAGGAGTAACTCTTCTAATAGTTCGTGCTTTGAGCCTTTCCTGGGACAGCAGTATTAGATTCCGATGCACCATTGCAGGTTTACTGTATCCCTAGGACCTTCAAATCAACGATGAAACACAGAAATTGCATCGATATTGCATACAAATTGTAAAAGGTCGATTTATTTACAAGAGGAGTAAACCTTCTAATAGTTCGACTTTTGAGCCTTTCCTGGGACTGCAGTATTAGATTCCGATGCACCATTGCAAGTTTACTGTATCCCTTGCACCTTCAAATCAACGATGAAACACAGAAATTGCATCGATATTGTATACAAAATGCAAAATGTCGACTTATTTACAAGAGGAGTAACTCTTCCAATAGTTCGTGCTTTGACCCTTTCCTGGGACAGCAGTATTAGTTTCCGTTGCACCATTGCAGGTTTATTGTATCCCTTGGACCTTTAAAACAACGATGAAACACAGAAATTTCATCGATATTGATTACAAAAGGAAAATGACGACTTACTTACAAGAGAAGTGACTCTTCTAATAGTTCGTGTTTTTGAGCCTTTCCTGGGAAAGCAGTATTAGACTCTGATGCACCATTGCAGGTTTACTGTATCCCTTGGACCTTCAAATCAACGATGAAACACAGAAATTGCATCGATATTGTATACAAAAGGCAAAATGTCGACATATTTACAAGAGGAGTAACTCTTCTAATAGTTCGTGCTTTGAGTCTTTCCTGGGACAGCAGTATTAGATTCCGATGCACCATTGCTGGTTTACTGTATCCCTTGGACCTTCAAATCAATGATGAAACACAGAAATTGCATCGATATTGAATACAAAAGGCAAAATGTCGACTTATTTATAAGAGGAGTAACTCTCCTAATAGTTCGTGCTTTGAGCCTTTCCTGGGACAGCAGTATTAGATTCCGATGCACCATTGCAGGTTTACTGTATCCCTAGGACCTTCAAATCAACGATGAAACACAGAAATTGCATCGATATTGAATACAAAAGCCAAAATGTCGCCTTATTTATAAGAGGAGTGACTCTTCTAATAGTTCGTGCTTTGAGCCTTTCCTGGGACAGCAGTATTAGATTCCGATGCAGCATTGCAGGTTTACTGTATCCCTTGGACCTTCAAATCAACGATGAAACAGGGAAATTGCATCGATATTGAATACAAAAGGCAAAGTGACGACTTATTTATAATAGGATTAACTCTTCTAATAGTTCGTGCTTTGAGCCTTTCCTGGGAAAGCAGTATTAGATTCCGATGCACCATTGCAGATTTACTGTATCCCTTGGACCTTCAAATCAGCGATGAAACACAGAAATTGCATCGATATTGAATACAAAAGGCAAAATGTCGACTTATTTATAAGAGGAATAACTCTTCTAATAGTTCGTGTTTTGAGCCTTTCCTGGGACTGCAGTATTAGATTCCGATGCATAAATGCAGGTTTACTGTATCCCTTGGACTTTCAAATCAACGATGAAACACAGAAATTCCATCGATATTGAATACAAAAGGCAAAATGACGACTTATTTACAAGAGGAGTATTTCTTCAAATAGATCGTGCTTTGAGCCTTTCCTGGGACAGCAGTATTAGATTCTGATGCACCATTGCAGGTTTACTATACCCCTTGGACCTTCAAATCAACGATGAAACACAGAAATTGCATCGATATTGAACACAAAATGCAAAATGTCGGCTTATTTACAAGAGGAGAAACTCTTCTAATAGTTCGTGCTTTTAGCCTTTCCTGGGACAGCAGTATTAGATTCCGATGCACCATTGTAGTTTTACTGTATCCCTTGCACCTTCAAATCAACGATGAAACACAGAAATTGCATCGATATTGAATACAAATGGTAAAATGTCGACTTATTTATAAGAGGAGTAACTCTACTGAAAGTTCGTGCTTTGAACAGTTCCTGCGACAGCAGTATTAGATTCCGATGCACCATTGCAGGTATACAGTATCGCTTGTACCTTCAAATCAACGATGAAACACAGATATTGCATCGATATTGAATACAAAACGCAAATTGTCGACTTATTTACAAGAGTAGTAACTCTTCTAATAATTCGTGCTTTAAGCCTTTCCTGAGAGAGCAGTATTAGATTCCGATGCACCATTGCAGGTTTACTGTATCCTTTAGATCTTCAATGCTACGATGAAACACAGAAATTGCATCGATATTGAATACAAAGGGCAAAATTTCGACTAATTTACAAGAGGAGTAACTCTTCTAATAGTTCGTGATTTGAGCCTTTCCTGGGACAGCAGTATTAGATTCCGATGCACCATTGCAGGTTTACTGTATCCCTTGGACCTTCAAATCAACGATGAAACACAGATATTGCATCGATAGTGAATACAAAAGGCAAATTGACGACTTATTTACAAGAGGAGTAACTCTCCTAATATTTCGTGCTTTGAGCATTACCTGGGACAGCAGTATTAGATTCCGATGCACCATTGAAGGTTTACTGTATCCCTTGGACCTTCAAATCAACGATGAATCACAGAAATTGCATCGATATTGAATACAAAAGACAAAATGTCGTCTTATTTATAAGAGGAGTAACTCTTCCAACAGTTCATGCTTTGAGCCTTTCCTGGGACAGCAGTATTAGATTCCAATGCACCATTGCAGGTTTACTGTATCCCTTGCACCTTCAAATCAACGATGAAACACAGAAATTGCATCGATATTGAATACAAAAGGCAAAATGTCGACTTATTTACAAGAGGAGTAACTCTTCTAATAGTTCGTGATTTGAGCCTTTCCTGGGACAGCAATATTAGATTCCGATGCACCATTGCAGGTTTACTGCATCCCTTGGACCTTCAAATCAACGATGAAACACAGAAATTGCATCGATATTGAATACAAAAGACAAAATGTAGATTTATTTATAAGAGGATTAACTCTTCTAATAGTTCGTGCTTTGAGCCTTTCCTGGGACAGCAGTATTAGATTCCGATGCACCATTGCAGGTATACTGTATCCCTTGGACTTTCAAATCAACGATGAAACACAGAAATTGCATCGATATTGAATACAAAAACAAAATGTCGACTTTTTTATAAGAGGAGTAACTCTTCTAATAGTTCGTGATTTTAGCCTTTCCTGGGACAGCAGTATTAGATTCCGATGCACCATTGCAGGTTTACTATATCCCTTGGACCTTCAAATTAACGATGAAACACAAAAATTGCATCGATTTTAAATGCAAACAGCAAAATGTCGACTTATTTTTAAGAGGAGTAACTCTTCTAATAGTTCGTGCTTTGAGCCTATCCTGGGACAGCAGTATTACATTATGATGCACCATTGCAGGCTTACTGTATCCCTTAGACCTTCAAATCAACGATGAAACAGAGAAATTGCATCGATATTGAATACAAAAGGCAAAAGGTCGACTTATTTATAAGAGGAGTAACTCTTCTAATAGTTCGTGCTTTGAGCCTTTCCTGGGACAGCAGTATTAGATTCCGATGCACCATTGCAGGTTTACTGTATCCCTTGGACCTTCAAATCAACGATGAAACACAGAACTTTCATCGATATTGATTACAAAAGGCAAAATGACGACTTATTTACAAGAGGAGTAACTCTTCTAATAGTTCATGTTTTGAGCCTTTCCTGGGACAGCAGTATTAGATTCCGATGCACCATTGCAGGTTTACTGTATCCCTTGGACCTTCAAATCAACGATGAATCACAGATATTGCATCGATAGTGAATACAAAAGGCAAATTGTCGACTTATTTAGAAGAGGAGTAACTCTTCTAGTAGTTCGTGCTTTGAGCCTTTCCTGGGACAGCAGTATTAGATTCCGATACACCATTGCAGGTTTACTGTATCCCTTGGACCTTCAAATCAACGATGAAACACAGAAATGGCATCGATATTGAATACAAAAAGCGAAATGTAGACTTATTTATAAGAGGAGTAACTCTTCTAATAGTTCGTGTTTGGAGCGTTTCCTGGGACAGCAGTATTAGATTCCGATGCACCATTGCAGGTTCACTGTATCCCTTGGACCTTCAAATCAACGATGAAACACAGAAATTGCATCGATATTGAATACAAAAGCCAAAATGTCGACTTATTTATAAGAGCTGTAACTCTTCTAATTGTTCGTGAATTGAGCATTTCCTGGGACAGCAGTATTAGATTCCGATGCACCATTGCAGGTTTACTGTATCCCTTGGACCTGCAAATCAACGATGAAACTCAGATATTGCATCGATACTGAATACAAAAGGCAAATTGTCGACTTATTTACAAGAGGAGTAACTCTTCTAATAGTTCGTGCTTTGAGCCTTTCCTGGGACAGCAGTATTAGATTCCGATGCCCAATTCCAGGTTTACTGTATCCCTTGGACCTTCAAATCAACGATGAAACACAGAAATTGCATCGATATTGAATACAATAGACAAAATGTCGACTTATTTAAAAGAAGAATAACTCTTCTAATAGTTCGTGCTTTGAGCCTTTCCTGGGACAGCAGTATTAGATTCCGATGCACCATTGCAGGTTTACTGTGTCCCTTGGACCTTCAAATCAACGATGAAACACAGAAATTGCATCGATATTGAATACAAAAGGCAAATGTCGACTTAATTACAAGAGGAGTAACTCTTCTAATAGTTCGTGTTTTGAGCCCTTCCTGGGACAGCAGTATTAGATTCCGATGCAGCATTGCAGGTTTACTATATCCCTTGGACCTTCAAATCAACAATGAAACACAGAAATTGCATCGATATTGAATTCAAAAGGCAAAGTGTCGACTAATTTATAAGAGGAGTAACTCTTCTAATAGTTCGTGCTTTGAGCCTTCCCTGGGACAGCAGTATTAGATTCCGATGCACCATTGCAGGTTTACTGTATCCCTTGGACCTGCAAATCAACGATGAAACACAGAAATTGCATCGATATTGAACACAAAAGCCAAAATGTCGACTTACTTATAAGAGGAGTAACTCTTCTAATTAGTTCGTGCTTTGAGCCTTTTCTGGGACTGCAGTATTAGATTCCGATGCACAATTGCAGGTTTATTGTATCCCTTGGACCTTCAAATCAACGATGAAACACAGAAATTGCATCGATATTGAATACAAAACGCAAAATGTCGACTTATTTGTAAGAGGAGTAACTCTTTAAATAGTTCGTGCTTAGAGCCTTTCCTGGGACTGCAGTATTAGATTCCGATGCACCATTGCAGGTTTACATTATCCCTTGGACCTTCAAATCAACGATGAAACACAGAAATTGCATCGATATTGAATACAAAAGCCAAAATGTCGACTTATTTATAAGTGGAGTAACACTTCTAATAGTTCGTGCTTTGAGCCTTTCCTGGGACAGCAGTATTAGATTCCGATGCAGCATTGCAGATTTACTGTATCCCTTGGACCTTCAAATCAACGATGAAACAGAGAAATTGCATCGATATTGAATACATAAGGCAAAGTGACGACTTATTTATAATAGGATTAACTCTTCTAATAGTTCGTGCTTTGAGCCTTTCCTGGGACTGCAGTATTAGATTCCGATGCACAATTGCAGGTTTACTGTATACCTTGGACCTTCAAATCAACGATGAAACACAGAAATATCATCGATATTGATTACAAAAGGCAAAATGACGACTTATTTACAAGAGGAGTAACTCTTCTAATTGTTCGTGATTTGAACCTTTCCTGGGACAGCAGTATTAGATTCCGATGCACCATTGCACGTTTACTGTATCCCTTGGACCATTAAATCAACGATGAAACACAGAAATTGCATCGATATTGAATACAAAAGGCAAAATGTCGACTTATTTATAAGAGGAGTAACTCTCCTAATAGTTCGTGCTTTGAGCCTTTCCTAGGAGAGCAGTATTAGATTCCGATGCACAATTGCAGGTTTACTGTATACCTTGGACCTTCAAATCAACGATGAAACACAGAAATTGCATCGAAATTGAATACAAAAGCAAAATGTCGACTTATTTATAAGAGGAGTAACTCTTCTAATAGTTCGTGCTTTAAGCCTTTCCTGGGACAGCAGTATTAGATTCCGATGCAGCATTTCAGGTTTACTGTATCCCTTGGACCTTCAAATCAACGATGAAACACAAAAATTGCATTGATATTGAATACAAAAGGCAAAGTGTCGAATTATTTATAAGAGGATTAACTCTTCTAATAGTTCGTGCTTTGAGCCTTTCCTGGGACAGCAGTATTAGATTCCGATGCACCATTGCAGGTTTACTGTATCCCTTGGACCTTCAAGTCAACGATGAAACACAGATATTGCATCGATATTGAATACAAAAGCACAATATCGACTTATTTATAAGAGGAGTAACTCTTCTAATAGTTCGTGCTTTGTACCTTTCCTGCGACATCAGTATTAGATTTCTATGCACCATTGCAGGTTTACTGTATCCCTTGGACCTACAAATCAACGATGAAACACAGAAATTTCATCGATATTGATTACAAAAGGCAAAATGACGTCTTATTTACAAGAGGAGTAACTCTTCTAATAATTCGTGCTTTGAGCCTTTCCTGGGACAGCAGTATTAGATTCCGATTCACCATTACAGGTTTACTGTATCCCTTGGACCTTCAAATCAACGATGAAACACAGAAATTGCATCGATATTGAATACAAAAAGCAAAATGTAGACTTATTTATAAGAGGAGTAACTCTTCTAATAGTTCGTGCTTTGAGCCTTTCCTGGGACAGCAGTATTAGATTCCGATGCACCATTGCAGGTTTACTGTATCATTTCGACCTTCAAATCAACGATGAAACACAGAAACTGCATCGATATTGAATACAAAAGGAAAAATGACGACTTATTTAGAAGAGGAGTAACTCTTCTAATAGTTCGTGCTTTGAGCCTTTCCTGGGACAGCAGTATTAGATTCCGATGCACCATTGCAGGTTTACTGTATCCCTTGGACCTTCAAATCAACGATGAAACACAGAAATTGCATCGATATTGAATACAAATGCAAAATGTCGACTTATTTACAAGAGGAGTAACTCTTCTAATAGTTCGTGTTGGAGCCTTTCCTGGGACAGCAGTATTAGATTCCCATGCACCAGTGCAGCTTTACTGTATCCCTTGGACCTTCAAATCAACGATGAAGCGCAGAAATTGCATCGATATTGAACACAAAAGCCAAAATGTCGACTTATTTATAAGAGGAGTAACTCTTCTAATAGTTCGTTCTTTTAAGCCTTTCCTGGGACAGCAGTATTAGATTCCGATGCAGCACTGCAGGTTTACTGTATCCCTTGGACCTTCAAATCAACGATGAAACACAGAAATTGCATCGATATTGAATACAAAAGGCAAAGTGTCGACTTATTTATAAGAGGATTAACTCTTCTAATAGTTCGTGCTTTGAGCCTTTACTGGGACAGCAGTATTAGATTCCGATGCACCATTGAGGGTTTACTGTATCCCTTGGACCTTCAAATCAACGATGAAACACAGAAATTGCATCGATATTGAATACAAAAGCAAAATGTCGACTTATTTATAAGAGGAGTAACTCTTCTAATAGTTCGTGCTTTGAACCTTTCCTGGGAGAGCAGTATTAGATTCCGATGCACCATTGCAGGTTTACTGTACCCCCTGGACCCTCAAATCAACGATGAAACACAGATATTGCATCGATAGTGAATACAAATGGCAAATTGTCGACTTATTTACAAGAGGAGTAACTCTTCTAACAGTTCGTGCTTTCAGCCTTTCCTGGGACAGCAGTATTAGATTCCGATGCACCATTGCAGGTTTACTGTATACCTTGCACGTTCAAATCAACGATGAAACACAGAAATTGCATCGATATTGAATACAAAAGACAAAATGTCGTCTTATTTATAAGAGGAGTAACTCTTCTAATAATTCGTGCTTTGAGCCTTTCCTGGGACAGCAGTATTAGATACCGATGCACCAATGCAGGTTTACTACATCCCTTGGACCTTCAAATCAACGATGAAACACAAAAATTGCATCGATTTTGAATGCAAAAGGCAAAATGTCGACTTATTTATAAGAGGAGTAACTCTTCTAATAGTTCGTGCTTTGAGCCTTTCCTGGGACAGCAGTATTAGATTCCGATGCACCATTGCAGGTTTGCTGTATCCCTTAGACCTTCAAATCAACGATGAAACACAGAAATTGCATCGATATTGAATACAAAAAGCAAAATGTCGACTTATTTATAAGAGGAGTAACTCTTCTAATAGTTCGTGATTTTAGCCTTTCCTGGGGCAGCAGTATTAGATTCCGATGCACCATTGCAGGTTTACTATATCCCTTGGACCTTCAAATGAACGATGAAACACAAAAATTGCATCGATTTTGAATGCAAAAGGCAAAATGTCGACTTATTTATAAGAGGAGTAACTCTTCTAATAGTTCGTGCTTTGAGCCTTTCCTGGGACAGCAGTATTAGATTCCGATGCACCATTGCAGGTTTACTGTATCCCTTGGACATTCAAATCAATGATGAAACAGAGAAATTGCATCGATATTGAATACAAAAGGCAAAAAGACGACTTATTTAGAAGGGGAGTAACTCTTCTAGTAGTTCGTGCTTTGAGCCTTTCCTGTTACAGCAGTATCAGATTCCGATTCACCATTGCAGGTTTACTGTATCCCTTGGACCTTCAAATCAACGATGAAACACAGAAATTGCATCGATATTGAATACAAAAAGCAAAATGTAGACTTATTTATAAGAGGAGTAACTCTTCTAATAGTTCGTGCTTTGAGCCTTTCCTGGGACTGCAGTATTAGATTCCGATGCACAATTGCAGGTTTACTGTATCCCTTGGACCTTCAAATCAACGATGAAACACAGAAATTGCATCGATATTGAATACAAAAGGCAAAGTGTCGACTTATTTATAAGAGGAGTAACTCTTCTAATAGTTCGTTCTTTAAGCCTTTCCTGGGACAGCAGTATTAGATTCCGATGCAGCATTGCAGGTTTACTGTATCCCTTGGACCTTCAAATCAACGATGAAACACAGAAATTGCATCGATATTGAATACAAAAGGCAAAGTGTCGACTTATTTATAAGAGGATTAACTCTTCTAATAGTTCGTGCTTTGAGCCTTTCCTGGGACAGCAGTATTAGATTCCGATGCACCATTGCAGGTTTACTGTATCCCTTGGAACTTCAAATCAACGATGAAACACAGAAATTGCATCGATATTGAATACAAAAGCAAAATGTCGACTTATTTATAAGAGGAGTAACTCTTCTAATAGTTCGTGCTTTGTACCTTTCCTGGGACATCAGTATTAGATTTCTATGCACCATTGCAGGTTTACTGTATCCCTTGGACCTTCAAATCAACGATGAAACACAGAAATTGCATCGATATTGAATACAAAAAGCAAAATGTAGACTTATTTAAAAGAGGAGTAACTCTTCTAATAGTTCGTGCTTTGAGCCTTTCCTGGGACAGCAGTATTAGATTCCGATGCACCATTGCAGGTTTACTGTATCATTTCGACCTTCAAATCAACGATGACACACAGAAACTGCATCGATATTGAATACTAAAGGAAAAATGACGACTTATTTAGAAGAGGAGTAACTCTTCTAATAGTTCGTGCTTTGAGCCTTTCCTGGGACAGCAGTATTAGATTCCGATGCACCATTGCAGGTTTACTGTATCATTTCGACCTTCAAATCAACGATGAAACACAGAAACTGCATCGATATTGAATACAAAAGGCAAAGTGTCGACTTATTTATAAGAGGAGTAACTCTTCTAATAGTTCGTGATTTGAGCCTTTCCTGGGACAGGAGTATTAGATTCCGATGCACCATTGCAGGTTTACTGTATCCCTTGGACCTTCAAATCAACGATGAAACACAGAAATTGCATCGATATTGAATACAAAAGGCAAAATGTCGACTTATTTATAAGAGGAGTAACTCTTCTAATTGTTCGTGTTGGAGCCTTTCCTGGGACAGCAGTATTAGATTCCCATGCACCAGTGCAGCTTTACTCTATCCCTTGGACCTTCAAATCAACGATGAAACGCAGAAATTGCATCGATATTGAACACAAAAGCCAAAATGTCGACTTATTTGTAAGAGGAGTAACTCTTCTAATAGTTCGTTCTTTTAAGCCTTTCCTGGGACAGCAGTATTAGATTCCGATGCAGCACTGCAGGTTTACTGTATCCCTTGGACCTTCAAATCAACGATGAAACACAGAAATTGCATCGATATTGAATACAAAAGGCAAAGTGTCGACTTATTTATAAGAGGGTTAACTCTTCTAATTGTTCGTGCTTTGAGCCTTTACTGGGACAGCAGTATTAGATTCCGATGCACCATTGCAGGTTTACTGTATCCCTTGGACCTTAAAATCAACGATGAAACACAGAAATTGCATCGATATTGAATACAAAAGCAAAATGTCGACTTATTTATAAGAGGAGTAACTCTTCTAATAGTTCGTGCTTTGAACCTTTCCTGGGAGAGCAGTATTAGATTCCGATGCACCATTGCAGGTATACTGTATCCCTTGCACCTTCAAACCAACGATGAAACACAGAAATTTCATCGTTAATGATTACAAAAGGCAAAATGACGTCTTATTTACAAGAGGAGTAACTCTTCTAATAGTTCGTGCTTTGAGCCTTTCCTGGGAGAGCAGTTTTAGATTCCGATGCACCATTGCAGGTTTACTGTACCCCCTGGACCCTCAAATCAACGATGAAACACAGATATTGCATCGATAGTGAATACAAATGGCAAATTGTCGACTTATTTACAAGAGGAGTAACTCTTCTAACAGTTCGTGCTTTCAGCCTTTCCTGGGACAGCAGTATTAGATTCCGATGCACCATTGCAGGTTTACTGTATCCCTTGCACGTTCAAATAAACGATTGAACACAGAAATTGCATCGATATTGAATACTAAGGACAAAATGTCGTCTTATTTATAAGAGGAGTAACTCTTCTAATAATTCGTGCTTTGAGCCATTCCTGGGACAGCAGTATTAGATACCGATGCACCAATGCAGGTTTACTACATCCCTTGGACCTTCAAATCAACGATGAAACACAAAAATTGCATCGATTTTGAATGCAAAAGGTAAAATTTCGACTTATTTATAAGAGGAGTAACTCTTCTAATAGTTCGTGCTTTGAGCCTTTCCTGGGACAGCAGTATTAGATTCCGATGCACCATTGCAGGCTTACTGTATACCTTAGACCTTCAAATGAACGATGAAACACAGAAATTGCATCGATATTGAATACAAAAGACAAAATGTCGTCTTATTTATAAGAGGAGTAACTCTTCTAATAGTTCGTGCTTTGAGCCTTTCCTGGGACAGCAGTATTAGATTCCGATGCACCATTGCAGGTTTGCTGTATCCCTTAGACCTTCAAATCAACGATGAAACACAGAAATTGCATCGATATTGAATACAAAAAGCAAAATGTCGACTTATTTATAAGAGGAGTAACTCTTCTAATAGTTCGTGATTTTAGCCTTTCCTGGGGCAGCAGTATTAGATTCCGATGCACCATTGCAGGTTTACTATATCCCTTGGACCTTCAAATGAACGATGAAACACAAAAATTGCATCGATTTTGAATGCAAAAGGCAAAATGTCGACTTATTTATAAGAGGAGTAACTCTTCTAATAGTTCGTGCTTTGAGCCTTTCCTGGGACAGCAGTATTAGATTCCGATGCACCATTGCAGGTTTACTGTATCCCTTGGACATTCAAATCAACGATGAAACAGAGAAATTGCATCGATATTGAATACAAAAGGCAAAAAGACGACTTATTTAGAAGGGGAGTAACTCTTCTAGTAGTTCGTGCTTTGAGCCTTTCCTGTTACAGCAGTATCAGATTCCGATTCACCATTGCAGGTTTACTGTATCCCTTGGACCTTCAAATCAACGATGAAACACAGAAATTGCATCGATATTGAATACAAAAAGCAAAATGTCGACTTATTTATAAGAGGAGTAACTCTTCTAATAGTTCGTGCTTTGAGCCTTTCCTGGGACTGCAGTATTAGATTCCGATGCACAATTGCAGGTTTACTGTATCCCTTGGACCTTCAAATCAACGATGAAACACAGAAATTGCATCGATATTGAATACAAAAGGCAAAGTGTCGACTTATTTATAAGAGGATTAACTCTTCTAATAGTTCGTGCTTTGAGCCTTTACTGGGACAGCAGTATTAGATTCCGATGCACCATTGAGGGTTTACTGTATCCCTTGGACCTTCAAATCAACGATGAAACACAGAAATTGCATCGATATTGAATACAAAAGCAAAATGTCGACTTATTTATAAGAGGAGTAACTCTTCTAATAGTTCGTGCTTTGAACCTTTCCTGGGAGAGCAGTATTAGATTCCGATGCACCATTGCAGGTTTACTTTACCCCCTGGACCCTCAAATCAACGATGAAACACAGATATTGCATCGATAGTGAATACAAATGGCAAATTGTCGACTTATTTACAAGAGGAGTAACTCTTCTAACAGTTCGTGCTTTCAGCCTTTCCTGGGACAGCAGTATTAGATTCCGATGCACCATTGCAGGTTTACTGTATCCCTTGCACGTTCAAATCAACGATGAAACACAGAAATTGCATCGATATTGAATACAAAAGACAAAATGTCGTCTTATTTATAAGAGGAGTAACTCTTCTAATAATTCGTGCTTTGAGCCTTTCCTGGGACAGCAGTATTAGATACCGATGCACCAATGCAGGTTTACTACATCCCTTGGACCTTCAAATCAACGATGAAACACAAAAATTGCATCGATTTTGAATGCAAAAGGCAAAATGTCGACTTATTTATAAGAGGAGTAACTCTTCTAATAGTTCGTGCTTTGAGCCTTTCCTGGGACAGCAGTATTAGATTCCGATGCACCATTGCAGGTTTGCTGTATCCCTTAGACCTTCAAATCAACGATGAAACACAGAAATTGCATCGATATTGAATACAAAAAGCAAAATGTCGACTTATTTATAAGAGGAGTAACTCTTCTAATAGTTCGTGATTTTAGCCTTTCCTGGGGCAGCAGTATTAGATTCCGATGCACCATTGCAGGTTTACTATATCCCTTGGACCTTCAAATGAACGATGAAACACAAAAATTGCATCGATTTTGAATGCAAAAGGCAAAATGTCGACTTATTTATAAGAGGAGTAACTCTTCTAATAGTTCGTGCTTTGAGCCTTTCCTGGGACAGCAGTATTAGATTCCGATGCACCATTGCAGGTTTACTGTATCCCTTGGACATTCAAATCAACGATGAAACAGAGAAATTGCATCGATATTGAATACAAAAGGCAAAAAGACGACTTATTTAGAAGGGGAGTAACTCTTCTAGTAGTTCGTGCTTTGAGCCTTTCCTGTTACAGCAGTATCAGATTCCGATTCACCATTGCAGGTTTACTGTATCCCTTGGACCTTCAAATCAACGATGAAACACAGAAATTGCATCGATTTGATTACAAAAGGCAAAATAATGACTTATTTACAAAAGGAGTAACCCTTCTAATAGTTCGTGCTTTGAGCCTTTCCTGGGACAGCAATATTAGATTCCGATGCACCATTGCAGGTTTACTGTATCCCTTGGACCTTCAAATCAACGATGAAACACAGAAATTGCATCGATATTGAATACAAAAGGAAAAATGTCGACTTATTTATAAGAGGAGTAACTCTTCTAATAGTTCGTGCTTGGAGCCTTTCCTGGGACAGCAGTATTAGATTCCGATGCACCAGTGCAGGTTTACTGTATCCCTTGGACCTTCAAATCAACGATGAAACACAGAAATTGCATCGATATTGAACACAAAAGCCAAAATGTCGACTTATTTATAAGAGGAGTAACTCTTCTAATAGTTCGTTCTTTAAGCCTTTCCTGGGACAGCAGTATTAGATTCCGATGCAGCATTGCAGGTTTACTGTATCCCTTGGACCTTCAAATCAACGATGAAACACAGAAATTGCATCGATATTGAATACAAAAGGCAAAGTGTCGACTTATTTATAAGAGGATTAACTCTTCTAATAGTTCGTGCTTTGAGCCTTTCCTGGGACAGCAGTATTAGATTCCGATGCACCATTGCAGGTTTACTGTATCCCTTGGACCTTCAAATCAACGATGAAACACAGAAATTGCATCGATATTGAATACAAAAGCAAAATGTCGACTTATTTATAAGAGGAGTAACTCTTCTAATAGTTCGTGCTTTGTACCTTTCCTGGGACATCAGTATTAGATTTCTATGCACCATTGCAGGTTTACTGTATCCCTTGGACCTTCAAATCAACGATGAAACACAGAAATTGCATCGATATTGAATACAAAAAGCAAAATGTAGACTTATTTAAAAGAGGAGTAACTCTTCTAATAGTTCGTGCTTTGAGCCTTTCCTGGGACAGCAGTATTAGATTCCGATGCACCATTGCAGGTTTACTGTATCATTTCGACCTTCAAATCAACGATGAAACACAGAAACTGCATCGATATTGAATACTAAAGGAAAAATGACGACTTATTTAGAAGAGGAGTAACTCTTCTAATAGTTCGTGCTTTGAGCCTTTCCTGGGACAGCAGTATTAGATTCCGATGCACCATTGCAGGTTTACTGTATCATTTCGACCTTCAAATCAACGATGAAACACAGAAACTGCATCGATATTGAATACAAAAGGAAAAAAGACGACTTATTTAGAAGAGGAGTAACTCTTCTAATAGTTCGTGCTTTGAGCCTTTCCTGGGACAGGAGTATTAGATTCCGATGCACCATTGCAGGTTTACTGTATCCCTTGGACCTTCAAATCAACGATGAAACACAGAAATTGCATCGATATTGAATACAAAAGGCAAAATGTCGACTTATTTATAAGAGGAGTAACTCTTCTAATTGTTCGTGTTGGAGCCTTTCCTGGGACAGCAGTATTAGATTCCCATGCACCAGTGCAGCTTTACTGTATCCCTTGGACCTTCAAATCAACGATGAAACGCAGATATTGCATCGATATTGAACACAAAAGCCAAAATGTCGACTTATTTGTAAGAGGAGTAACTCTTCTAATAGTTCGTTCTTTTAAGCCTTTCCTGGGACAGCAGTATTAGATTCCGATGCAGCACTGCAGGTTTACTGTATCCCTTGGACCTTCAAATCAACGATGAAACACAGAAATTGCATCGATATTGAATACAAAAGGCAAAGTGTCGACTTATTTATAAGAGGGTTAACTCTTCTAATTGTTCGTGCTTTGAGCCTTTACTGGGACAGCAGTATTAGATTCCGATGCACCATTGCAGGTTTACTGTATCCCTTGGACCTTCAAATCAACGATGAAACACAGAAATTGCATCGATATTGAATACAAAAGCAAAATGTCGACTTATTTATAAGAGGAGTAACTCTTCTAATAGTTCGTGCTTTGAACCTTTCCTGGGAGAGCAGTATTAGATTCCGATGCACCATTGCAGGTATACTGTATCCCTTGCACCTTCAAACCAACGATGAAACACAGAAATTTCATCGTTAATGATTACAAAAGGCAAAATGACGTCTTATTTACAAGAGGAGTAACTCTTCTAATAGTTCGTGCTTTGAGCCTTTCCTGGGAGAGCAGTTTTAGATTCCGATGCACCATTGCAGGTTTACTGTACCCCCTGGACCCTCAAATCAACGATGAAACACAGATATTGCATCGATAGTGAATACAAATGGCAAATTGTCGACTTATTTACAAGAGGAGTAACTCTTCTAACAGTTCGTGCTTTCAGCCTTTCCTGGGACAGCAGTATTAGATTCCGATGCACCATTGCAGGTTTACTGTATCCCTTGCACGTTCAAATCAACGATGAAACACAGAAATTGCATCGATATTGAATACTAAGGACAAAATGTCGTCTTATTTATAAGAGGAGTAACTCTTCTAATAATTCGTGCTTTGAGCCATTCCTGGGACAGCAGTATTAGATACCGATGCACCAATGCAGGTTTACTACATCCCTTGGACCTTCAAATCAACGATGAAACACAAAAATTGCTTCGATTTTGAATGCAAAAGGTAAAATTTCGACTTATTTATAAGAGGAGTAACTCTTCTAATAGTTCGTGCTTTGAGCCCTTCCTGGGACAGCAGTATTAGATTCCGATGCACCATTGCAGGCTTACTGTATACCTTAGACCTTCAAATGAACGATGAAACACAGAAATTGCATCGATATTGAATACAAAAGACAAAATGTCGTCTTATTTATAAGAGGAGTAACTCTTCTAATAGTTCGTGCTTTGAGCCTTTCCTGGGACAGCAGTATTAGATTCCGATGCACCATTGCAGGTTTGCTGTATCCCTTAGACCTTCAAATCAACGATGAAACACAGAAATTGCATCGATATTGAATACAAAAAGCAAAATGTCGACTTATTTATAAGAGGAGTAACTCTTCTAATAGTTCGTGATTTTAGCCTTTCCTGGGGCAGCAGTATTAGATTCCGATGCACCATTGCAGGTTTACTATATCCCTTGGACCTTCAAATGAACGATGAAACACAAAAATTGCATCGATTTTGAATGCAAAAGGCAAAATGTCGACTTATTTATAAGAGGAGTAACTCTTCTAATAGTTCGTGCTTTGAGCCTTTCCTGGGACAGCAGTATTAGATTCCGATGCACCATTGCAGGTTTACTGTATCCCTTGGACATTCAAATCAACGATGAAACAGAGAAATTGCATCGATATTGAATACAAAAGGCAAAAAGACGACTTATTTAGAAGGGGAGTAACTCTTCTAGTAGTTCGTGCTTTGAGCCTTTCCTGTTACAGCAGTATCAGATTCCGATTCACCATTGCAGGTTTACTGTGTCCCTTGGACCTTCAAATCAACGATGAAACACAGAAATTGCATCGATATTGAATACAAAAAGCAAAATGTCGACTTATTTATAAGAGGAGTAACTCTTCTAATAGTTCGTGCTTTGAGCCTTTCCTGGGACTGCAGTATTAGATTCCGATGCACAATTGCAGGTTTACTGTATCCCTTGGACCTTCAAATCAACGATGAAACACAGAAATTGCATCGATTTGATTACAAAAGGCAAAATAATGACTTAGTTACAAAAGGAGTAACTCTTCTAATAGTTCGTGCTTTGAGCCTTTCCTGGGACAGCAATATTAGATTCCGATGCACCATTGCAGGTTTACTGTATCCCTTGGACCTTCAAATCAACGATGAAACACAGAAATTGCATCGATATTGAATACAAAAGGAAAAATGTCGACTTATTTATAAGAGGAGTAACTCTTCTAATAGTTCGTGCTTGGAGCCTTTCCTGGGACAGCAGTATTAGATTCCGATGCACCAGTGCAGGTTTACTGTATCCCTTGGACCTTCAAATCAACGATGAAACACAGAAATTGCATCGATATTGAACACAAAAGCCAAAATGTCGACTTATTTATAAGAGGAGTAACTCTTCCAATAGTTCGTTCTTTAAGCCTTTCCTGGGACAGCAGTATTAGATTCCGATGCAGCATTGCAGGTTTACTGTATCCCTTGGTCCTTCAAATCAACGATGAAACACAGAAATTGCATCGATATTGAATACAAAAGGCAAAGTGTCGACTTATTTATAAGGGGATTAACTCTTCTAATAGTTCGTGCTTTGAGCCTTTCCTGGGACAGCAGTATTAGATTCCGATGCACCATTGCTGGTTTACTGTATCCCTTGGACCTTCAAATCAACGATGAAACACAGAAATTGCATCGATATTGAATACAAAAAGCAAAATGTCGACTTATTTATAAGAGGAGTAACTCTTCTAATAGTTCGTGCTTTGAGCCTTTCCTGGGACAGCAGTATTAGATTCCGATGCACCATTGCAGGTTTACTATATCCCTTGGACCTTCAAATGAACGATGAAACACAAAAATTGCATCGATTTTGAATGCAAAAGGCAAAATGTCGACTTATTTATAAGAGGAGTAACTCTTCTAATAGTTCGTGCTTTGAGCCTTTCCTGGGACAGCAGTATTAGATTCCGATGCACCATTGCAGGCTTACTGTATCCCTTAGACCTTCAAATCAACGATGAAACAGAGAAATTGCATCGATATTGAATACAAAAGGCAAAATGTCGACTTATTTATAAGAGGAGTAACTCTTCAAATAGTTCGTGCTTTGAGCCTTTCCTGGGACAGCAGTATTAGATTCCATGCACCATTGGAGGTTTACTGTATCCCTTGGACATTCAAATCAACGATGAAACAGAGAAATTGCATCGATATTGAATACAAAAGGCAAAAAGACGACTTATTTAGAAGGGGAGTAACTCTTCTAGTAGTTCGTGCTTTGAGCCTTTCCTGTTACAGCAGTATCAGATTCCGATTCACCACTGCAGGTTTACTGTATCCCTTGGTCCCTCAAATCAACGATGAAACACAGAAATTGCATCGATATTGAATACAAAAAGCAAAATGTAGACTTATTTATAAGAGGAGTAACTCTTCTAATAGTTCGTGCTTTGAGCCTTTCCTGGGACAGCAGTATTAGATTCCGATGCACCATTGCAGGGTTACTGTATCCCTTGGACCTTCAAATCAACGATGAAACACAGAAATTGCATCGATATTGAATACAAAAGCCAAAATGTCGTTTTATTTATAAGAGGAGTAACTCTTCTAATAGTTCGTGCTTTGAGCATTTCCTGGGACAGCAGTATTAGATTCCGATGCACCATTGCAGGTTTATTGTATACCTTGGACCTTCAAATCAACGATGAAACACAGATATTGCATCGATATTTAATAGAAAAGGCAAATGTCGACTTAATTACAAGAGGAGTAACTCTTCAAATAGTTCGTGCTTTGAGCCTTTCCTGGGACAGCAGTATTAGATTCCGATGCACCATTGCAGGTTTACTGTATCCCTTGGACCTTCAAATCAACGATGAAAAACAGAAATTGCATCGATATTGAATACAAAAGCCAAAATGTCGACTTATTTATAAGAGGAGTAACTCTTCTAATAGTTCGTGCTTTGAGCCTTTCCTGGGACAGCAGTATTGGATTCCGATGCACCATTGCACGTTTACTGTATCCCTTGGACCTTCAAATTAACGATGAAACACAGAAATTGCATCGATATTGAAAACAAAAGGCAAATTGACGACTTATTTAGAACAGAAGTAACACTTCTAATAGTTCGTGCTTTGAGCCTTTCCTGGGACAGCAGTGTTAGATTCCGATGCACCATTGCAGGTTTACTGTATCCCTTGGACCTTCAAATCAACGATGAAGCACAGAAATTGCATCGATATTGAATACAAAAGGCAAAATGTCGACTTATTTATAAGAGGAGTAACTCTTCTAATAGTTTGTGCTTTGAGCCTTTCCTGGGACAGCAGTAATAGATTCCGATGCACCATTGCAGGTTTACTGTATCCCTTGGACCTTCAAATCAACGATGAAACACAGAAATTGCATCGATATTGAATACAAAACGCAAAATGTCGACTTATTTATAAGAGGAGTAACTCTTCTAATAGTTCGTGCTTTGAGCCTTTCCTGGGACAGCAGTATTAGATTCCGATGCACCATTGCATGTTTACTGTATCCCTTGGACCTTCAAATCAACGATGAAACACAGAAATTGGATCGATATTGAATACAAAAGGCAAAATGACCTTTATTTACAAGAGGAGTAACTCTTCTAATAGTTCGTGATTTGAGCCTTTCCTGGGACAGCAGTATTAGATTCCGATTCACCATTGCAGGTTTACTGTATCCCTTGGACCTTCAAATCAACGATGAAACACAGAAATTGCATCGATATTGAATACAAAAAACAAAATGTCGACTTATTTATAAGAAGAGTAACTCTTCTAATAGTTCGTGCTTTGAGCTTTTCCTGGGACAGCAGTATTAGATTCCGATTCACCATTGCAGGTTTACTGTATCCCTTGGACCTTCAAATCAACGATGAAACACAGAAATTGCATCGATATTGAATACAAAAGGCAAAGTGTCGACTTATTTATAAGAGGAGTAACTCTTCTAATAGTTCGTGCTTTGAGCCTTTCCTGGGACAGCAGTATTAGATTCCGATGCACCATTGCAGGTTTACTGTATCCCTTGGACTTTCAAATCAACGATGAAACACAGAAATTGCATCGATATTGAACACAAAAGCAAAAATGTCGACTTACTTATAAGAGGAGTAACTCTTCTAACAGTTCGTGCTTTGAGCCTTTTCTGGGACTGCAGTATTAGATTCCGATGCACAATTGCAGGTTTATTGTATCCCTTGGACCTTCAAATCAACGATGAAACACAGAAATTGCATCGATATTGAATACAAAATGCAAAATGTTGACTTATTTATAAGAGGAGTAACTCTTTCAATAGTTCGTGCTTTGAGCCTTTCCTGGGATTGCAGTATTAGATTCCGATGCACAATTGCAATATTACTGTATCCCTTGGACCTTCAAATCAACGATGAAACACAGAAATTGCATCGATTTGATTACAAAAGGCAAAATGATGACTTATTTACAAAAGGAGTAACTCTTCTAATAGTTCGTGCTTTGAGCCTTTCCTGGGACAGCAGTATTAGATTCCGATGCACCATTGCAGGTTTACTGTATCCCTTGGACCTTCAAATCAACGATGAAACACAGAAATTGCATCGATATTGAATACAAAAGGCAAAATGTCTACTTATTTATAAGAGGAGTAACTCTTCTAATCGTTCGTGCTTTGAGCCTTTCCTGGGACAGCAGTATTATATTCCGATGCACCATTGCAGGTATACTGTATCCCTTGGACCTTCAAATCAACGATGAAACACAGAAATTTCATCGATATTGAACACAAAAGCCAATATGTCGACTTATTTATAAGAGGAGTATCTCTCCTAACAGTTCGTGCTTTGAGCCTTTCCTGTGACAGCAGTATTAGATTCCGATGCACCATTGCAGGTTTACTGTATTCCTTGGACCTTTAAATCAACGATGAAACACAGAAATTGCATCGATATAGAATACAAAACGCAAAATGTCGACTTATTTATAAGAGGAGTAACTCTTCTAATAGTTCGTGCTTTGAGCCTTTCCTGGGACAGCAGTATTAGATTCCGATGCACCATTGCAGGTTTACTGTATCCCTTGGACCTTCAAATCAACGATGAAACACAGAAATTGCATCGATATTGAATACAAAAGGCAAAATGAAGACTTACTTACAAGAGGAGTAACTCTTCTAATAGTTCGTGCTTTGAGCCTTTCCTGGGACAGCAGTATTAGATTCCGATGCACCATTGCAGGTTTACTGTATCCCTTGGACCTTCAAATCAACGATGAAACACAGAAATTGCATCGATATTGAATATAAAAGGCAAAATGTTGACTTATTTACAAGAGGAGTAACTCTTCTAATAGTTCGTGCTTTGAGCCTTACCTGGGACAGCAGTATTAGATTCCGATGCACCATTGCAGGTTTACTGTATCCCTTGGACCTTCAAATTAACGATGAAACACAGAAATTGCATCGATATTGAATACAAAAGGCAAAATGACGACTTATTTAGAAGAGGAGTAACTCATCTAATAGTTCGTGATTTGAGCCTTTCCTGGGACAGCAGTATTAGATTCTGATTCACCATTGCAGGTTTACTGTATCCCTTGGACCTTCAAATCAACGATGAAACACAGAAATTGCATCGATATTGAATACAAAAAGCAAAATGTCGACTGATTTATGAGAAGAGTAACTCTTCTAATAGTTCGTGCTTTGAGCCTTTCCTGGGACAGCAGTATTAGATTCTGATGCACCATTGCAGGTTTACTGTATCCCTTGGACCTTTAAATCAACGATGAAACACAGAAATTGCATCGATATTGAATACAAAAGCCAAAATGTCGACTTATTTATAAGAGGAGTAACTCTTCTAATAGTTCGTGCTTTGAGCATTTCCTGGGATAGCAGTATTAGATTCTGGTGCACCATTCCAGGATTACTGTATCCCTTGGACCTTCAAATCAACGATGAAACACAGATATTGCATCGATATTGAATACAAAAGGCAAAATGTCGACTTATTTATAAGAGGAGTAACTCTTCTAATAGTTCGTGCTTTGAGCCTTTCCCGGGACAGCAGTATTAGATTCCGATGCAATATTTCAGGTTTACTCTATCACGTGGACCTTCAAATCAACGATGAAACACAGAAATTGCATCGATATTGAGTACAAAAGGCAAAATGTCGACTTATTTATAAGAGGAGTAACTCATCTAATAGTTCGTGGTTTTAGACTTTCCTGGGACAGCAGTATTAGATTCCGATGCACCATTGCAGGTTTACTGTATCCCTTGGACCTTCAAATCAACGATGAAACACAGAAATTGCATCGATTTTGAATGCAAAAGGCAAAATGTTGCCTTATTTATAAGAGGAGTAACTCTTCTAATAGTTCGTGCTTTGAGCCTTTCCTAGGACAGCAGTATTAGATTCCGTTGCACCATTGCAGGATTACCGTATCCCTTAGACCTTCAAATCAACGATGAAACAGAGAAATTCCATCGATATTGAATACAAAAGGCAAAATGTCGACTTATTTATAAGAGGAGTAACTCTTGTAATAGATCGTGCCTTGAGCCTTTCCTGGGACAGCAGTGTTAGATTCCGATGCACTATTGCAGGTTTTCTGTATCCCTTGGTTCTTCAAATCAACGATGAAACACAAAAATTGCATCGATATTGAATACAAAAGGCAAAATGTCGACTCATTTATAAGAGGAGTAACTCTTCTAATAGTTCGTGCTTTGAGCCTTTCCTGGGACAGCAGTATTAGATTCCGATGCACCATTGCAGGTTTACTGTATCCCTTGGACCTTCAAATCAACGATGAAACACAGAAATTTCATCTATATTGATTACAAAAGGCAAAATGACGACTTATTTACAAGAGGAGTAACTCTTGTAATAGTTCGTGCTTTGAGCCTTTCCTGGGACAGCAGTATTAGATTCCGATGCACCATTGCAGGTTTACTGTATCCCTTGGTCCTTCAAATCAACGATGAAACACAGAAATTGCATCGATATTGAATACAAAAGGCAAAATGACGACTTATTTACAAGAGGAGTAACTCTTCTAGTAGTTCGTGCTTTGAGCCTTTCCTGTGACAGCAGTATTAGATTCCGATTCACCTTTGCAAGTTTACTGTATCCCTTGGACCTTCAAATCAACGATGAAACACAGAAATTGCATCGATATTGAACACAAAAAGCAAAATGTCGACTTATTTATAAGAGGAGTATCTCTTCTAATAGTTCGTGCTTTGAGCCTTTCCTGGGACCGCAGTATTAGTTTCCGATGCACCATTGCAGTATTACTGTATCCCTTGGACCTTCAAATCAACGATGAAACACAGAAATTGCATCGATATTGAATACAAAAGCCAAAATGTCGACTTATTTATAAGAGGAGTAACTCTTCTAATAGTTCGTGCTTTGAGCATTTCCTGGGACAGCAGTATTAGATTCCGATGCACCATTGCAGGTTTACTGTATCCCTTGGACCTTCAAATCAACGATGAAACACAGAAATTGCATCGATATTGAATACGAAAGCCAAAATGTCGACTTATTTATAAGAGGAGTAACTCTTCTAATAGTTCGTGCTTTGAGCATTTCCTGGGACAGCAGTATTAGATTCCGATGCACCATTGCAGGTTTACTGTATCCCTTGGACCTTCAAATCAACGATGAAACACAGTTATTGCATCGATATTGAATACAAAAGGCAAATTGTCGACTTATTTACAAGAGGAGTAACTCTTCTAATAGTTCGTGCTTTGAGCCTTTCCTGGGACAGCAGTATTAGATTCCGATGCACTATTGCAGGTTTTCTGTATCCCTTGGACCTTCAAATCAACGATGAAACACAGAAATTGCATCGATATTGAGTACAAAAGGCAAAATGTCGACTTATTTATAAAAGGAGTAACTCTTCTAATAGTTCGTGATTTTAGCCTTTCCTGCGACAGCAGTATTAGATTCCGATGCACCATTGCAGGTTTACTGTATCCCTTGGACCTTCAAATCAACGATGAAACACAGAAATTGCATCGATTTTGAATGCAAAAGGCAAAATGTCGCCTTATTTATAAGAGGAGTAACTCTTCTAATAGTTCGTGCTTTGAGCCTTTCCTAGGACAGCAGTATTAGATTCCGTTGCACCATTGCAGGATTACTGTATCCCTTAGACCTTCAAATCAACGATGAAACACAGAAATTGCATCGATATTGAATACAAAAGACAAAATGTCGTCTTATTTATAAGAGGAGTAACTCTTCTAATAGTTCGTGTTTGAGCCTTTCCTGGGACAGCAGTAGTAGATTCCGATGCACCATTGCAGGTTTACTGTATCCCTTGGACCTTCAAATCAACGATGAAACACAGAAATCGCATCGATATTGGATACAAAAAGCAAAATGTCGACTTATTTATAAGAGGAGTAACTCTTCTAATAGTTCGTGCTTTGAGCCTTTCCTGGGACAGCAGTATTAGATTCCGATGCACCATTGCAGGTTTACTGTATCCCTTGGACCTTCAAATCAACGATGAAACAGAGAAATTGCATCGATATTGAATACAAAAGGCAAAATGTCGACTTATTTAGAAGAGGAGTATCTCTTCTATTAGTTCGTGCTTTGAGCCTTTCCTGGGACAGCAGTATTAGATTCCGATGCACCATTCCAGGTTTACTGTATCCCTTGGACCTTCAAATCAACGATGAAACACAGAATTTTCATCGATATTGAATACAAAAGGCAAATTGTCGTCTTATTTACAAGAGGAGTAACTGTTCTAATAGACTCCTGGAAATTGAAATAAGAATACCGTGAATTCATTGTCCCAGGAAGGGGAAACTTTATTGACACATTCCTGGGGTCAGATACATCACATGATCACACTGACAGAACCACAGGCACATAGACACAGGCAACAGAGCATGCACAATGTCGGCACTAGTACAGTGTATATCCACCTTTCGCAGCAATGCAGGCTGCTATTCTCCCATGGAGACGATCGTAGAGATGCTGGATGTAGTCCTGTGGAACGGCTTGCCATGCCATTTCCACCTGGCGCCTCAGTTGGACCAGCGTTCGTGCTGGACGTGCAGACCGCGTGAGACGACGCTTCATCCAGTCCCAAACATGCTCAATGGGGGACAGATCCGGAGATCTTGCTGGTCAGGGTAGTTGACTTACACCTTCTAGAGCACGTTGGGTGGCACGGGATACATGCGGACGTGCATTGTCCTGTTGGAACAGCAAGTTTCCTTGCCGGTCTAGGAATGGTAGAACAATGGGTTCGATGACGGTTTGGATGTACCGTGCACTATTCAGTGTCCCCTCGACGATCACCAGTGGTGTACGGCCAGTGTAGGAGATCGCTCCCTACACCATGATGCCGGGTGTTGGCCCTGTGTGCCTCGGTCGTATGCAGCCCTGATTGTGGCGCTCACCTGCACGGCGCCAATCACGCATACGACCATCATTGGCACCAAGGCAGAAGCGACTCTCATCGCTGAAGACGACACGTCGCCATTCGTCCCTCCATTCACTCCTGTCGCGACACCACTGGAGGCGGGCTGCACGATGTTGGGGCGTGAGCGGAAGACGGCCTAACGGTATGCGGGACCGTAGCCCAGCTTCATGGAGACGGTTGCGAATGGTCCTCGCCGATACCCCAGGAGCAACAGTGTCCCTAATTTGCTGGGAAGTGGCGGTGCGGCCCCCTACGGCACTGCGTAGGATCGTACGGTCTTGGCGTGCATCCGTGCGTCGCTGCGGTCCGGTCCCAAGTCGACGGGCACGTGCACCTTCCGCCGACCACTGGCGGCAACATCGATGTACTGTGGAGACCTCACGCCCCACGTGTTGAGCAATTCGGCGGTACGTCCACCCGGCCTCCCGCATGCCCACTATACGCCCTCGCTCAAAGTCCGTCAACTGCACATACGGTTCACGTCCACGCTGTCGCGGCATGCTACCAGTGTTAAAGACTGCGATGGAGCTCCGTATGCCACAGCAAACTGGCTGACACTGACGGCGGCGGTGCACAAATGCTGCGCAGCTAGCGCCATTCGACGGCCAACACCGCGGTTCCTGGTGTGTCCGCTGTGCCATGCGTGTGATCATTGCTTGTACAGCCCTCTCGCAGTGTCCGCAGCAAGTATGGTGGGTCTGAGACACCGGTGTCAATGTGTTCTTTTTTCCATTTCCAGGAGTGTAGTTCGTGCTTTGAGCCTTTCCTGGGACAGCAGTATTAGATTCCGATGCACCATTGCAGGTTTACTGTATCCCTTGGACCTTCAAATCAACGATGAAACGCAGAAATTGCATCGATATTGAATACAAAAGGTAAATGTCGACTTATTTACAAGAGGAGTAACTCTTCTAATTGTTCGTGCTTTGAGCCTTTCCTGGGACAGCAGTATTAGATTCCGATGCACCATTGCAGGTTTACTGTATCCCTTGGACCTTCAAATCAACGATGAAACACAGAAATTGCATCGATATTGAATACAAAAGACAAAATGTCGTCTTATTTATAAGAGGAGTAACTCTTCTAATAGTTCGTGTTTGAGCCTTTCCTGGGACAGCAGTATTAGATTCCGATGCACCATTGCAGGTTTACTGTATCCCTTGGACCTTCAAATCAACGATGAAACGCAGAAATTGCATCGATATTGAATACAAAAGGTAAATGTCGACTTATTTACAAGAGGAGTAACTCTTCTAATTGTTCGTGCTTTGATCCTTTCCTGGGACAGCAGTATTAGATTCCGATGCACCATTGCAGGTTTACTGTATCCCTTGGACCTTCAAATCAACGATGAAACACAGAAATTGCATCGATATTGAATACAAAAGACAAAATGTCGTCTTATTTATAAGAGGAGTAACTCTTCTAATAGTTCGTGTTTGAGCCTTTCCTGGGACAGCAGTATTAGATTCCGATGCACCATTGCAGGTTTACTGTATACCTTGGACCTTCAAATCAACGATGAAACACAGAAATTGCATCGATATTGAATACAAAAAGCAAAATGTCGACTTATTTGTAAGAGGAGTAACTCTTCTAATAGATCGTGCTTTGAGCCTTTCCTGGGACAGCAGTATTAGATTCCGATGCACCATTGCAGGTTTACTGTATCCCTTGGACCTTCAAATCAACGATGAAACACAGAAATTTCATCGATATTGATTACAAAAGGCAAAATGAAGACATACTTACAAGAGGAGTAACTCTTCTAATAGTTCGTGATTTGAGCCTTTATTGGGACAGCAGTATTAGATTCTGATTCACCATTGCAGGTTTACTGTATCCCTTGGACCTTCAAATCAACGATGAAACACAGAAATTGCATCGATATTGAATACAAAAAGCAAAATGTCGACTTATTTATGAGGAGAGTATCTCTTCTAATAGTTCGTGCTTTGAGCCTTTCCTGGGACAGCAGTATTAGATTCTGATGCACCATTGAAGGTTTACTGTATCCCTTGGACCTTTAAATCAACGATGAAACACAGAAATTGCATCGATATTGAATACAAAAGCCAAAATGTCGACTTATTTATAAGAGGAGTAACTCTTCTAATAGTTCGTGCTTTGAGCATTTCCTGGGACAGCAGTATTAGATTCTGGTGCACCATTGCAGGATTACTGTATCTCTTGGACCTTCAAATCAACGATGAAACACAGATATTGCATCGATATTGAATACAAAAGGCAAATTGTCGACTTATTTACAAGAGGAGTAACTCTTCTAATAGTTCGTGCTTTCATCCTTTCCTAGGACAGCAGTATTAAATTCCGATGCACCATTGCAGGTTTACTGTATCCCTTCAACCTTCAAATCAACGATGAAACACAGAAATTGCATCGATATTGAATACAAAAGGCAAAATGTCGACTTATTTATAAGAGGAGTAACTCTTCTAATTGTTCGTGCTTTGAGCCTTTCCTGGGACAGCAGTATTAGATTCCGATGCAATATTTCAGGTTTACTATATCACGTGGACCTTCAAATCAACGATGAAACACAGAAATTGCATCGATATTGAATACAAAAGACAAAATATCGTCTTATTTATAAGAGGAGTAACTCTTCTAATAGTTCGTGTTTGAGCCTTTCCTGGGACAGCAGTATTAGATTCCGATGCACCATTGCAGGTTTACTGTATCCCTTGGACCTTCAAATCAACGATGAAACACAGAAATTGCATCGATATTGAATACAAAAAGCAAAATGTCGAATTATTTGTAAGAGGAGTAACTCTTCTAATAGATCGTGCTTTGAGCCTTTCCTGGGACAGCAGTATTAGATTCCGATGCACCATTGCAGGTTTACTGTATCCCTTGGACCTTCAAATCAACGATGAAGCACAGAAATTGCATCGATATTGAATACAAACGGCAAAATGACGACTTATTTATAAGAGGAGTAACTCTTCTAATAGTTCGTGTTTTAGCCTTTCCTGGGACAGAAGTATTAGATTCCGATGCACCATTGCAGGTTTACTGTATCCCTTGGACCTTCAAATCAACGATGAAACACAGAAATTGCATCGATATTGGATACAAAAAGCAAAATGTCGACTTATTTATAAGAGGAGTAACTCTTCTAATAGTTCGTGCTTTGAGCCTTTCCTGGTACAGCAGTGTTAGATTCCGATGCACTATTGCAGGTTTTCTGTATCCCTTGGTTCTTCAAATCAACGATGAAACACAGAAATTGCATCGATATTGAATACAAAAGGCAAAATGTCGACTCATTTATAAGAGGAGTAACTCTTCTAATAGTTCGTGCTTTGAGCCTTTCCCGGGACAGCAGTATTAGATTCCGATGCACCATTGCAGGTTTACTGTATCCCTTGGACCTTCAAATCAACGATGAAACACAGAAATTTCATCTATATTGATTACAAAAGGCAAAATGACGACTTATTTACAAGAGGAGTAACTCTTGTAATAGCTCGTGCTTTGAGCCTTTCCTGGGACAGCAGTATTAGATTCCGATGCACCATTGCAGATTTACTGTATCCCTAGGACCTTCAAATCAACGGTGAAACACAGAAATTGCATCGATATTGAATACAAAAGGCAAAATGACGACTTATTTACAAGAGGAGTAACTCTTCTAGTAGTTCGTGCCTTGAGCCTTTCCTGTGACAGCAGTATTAGATTCCGATTCACCATTGCAAGTTTACTGTATCCCTTGGACCTTCAAATCAACGATGAAACACAGAAATTGCATCGATATTGAATACAAAAGGCAAAATGTCGACTTATTTATAAGAGGAGTAACTCTTCTAATTGTTCGTGCTTTGAGCCTTTCCTGGGACAGCAGTATTAGATTCCGATGCAATATTTCAGGTTTACTCTATCACGTGGACCTTCAAATCAACGATGAAACACAGAAATTGCATCGATATTGAGTACAAAAGGCAAAATGTCGACTTATTTATAAGAGGAGTAACTCTTCTAATAGTTCGTGCTTTGAGCATTTCCTGGGACAGCAGTATTAGATTCTGGTGCACCATTGCAGGATTACTGTATCTCTCTGACCTTCAAATCAACGATGAAACACAGATATTGCATCGATATTGAATACAAAAGGCAAATTGTCGACTTATTTACAAGAGGAGTAACTCTTCTAATAGTTCGTGCTTTCATCCTTTCCTAGGACAGCAGTATTAGATTCCGATGCACCATTGCAGGTTAACTGTATCCCTTCAACCTTCAAATCAACGATGAAACACAGAAATTGCATCGATATTGAATACAAAAGGCAAAATGTCGACTTATTTATAAGAGGAGTAACTCTTCTAATTGTTCGTGCTTTGAGCCTTTCCTGGGACAGCAGTATTAGATTCCGATGCAATATTTCAGGTTTACTCTATCACGTGGACCTTCAAATCAACGATGAAACACAGAAATTGCATCGATATTGAGTACAAAAGGCAAAATGTCGACTTATTTATAAGAGGAGTAACTCTTCTAATAGTTCGTGATTTTAGACTTTCCTGGGACAGCAGTATTAGATTCCGATGCACCATTGCAGGTTTACTGTATCCCTTGGACCTTCAAATCAACGATGAAACACAGAAATTGCATCGATTTTGAATGCAAAATTCAAAATGTTGCCTTATTTATAAGAGGTGTAACTCTTCTAATAGTTCGTGCTTTGAGCCTTTCCTAGGACAGCAGTATTAGATTCCCTTGCACCATTGCAGGATTACCGTATCCCTTAGACCTTCAAATCAACGATGAAACAGAGAAATTCCGTCGATATTGAATACAAAAGGCAAAATGTCGACTTATTTATAAGAGGAGTAACTCTTCTAATAGTTCGTGCCTTGAGCCTTTCCTGGGACAGCAGTATTATATTCCGATGCACCATTGCAAGTTTACTGTATCCCTTGGTCCTTCAAATCAACGATGAAACACAGAAATTGCATCGATATTGAATACAAAAGACAAAATGTCGTCTTATTTATAAGAGGAGTAACTCTTCTAATAGTTCGTGTTTGAGCCTTTCCTGGGACAGAAGTATTAGATTCCGATGCACCATTGCAGGTTTACTGTATCCCTTGGACCTTCAAAACAACGATGAAACACAGAAATTGCATCGATATTGGATACAAAAAGCAAAATGTCGACTTATTTATAAGAGGAGTAACTCTTCTAATAGTTCGTGCTTTGAGCCTTTCCTGGTACAGCAGTGTTAGATTCCGATGCACTATTGCAGGTTTTCTGTATCCCTTGGTTCTTCAAATCAACGATGAAACACAGAAATTGCATCGATATTGAATACAAAAGGCAAAATGTCGACTCATTTATAAGAGGAGTAACTCTTCTAATAGTTCGTGCGTTGAGCCTTTCCTGGGACAGCAGTATTAGATTCCGATGCACCATTGCAGGTTTACTGTATCCCTTGGACCTTCAAATCAACGATGAAACACAGAAATTTCATCTATATTGATTACAAAAGGCAAAATGACGACTTATTTACAAGAGGAGTAACTCTTGTAATAGTTCGTGCTTTGAGCCTTTCCTGGGACAGCAGTATTAGATTCCGATGCACCATTGCAGGTTTACTGTATCCCTTGGACCTTCAAATCAACGATGAAACACAGAAATTGCATCGATATTGAATACGAAAGCCAAAATGTCGACTTATTTATAAGAGGAGTAACTCTTCTAATAGTTCGTGCTTTGAGCATTTCCTGGGACAGCAGTATTAGATTCCGATGCACCATTGCAGGTTTACTGTATCCCTTGGACCTTCAAATCAACGATGAAACACAGTTATTGCATCGATATTGAATACAAAAGGCAAATTGTCGACTTATTTACAAGAGGAGTAACTCTTCTAATAGTTCGTGCTTTGAGCCTTTCCTGGGACAGCAGTATTAGATTCCGATGCACCATTGCAGGTTTTCTGTATCCCTTGGACCTTTAAATCAACGATGAAACACAGAAATTGCATCGATATTGAGTACAAAAGACAAAATGTCGACTTATTTATAAAAGGAGTAACTCTTCTAATAGTTCGTGATTTTAGCCTTTCCTGCGACAGCAGTATTAGATTCCGATGCACCATTGCAGGTTTACTGTATCCCTTGGACCTTCAAATCAACGATGAAACACAGAAATTGCATCGATTTTGAATGCAAAAGGCAAAATGTCGCCTTATTTATAAGAGGAGTAACTCTTCTAATAGTTCGTGCTTTGAGCCTTTCCTATGACAGCAGTATTAGATTCCGTTGCACCATTGCAGGATTACTGTATCCCTTAGACCTTCAAATCAACGATGAAACACAGAAATTGCATCGATATTGAATACAAAAGACAAAATGTCGTCTTATTTATAAGAGGAGTAACTCTTCTAATAGTTCGTGTTTGAGCCTTTCCTGGGACAGCAGTATTAGATTCCGATGCACCATTGCAGGTTTACTGTATCCCTTGGACCTTCAAATCAACGATGAAACACAGAAATCGCATCGATATTGGATACAAAAAGCAAAATGTCGACTTATTTATAAGAGGAGTAACTCTTCTAATAATTCGTGCTTTGAGCCTTTCCTGGGACAGCAGTATTAGATTCCGATGCACCATTGCAGGTTTACTGTATCCCTTGGACCTTCAAATCAACGATGAAACAGAGAAATTGCATCGATATTGAATACAAAAAGCAAAATGTCGACTTATTTATAAGAGGAGTAACTCTTCTATTAGTTCGTGCTTTGAGCCTTTCCTGGGACAGCAGTATTAGATTCCGATGCACCATTCCAGGTTTACTGTATCCCTTGGACCTTCAAATCAACGATGAAACACAGAAATTTCATCGATATTGAATACAAAAGGCAAATTGTCGTCTTATTTACAAGAGGAGTAACTGTTCTAATAGACTCCTGGAAATTGAAATAAGAATACCGTGAATTCATTGTCCCAGGAAGGGGAAACTTTATTGACACATTCCTGGGGTCAGATACATCACATGATCACACTGACAGAACCACAGGCACATAGACACAGGCAACAGAGCATACACAATGTCGGCACTAGTACAGTGTATATCCACCTTTCGCAGCAATGCAGGCTGCTATTCTCCCATGGAGACGATCGTAGAGATGCTGGATGTAGTCCTGTGGAACGGCTTGCCATGCCATTTCCACCTGGCGCCTCAGTTGGACCAGCGTTCGTGCTGGACGTGCAGACCGCGTGAGACGACGCTTCATCCAGTCCCAAACATGCTCAATGGGGGACAGATCCGGAGATCTTGCTGGCCAGGGTAGTTGACTTACACCTTCTAGAGCACGTTGGGTGGCACGGGATACATGCGGACGTGCATTGTCCTGTTGGAACAGCAAGTTTCCTTGCCGGTCTAGGAATGGTAGAACAATGGGTTCGATGACGGTTTGGATGTACCGTGCACTATTCAGTGTCCCCTCGACGATCACCAGTGGTGTACGGCCAGTGTAGGAGATCGCTCCCCACACCATGATGCCGGGTGTTGGCCCTGTGTGCCTCGGTCGTATGCAGCCCTGATTGTGGCGCTCACCTGCACGGCGCCAAACACGCATACGACCATCTTTGGCACCAAGGCAGAAGCGACTCTCATCGCTGAAGACGACACGTCTCCATTCGTCCCTCCATTCACTCCTGTCGCGACACCACTGGAGGCGGGCTGCACGATGTTGGGGCGTGAGCGGAAGACGGCCTAACGGTATGCGGGACCGTAGCCCAGCTTCATGGAGACGGTTGCGAATGGTCCTCGCCGATACCCCAGGAGCAACAGTGTCCCTAATTTGCTGGGAAGTGGCGGTGCGGTCCCCTACGGCACTGCGTAGGATCGTACGGTCTTGGCGTGCATCCGTGCGTCGCTGCGGTCCGGTCCCAAGTCGACGGGCACGTGCACCTTCCGCCGACCACTGGCGGCAACATCGATGTACTGTGGAGACCTCACGCCCCACGTGTTGAGCAATTCGGCGGTACGTCCACCCGGCCTCCCGCATGCCCACTATACGCCCTCGCTCAAAGTCCGTCAACGGCACATACGGTTCACGTCCACGCTGTCGCGGCATGCTACCAGTGTTAAAGACTGCGATGGAGCTCCGTATGCCACAGCAAACTGGCTGACACTGACGGCGGCGGTGCACAAATGCTGCGCAGCTAGCGCCATTCGACGGCCAACACCGCGGTTCCTGGTGTGTCCGCTGTGCCATGCGTGTGATCATTGCTTGTACAGCCCTCTCGCAGTGTCCGCAGCAAGTATGGTGGGTCTGACACACCGGTGTCAATGTGTTCTTTTTTCCATTTCCAGGAGTGTAGTTCGTGCTTTGAGCCTTTCCTGGGACAGCAGTATTAGATTCCGATGCACCATTGCAGGTTTACTGTATCCCTTGGACCTTCAAATCAACGATGAAACGCAGAAATTGCATCGATATTGAATACAAAAGGTAAATGTCGACTTATTTACAAGAGGAGTAACTCTTCTAATTGTTCGTGCTTTGAGCCTTTCCTGGGACAGCAGTATTAGATTCCGATGCACCATTGCAGGTTTACTGTATCCCTTGGACCTTCAAATCAACGATGAAACACAGAAATTGCATCGATATTGAATACAAAAGACAAAATGTCGTCTTATTTATAAGAGGAGTAACTCTTCTAATAGTTCGTGTTTGAGCCTTTCCTGGGACAGCAGTATTAGATTCCGATGCACCATTGCAGGTTTACTGTATCCCTTGGACCTTCAAATCAACGATGAAACACAGAAATTGCATCGATATTGAATACAAAAAGCAAAATGTCGAATTATTTGTAAGAGGAGTAACTCTTCTAATAGATCGTGATTTGAGCCTTTCCTGGGACAGCAGTATTAGATTCCGATGCACCATTGCAGGTTTACTGTATCCCTTGGACCTTCAAATCAACGATGAAACACAGAAATTGCATCGATATTGAATACAAACGGCAAAATGTCGACTTATTTATAAGAGGAGTAACTCTTCTAATAGTTCGTGTTTGAGCCTTTCCTGGGACAGCAGTATTAGATTCCGATGCACCATTGCAGGTTTACTGTATCCCTTGGACCTTCAAATCAACGATGAAACACAGAAATTGCATCGATATTGAATACAAAAAGCAAAATGTCGACTTATTTATGAGAAGAGTAACTCTTCTAATAGTTCGTGCTTTGAGCCTTTCCTGGGACAGCAGTATTAGATTCTGATGCACCATTGCAGGTTTACTGTATCCCTTGGACCTTTAAATCAACGATGAAACACAGAAATTGCATCGATATTGAATACAAAAGCCAAAATGTCGACTTATTTATAAGAGGAGTAACTCTTCTAATAGTTCGTGCTTTGAGCATTTCCTGGGACAGCAGTATTAGATTCTGGTGCACCATTGCAGGATTACTGTATCTCTTGGACCTTCAAATCAACGATGAAACACAGATATTGCATCGATATTGAATACAAAAGGCAAATTGTCGACTTATTTACAAAAGGAGTAACTCTTCTAATAGTTCGTGTTTCATCCTTTCCTAGGACAGCAGTATTAGATTCCGATGCACCATTGCAGGTTTACTGTATCCCTTCAACCTTCAAATCAACGATGAAACACAGAAATTGCATCGATATTGAATACAAAAGGCAAAATGTCGACTTATTTATAAGAGGAGTAACTCTTCTAATTGTTCGTGCTTTGAGCCTTTCCTGGGACAGCAGTATTAGATTCCGATGCAATATTTCAGGTTTACTCTATCACGTGGACCTTCAAATCAACGATGAAACACAGAAATTGCATCGATATTGAGTACAAAAGGCAAAATGTCGACTTATTTATAAGAGGAGTAACTCTTCTAATAGTTCGTGCTTTGAGCCTTTCCTAGGACAGCAGTATTAGATTCCCTTGCACCATTGCAGGATTACCGTATCCCTGAGACCTTCAAATCAACGATGAAACAGAGAAATTCCATCGATATTGAATACAAAAGGCAAAATGTCGACTTATTTATAAGAGGAGTAACTCTTCTAATAGTTCGTGCCTTGAGCCTTTCCTGGGACAGCAGTATTATATTCCGATGCACCATTGCAAGTTTACTGTATCCCTTGGTCCTTCAAATCAACGATGAAACACAGAAATTGCATCGATATTGAATACAAAAGACAAAATGTCGTCTTATTTATAAGAGGAGTAACTCTTCTAATAGTTCGTGTTTGAGCCTTTCCTGGGACAGAAGTATTAGATTCCGATGCACCATTGCAGGTTTACTGTATCCCTTGGACCTTCAAATCAACGATGAAACACAGAAATTGCATCGATATTGGATACAAAAAGCAAAATGTCGACTTATTTATAAGAGGAGTAACTCTTCTAATAGTTCGTGCTTTGAGCCTTTCCTGGGACAGCAGTGTTAGATTCCGATGCACTATTGTAGGTTTTCTGTATCCCTTGGTTCTTCAAATCAACGATGAAACACAGAAATTGCATCGATACTGAATACAAAAGGCAAAATGTCGACTCATTTATAAGAGGAGTAACTCTTCTAATAGTTCGTGCTTTGAGCCTTTCCTGGGACAGCAGTATTAGATTCCGATGCACCATTGCAGGTTTACTGTATCCCTTGGACCTTCAAATCAACGATGAAACACAGAAATTTCATCTATATTGATTACAAAAGGCAAAATGACGACTTATTTACAAGAGGAGTAACTCTTGTAATAGTTCGTGCTTTGAGCCTTTCCTGGGACAGCAGTATTAGATTCCGATGCACCATTGCAGGTTTACTGTATCCCTTGGACCTTCAAATCAACGATGAAACACAGAAATTGCATCGATATTGAATACAAAAGGCAAAATGACGACTTATTTACAAGAGGAGTAACTCTTCTAGTAGTTCGTGCCTTGAGCCTTTCCTGTGACAGCAGTATTAGATTCCGATTCACCATTGCAAGTTTACTGTATCCCTTGGACCTTCAAATCAACGATGAAACACAGAAATTGCATCGATATTGAACACAAAAAGCAAAATGTCGACTTATTTATAAGAGGAGTATCTCTACTAATAGTTCGTGCTTTGAGCCTTTCCTGGGACAGCAGTATTAGATTCCGATGCACCATTGCAGTATTACTGTATCCCTTGGACCTTCAAATCAACGATGAAACACAGAAATTGCATCGATATTGAATACAAAAGCCAAAATGTCGACTTATTTATAAGAGGAGTAACTCTTCTAATAGTTCGTGATTTGAGCATTTCCTGGGACAGCAGTATTAGATTCCGATGCACCATTGCAGCTTTACTGTATCCCTTGGACCTTCAAATCAACGATGAAACACAGAAATTGCATCGATATTGAATACGAAAGCCAAAATGTCGACTTATTTATAAGAGGAGTAACTCTTCTAATAGTTCGTGCTTTGAGCATTTCCTGGGACAGCAGTATTAGATTCCGATGCACCATTGCAGGTTTACTGTATCCCTTGGACCTTCAAATCAACGATGAAACACAGTTATTGCATCGATATTGAATACAAAAGGCAAATTGTCGACTTATTTACAAGAGGAGTAACTCTTCTAATAGATCGTGCTTTGAGCCTTTCCTGGGACAGCAGTATTAGATTCCGATGCACCATTGCAGGTTTTCTGTATCCCTTGGACCTTCAAATCAACGATGAAACACAGAAATTGCATCGATTTTGAATGCAAAAGGCAAAATGTCGCCTTATTTATAAGAGGAGTAACTCTTCTAATAGTTCGTGCTTTGAGCCTTTCCTAGGACAGCAGTATTAGATTCCGTTGCACCATTGCAGGATTACTGTATCCCTTAGACCTTCAAATCAACCATGAAACACAGAAATTGCATCGATATTGAATACAAAAGACAAAATTTCGTCTTATTTATAAGAGGAGTAACTCTTCTAATAGTTCGTGTTTGAGCCTTTCCTGGGACAGCAGTATTAGATTCCGATGCACCATTGCAGGTTTACTGTATCCCTTGGACCTTCAAATCAACGATGAAACACAGAAATCCCATCGATATTGGATACAAAAAGCAAAATGTCGACTTATTGATAAGAGGAGTAACTCTTCTAATAATTAGTGCTTTGCGCCTTTCCTGGGACAGCAGTATTAGATTCCGATGCACCATTGCAGGTTTACTGTATCCCTTGGACCTTCAAATCAACGATGAAACAGAGAAATTGCATCGATATTGAATACAAAAGGCAAAATGTCGACTTATTTAGAAGAGGAGTAACTCTTCTATTAGTTCGTGCTTTGAGCCTTTCCTGGGACAGCAGTATTAGATTCCGATGCACCATTCCAGGTTTACTGTATCCCTTGGACCTTCAAATCAACGATGAAACACAGAAATTTCATCGATATTGAATACAAAAGGCAAATTGTCGTCTTATTTACAAGAGGAGTAACTGTTCTAATAGACTCCTGGAAATTGAAATAAGAATACCGTGAATTCATTGTCCCAGGAAGGGGAAACTTTATTGACACATTCCTGGGGTCAGATACATCACATGATCACACTGACAGAACCACAGGCACATAGACACAGGCAACAGAGCATGCACAATGTCGGCACTAGTACAGTGTATATCCACCTTTCGCAGCAATGCAGGCTGCTATTCTCCCATGGAGACGATCGTAGAGATGCTGGATGTAGTCCTGTGGAACGGCTTGCCATGCCATTTCCACCTGGCGCCTCAGTTGGACCAGCGTTCGTGCTGGACGTGCAGACCGCCTGAGACGACGCTTCATCCAGTCCCAAACATGCTCAATGGGGGACAGATCCGGAGATCTTGCTGGCCAGGGTAGTTGACTTACACCTTCTAGAGCACGTTGGGTGGCACGGGATACATGCGGACGTGCATTGTCCTGTTGGAACAGCAAGTTTCCTTGCCGGTCTAGGAATGGTAGAACAATGGGTTCGATGACGGTTTGGATGTACCGTGCACTATTCAGTGTCCCCTCGACGATCACCAGTGGTGTACGGCCAGTGTAGGAGATCGCTCCCCACACCATGATGCCGGGTGTTGGCCCTGTGTGCCTCGGTCGTATGCAGCCCTGATTGTGGCGCTCACCTGCACGGCGCCAAACACGCATACGACCATCATTGGCACCAAGGCAGAAGCGACTCTCATCGCTGAAGACGACACGTCTCCATTCGTCCCTCCATTCACTCCTGTCGCGACACCACTGGAGGCGGGCTGCACGATGTTGGGGCGTGAGCGGAAGACGGCCTAACGGTATGCGGGACCGTAGCCCAGCTTCATGGAGACGCTTGCGAATGGTCCTCGCCGATACCCCAGGAGCAACAGTGCCCCTAATTTGCTGGGAAGTGGCGGTGCGGTCCCCTACGGCACTGCGTAGGATCGTACGGTCTTGGCGTGCATCCGTGCGTCGCTGCGGTCCGGTCCCAAGTCGACGGGCACGTGCACCTTCCGCCGACCACTGGCGGCAACATCGATGTACCGTGGAGACCTCACGCCCCACGTGTTGAGCAATTCGGCGGTACGTCCACCCGGCCTCCCGCATGCCCACTATACGCCCTCGCTCAAAGTCCGTCAACGGCACATACGGTTCACGTCCACGCTGTCGCGGCATGCTACCAGTGTTAAAGACTGCGATGGAGCTCCGTATGCCACAGCAAACTGGCTGACACTGACGGCGGCGGTGCACAAATGCTGCGCAGCTAGCGCCATTCGACGGCCAACACCGCGGTTCCTGGTGTGTCCGCTGTGCCATGCGTGTGATCATTGCTTGTACAGCCCTCTCGCAGTGTCCGCAGCAAGTATGGTGGGTCTGACACACCGGTGTCAATGTGTTCTTTTTTCCATTTCCAGGAGTGTAGTTCGTGCTTTGAGCCTTTCCTGGGACAGCAGTATTAGATTCCGATGCACCATTGCAGGTTTACTGTATCCCTTGGACCTTCAAATCAACGATGAAACGCAGAAATTGCATCGATATTGAATACAAAAGGTAAATGTCGACTTATTTACAAGAGGAGTAACTCTTCTAATTGTTCGTGCTTTGAGCCTTTCCTGGGACAGCAGTATTAGATTCCGATGCACCATTGCAGGTTTACTGTATCCCTTGGACCTTCAAATCAACGATGAAACACAGAAATTGCATCGATATTGAATACAAAAGACAAAATGTCGTCTTATTTATAAGAGGAGTAACTCTTCTAATAGTTCGTGTTTGAGCCTTTCCTGGGACAGCAGTATTAGATTCCGATGCACCATTGCAGGTTTACTGTATCCCTTGGACCTTCAAATCAACGATGAAACACAGAAATTGCATCGATATTGAATACAAAAAGCAAAATGTCGAATTATTTGTAAGAGGAGTAACTCTTCTAATAGATCGTGCTTTGAGCCTTTCCTGGGACAGCAGTATTAGATTCCGATGCACCATTGTAGGTTTACTGTATCCCTTGGACCTTCAAATCAACGATGAAACACAGAAATTGCATCGATATTGAATACAAACGGCAAAATGTCGACTTATTTATAAGAGGAGTAACTCTTCTAATAGTTCGTGTTTGAGCCTTTCCTGGGACAGCAGTATTAGATTCCGATGCACCATTGCAGGTTTACTGTATCCCTTGGACCTTCAAATCAACGATGAAACACAGAAATTGCATCGATATTGAATAAAAAAGGCAAAATGTCGACTTATTTATAAGAGGAGTAACTCTTCTAATAGTTCGTGCTTTGAGCCTTTCCTGGGACAGCAGTATTAGATTCCGATGCACCATTGCAGGTTTACTGTATCCCTTGTACCTTCAAATCAACGATGAAACACAGAAATTTCATCGATATTCATTACAAAAGGCAAAATGACGACTTATTTACAAGCGGAATAACTCTTCTAATAGTTCGTGTTTTGAGCCTTTCCTGGGACAGCAGTATTAGATTCCGATGCACCATTGCAGGTTTAATGTATCCCTTGGACCTTCAAATCAACGATGAAACACAGAAATTGCATCGATATTGAATTCAAAATGCAAAATGACGACTTATTTAGAAAAGGAGTAACTCTTCTAGTAGTTCGTGTTTTGAGCCTTTCCTGGGACAGCAGTATTAGATTCCGATTCACCATTGCAGGTTTACTGTATCTTTTGGACCTTCAAATCAACGATGAAACACAGAAATTGCATCGATATTGAATATAAAAAGCAAATTGTCGACTTATTTATAAAAGGATTAACTCTTCTAATAATTCGTGCTTTGAGCCTTTCCTGGGACAGCAGTATTAGATTCCGATGCACCATTGCAGGTTTACTGTATCCCTTGGACCTTCAAATCAACGATGAAACAGAGAAATTGCATCGATATTGAATACAAAAGGCAAAATGTCGACTTATTTAGAAGAGGAGTAACTCTTCTATTAGTTCGTGCTTTGAGCCTTTCCTGGGACAGCAGTATTAGATTCCGATGCACCATTCCAGGTTTACTGTATCCCTTGGACCTTCAAATCAACGATGAAACACAGAAATTTCATCGATATTGAATACAAAAGACAAATTGTCGTCTTATTTACAAGAGGAGTAACTGTTCTAATAGACTCCTGGAAGTTGAAATAAGAATACCGTGAATTCATTGTCCCAGGAGGGGGAAACTTTATTGACACATTCCTGGGGTCAGATACATCACATGATCACACTGACAGAACCACAGGCACATAGACACAGGCAACAGAGCATACACAATGTCGGCACTAGTACAGTGTATATCCACCTTTCGCAGCAATGCAGGCTGCTATTCTCCCATGGAGACGATCGTAGAGATGCTGGATGTAGTCCTGTGGAACGGCTTGCCATGCCATTTCCACCTGGCGCCTCAGTTGGACCAGCGTTCGTGCTGGACGTGCAGACCGCCTGAGACGACGCTTCATCCAGTCCCAAACATGCTCAATGGGGGACAGATCCGGAGATCTTGCTGGCCAGGGTAGTTGACTTACACCTTCTAGAGCACGTTGGGTGGCACGGGATACATGCGGACGTGCATTGTCCTGTTGGAACAGCAAGTTTCCTTGCCGGTCTAGGAATGGTAGAACAATGGGTTCGATGACGGTTTGGATGTACCGTGCACTATTCAGTGTCCCCTCGACGATCACCAGTGGTGTACGGCCAGTGTAGGAGATCGCTCCCCACACCATGATGCCGGGTGTTGGCCCTGTGTGCCTCGGTCGTATGCAGCCCTGATTGTGGCGCTCACCTGCACGGCGCCAAACACGCATACGACCATCATTGGCACCAAGGCAGAAGCGACTCTCATCGCTGAAGACGACACGTCTCCATTCGTCCCTCCATTCACTCCTGTCGCGACACCACTGGAGGCGGGCTGCACGATGTTGGGGCGTGAGCGGAAGACGGCCTAACGGTATGCGGGACCGTAGCCCAGCTTCATGGAGACGGTTGCGAATGGTCCTCGCCGATACCCCAGGAGCAACAGTGTCCCTAATTTGCTGGGAAGTGGCGGTGCGGTCCCCTACGGCACTGCGTAGGATCGTACGGTCTTGGCGTGCATCCGTGCGTCGCTGCGGTCCGGTCCCAAGTCGACGGGCACGTGCACCTTCCGCCGACCACTGGCGGCAACATCGATGTACCGTGGAGACCTCACGCCCCACGTGTTGAGCAATTCGGCGGTACGTCCACCCGGCCTCCCGCATGCCCACTATACGCCCTCGCTCAAAGTCCGTCAACGGCACATACGGTTCACGTCCACGCTGTCGCGGCATGCTACCAGTGTTAAAGACTGCGATGGAGCTCCGTATGCCACAGCAAACTGGCTGACACTGACGGCGGCGGTGCACAAATGCTGCGCAGCTAGCGCCATTCGACGGCCAACACCGCGGTTCCTGGTGTGTCCGCTGTGCCATGCGTGTGATCATTGCTTGTACAGCCCTCTCGCAGTGTCCGCAGCAAGTATGGTGGGTCTGACACACCGGTGTCAATGTGTTCTTTTTTCCATTTCCAGGAGTGTAGTTCGTGCTTTGAGCCTTTCCTGGGACAGCAGTATTAGATTCCGATGCACCATTGCAGGTTTACTGTATCCCTTGGACCTTCAAATCAACGATGAAACGCAGAAATTGCATCGATATTGAATACAAAAGGTAAATGTCGACTTATTTACAAGAGGAGTAACTCTTCTAATTGTTCGTGCTTTGAGCCTTTCCTGGGACAGCAGTATTAGATTCCGATGCACCATTGCAGGTTTACTGTATCCCTTGGACCTTCAAATCAACGATGAAACACAGAAATTGCATCGATATTGAATACAAAAGACAAAATGTCGTCTTATTTATAAGAGGAGTAACTCTTCTAATAGTTCGTGTTTGAGCCTTTCCTGGGACAGCAGTATTAGATTCCGATGCACCATTGCAGGTTTACTGTATCCCTTGGACCTTCAAATCAACGATGAAACACAGAAATTGCATCGATATTGAATACAAAAAGCAAAATGTCGAATTATTTGTAAGAGGAGTAACTCTTCTAATAGATCGTGCTTTGAGCCTTTCCTGGGACAGCAGTATTAGATTCCGATGCACCATTGCAGGTTTACTGTATCCCTTGGACCTTCAAATCAACGATGAAACACAGAAATTGCATCGATATTGAATACAAACGGCAAAATGTCGACTTATTTATAAGAGGAGTAACTCTTCTAATAGTTCGTGTTTGAGCCTTTCCTGGGACAGCAGTATTAGATTCCGATGCACCATTGCAGGTTTACTGTATCCCTTGGACCTTCAAATCAACGATGAAACACAGAAATTGCATCGATATTGAATAAAAAAGGCAAAATGTCGACTTATTTATAAGAGGAGTAACTCTTCTAATAGTTCGTGCTTTGAGCCTTTCCTGGGACAGCAGTATTAGATTCCGATGCACCATTGCAGGTTTACTGTATCCCTTGTACCTTCAAATCAACGATGAAACACAGAAATTTCATCGATATTCATTACAAAAGGCAAAATGACGACTTATTTACAAGCGGAATAACTCTTCTAATAGTTCGTGTTTTGAGCCTTTCCTGGGACAGCAGTATTAGATTCCGATGCACCATTGCAGGTTTAATGTATCCCTTGGACCTTCAAATCAACGATGAAACACAGAAATTGCATCGATATTGAATTCAAAATGCAAAATGACGACTTATTTAGAAAAGGAGTAACTCTTCTAGTAGTTCGTGTTTTGAGCCTTTCCTGGGACAGCAGTATTAGATTCCGATTCACCATTGCAGGTTTACTGTATCTTTTGGACCTTCAAATCAACGATGAAACACAGAAATTGCATCGATATTGAATATAAAAAGCAAATTGTCGACTTATTTATAAAAGGATTAACTCTTCTAATAATTCGTGCTTTGAGCCTTTCCTGGGACAGCAGTATTAGATTCCGATGCACCATTGCAGGTTTACTGTATCCCTTGGACCTTCAAATCAACGATGAAACAGAGAAATTGCATCGATATTGAATACAAAAGGCAAAATGTCGACTTATTTAGAAGAGGAGTAACTCTTCTATTAGTTCGTGCTTTGAGCCTTTCCTGGGACAGCAGTATTAGATTCCGATGCACCATTCCAGGTTTACTGTATCCCTTGGACCTTCAAATCAACGATGAAACACAGAAATTTCATCGATATTGAATACAAAAGACAAATTGTCGTCTTATTTACAAGAGGAGTAACTGTTCTAATAGACTCCTGGAAGTTGAAATAAGAATACCGTGAATTCATTGTCCCAGGAGGGGGAAACTTTATTGACACATTCCTGGGGTCAGATACATCACATGATCACACTGACAGAACCACAGGCACATAGACACAGGCAACAGAGCATGCACAATGTCGGCACTAGTACAGTGTATATCCACCTTTCGCAGCAATGCAGGCTGCTATTCTCCCATGGAGACGATCGTAGAGATGCTGGATGTAGTCCTGTGGAATGGCTTGCCATGCCATTTCCACCTGGCGCCTCAGTTGGACCAGCGTTCGTGCTGGACGTGCAGACCGCCTGAGACGACGCTTCATCCAGTCCCAAACATGCTCAATGGGGGACAGATCCGGAGATCTTGCTGGCCAGGGTAGTTGACTTACACCTTCTAGAGCACGTTGGGTGGCACGGGATACATGCGGACGTGCATTGTCCTGTTGGAACAGCAAGTTTCCTTGCCGGTCTAGGAATGGTAGAACAATGGGTTCGATGACGGTTTGGATGTACCGTGCACTATTCAGTGTCCCCTCGACGATCACCAGTGGTGTACGGCCAGTGTAGGAGATCGCTCCACACACCATGATGCCGGGTGTTGGCCCTGTGTGCCTCGGTCGTATGCAGCCCTGATTGTGGCGCTCACCTGCACGGCGCCAAACACGCATACGACCATCATTGGCACCAAGGCAGAAGCGACTCTCATCGCTGAAGACGTCTCCATTCGTCCCTCCATTCACTCCTGTCGCGACACCACTGGAGGCGGGCTGCACGATGTTGGGGCGTGAGCGGAAGACGGCCTAACGGTATGCGGGACCGTAGCCCAGCTTCATGGAGACGGTTGCGAATGGTCCTCGCCGATACCCCAGGAGCAACAGTGTCCCTAATTTGCTGGGAAGTGGCGGTGCGGTCCCCTACGGCACTGCGTAGGATCGTACGGTCTTGGCGTGCATTAGTGCGTCGCTGCGGTCCGGTCCCAAGTCGACGGGCACGTGCACCTTCCGCCGACCACTGGCGGCAACATCGATGTACTGTGGAGACCTCACGCCCCACGTGTTGAGCAATTCGGCGGTACGTCCACCCGGCCTCCCGCATGCCCACTATACGCCCTCGCTCAAAGTCCGTCAACTGCACATACGGTTCACGTCCACGCTGTCGCGGTATGCTACCAGTGTTAAAGACTGCGATGGAGCTCCGTATGCCACAGCAAACTGGCTGACACTGACGGCGGCGGTGCACAAATGCTGCGCAGCTAGCGCCATTCGACGGCCAACACCTCGGTTCCTGGTGTGTCCGCTGTGCCGTGCGTGTGATCATTGCTTGTACAGCCCTCTCGCAGTGTCCGCAGCAAGTATGGTGGGTCTGAGACACCGGTGTCAATGTGTTCTTTTTTCCATTTCCAGGAGTGTAGTTCGTGCTTTGAGCCTTTCCTGGGACAGCAGTATTAGATTCCGATGCACCATTGCAGGTTTACTGTATCCCTTGGACCTTCAAATCAACGATGAAACACAGAAATTGCATCGATATTGAATACAAAAGACAAAATGTCGTCTTATTTATAAGAGGAGTAACTCTTCTAATAGTTCGTGTTTGAGCATTTCCTGGGACAGCAGTATTAGATTCCGATGCACCATTGCAGGTTTACTGTATCCCTTGGACCTTCATATCAACGATGAAACACAGAAATTGCATCGATATTGAATACAAAAGGCAAAATGTCGACTTATTTGTAAGAGGAGTAACTCTGCTAATAGTTCGTGCTTTGAGCCTTTCCTAGGACAGCAGTATTAGATTCCGATGCACCATTTCAGGATTACTGTATCCCTTAGACCTTCAAATCAACGATGAAACAGAGAAATTCCATCGATATTGAATACAAAAGGCAAAATGTCGACTTATTTATAAGAGGAGTAACTTTTCTAATAGTTCGTGCCTTGAGCCTTTCCTGGGACAGCAGTATTAGATTCCGATGCACCATTGCAGGTTTACTGTATCCCTTGGACCTTCAAATCAACGATGAAACACAGAAATTGCATCGATATTGAATACAAAAGACAAAATGTCGTCTTACTTATAAGAGGAGTAACTCTTCTAATAGTTCGTGTTTGAGCCTTTCCTGGGACAGCAGTATTAGATTCCGATGCACCATTGCAGGTTTACTGTATCCCTTGGACCTTCAAATCAACGATGAAACACAGAAATTGCACCGATATTGAATACAAAAAGCAAAATGTCGACTTATTTATAAGAGGAGTAACTCTTCTAATAGTTCGTCTTTTTCTGCCTTTCCTGGGACATCAGTATTAGATTCCGATGCACCATTGCAGGTTTACGGTATCCCTTGGACCTTCAAATCAACGATGAAACACAGAAATTGCATCGATATTGAATAAAAAAGGCAAAATGTCGACTTATTTATAAGAGGATTAACTCTTCTAATAGTTCGTGCTTTGAGCCTTTCCTGGGACAGCAGTATTAGATTCCGATGCACCATTGCAGGTTTACTGTATCCCTTGGAACATCAAATCAACGATGAAACACAGAAATTTCATCGATATTCATTACAAAAGGCAAAATGACGACTTATTTACAAGCGGAATAACTCTTCTAATAGTTCGTGTTTTGAGCCTTTCCTGGGACAGCAGTATTAGATTCCGATTCACCATTGCAGGTTTACTGTATCCCTTGGACCTTCAAATCAACGATGAAACACAGAAATTGCATCGATATTGAATACAAAAAGCAAAATGTCGTCTTATTTATAAAAGGATTAACTCTTCTAATAGTTCGTGCTTTGAGCCTTTCCTGGGACAGCAGTATTAGATTCCGATGCACCATTGCAGGTTTACTGTATCCCTTGGACCTTCAAATCAACGATGAAACACAGATATTGCATCGATATTGAATACAAAAGGCAAATTGTCGACTTATTTACAAGAGGAGTAACTCTTCTAATAGTTCGTGCTTAGAGCCTTTCCTGGGACAGTAGTATTAGATTCCGATGCACCATTGCAGGTTCACTGTAACCCTTGGACCTTCAAATCAACGATGAAACACAGAAATTGCATCGATATTGAATACAAAAGACAAAATGTCGTCTTATTTATAAGAAGAGTAACTCTTCTAATAGTTCGTGCTTTGAGCCTTTCCTGGGACAGCAGTATTAGATTCCGATGCACCATTGCAGGTTTACTGTATCCCTTGGACCTTCAAATCAGCGATGAAACACAGAAATTGCATCGATATTGAATACAAAAGGCAAAATGTCGACTCATTTATAAGAGGAGTAACTCTTCTAATAGTTCGTGCTTTGAGCCTTTCCTGGGACAGCAGTATTAGATTCCGATTCACCATTGCAGGTTTACTGTATCCCTTGGACCTTCAAATCAACGATGAAACACAGAAATTGCATCGATATTGAATACAAAAAGCAAAATGTCGTCTTATTTATAAAAGGATTAACTCTTCTAATAGTTCGTGCTTTGAGCCTTTCCTGGGACAGCAGTATTAGATTCCGATGCACCATTGCAGGTTTACTGTATCCCTTGGACCTTCAAATCAACGATGAAACACAGATATTGCATCGATATTGAATACAAAAGGCAAATTGTCGACTTATTTACAAGAGGAGTAACTCTTCTAATAGTTCGTGCTTAGAGCCTTTCCTGGGACAGTAGTATTAGATTCCGATGCACCATTGCAGGTTCACTGTAACCCTTGGACCTTCAAATCAACGATGAAACACAGAAATTGCATCGATATTGAATACAAAAGACAAAATGTCGTCTTATTTATAAGAAGAGTAACTCTTCTAATAGTTCGTGCTTTGAGCCTTTCCTGGGACAGCAGTATTAGATTCCGATGCACCATTGCAGGTTTACTGTATCCCTTGGACCTTCAAATCAGCGATGAAACACAGAAATTGCATCGATATTGAATACAAAAGGCAAAATGTCGACTCATTTATAAGAGGAGTAACTCTTCTAATAGTTCGTGCTTTGAGCCTTTCCTGGGACAGCAGTATTAGATTCCGATGCACCATTGCAGGTTTACTGTATCCCTTGGACCTTCAAATCAACGATGAAACACAGAAATTTCATCTATATTGATTACAAAAGGCAAAATGACGACTTATTTACAAGAGGAGTAACTCTTGTAATAGTTCGTGCTTTGAGCCTTTCCTGGGACAGCAGTATTAGATTCCGATGCACCATTGCAGGTTTACTGTATCCCTTGGACCTTCAAATCAACGATGAAACACAGAAATTGTATCGATATTGAATACAAAAGACAAAATGTCGTCTTATTTATAAGAAGAGTAACTCTTCTAATAGTTCGTGCTTTGAGCCTTTCCTGGGACAGCAGTATTAGATTCCGATGCACCATTGCAGGTTTACTGTATCCCTTGGACCTTCAAATCAGCGATGAAACACAGAAATTGCATCGATATTGAATACAAAAGGCAAAATGTCGACTCATTTATAAGAGGAGTAACTCTTCTAGTAGTTCGTGTTTTGAGCCTTTCCTGGGACAGCAGTATTAGATTCCGATGCACCATTGCAGGTTTAATGTATCCCTTGGACCTTCAAATCAACGATGAAACACAGAAATTGCATCGATATTGAATTCAAAATGCAAAATGACGACTTATTTAGAAAAGGAGTAACTCTTCTATTAGTTCGTGCTTTGAGCCTTTCCTGGGACAGCAGTATTAGATTCCGATGCACCATTCCAGGTTTACTGTATCCCTTGGACCTTCAAATCAACGATGAAACACAGAAATTTCATCGATATTGAATACAAAAGACAAATTGTCGTCTTATTTACAAGAGGAGTAACTGTTCTAATAGACTCCTGGAAATTGAAATAAGAATACCGTGAATTCATTGTCCCAGGAGGGGGAAACTTTATTGACACATTCCTGGGGTCAGATACATCACATGATCACACTGACAGAACCACAGGCACATAGACACAGGCAACAGAGCATGCACAATGTCGGCACTAGTACAGTGTATATCCACCTTTCGCAGCAATGCAGGCTGCTATTCTCCCATGGAGACGATCGTAGAGATGCTGGATGTAGTCCTGTGGAACGGCTTGCCATGCCATTTCCACCTGGCGCCTCAGTTGGACCAGCGTTCGTGCTGGACGTGCAGACCGCGTGAGACGACGCTTCATCCAGTCCCAAACATGCTCAATGGGGGACAGATCCGGAGATCTTGCTGGCCAGGGTAGTTGACTTACACCTTCTAGAGCACGTTGGGTGGCACGGGATACATGCGGACGTGCATTGTCCTGTTGGAACAGCAAGTTTCCTTGCCGGTCTAGGAATGGTAGAACAATGGGTTCGATGACGGTTTGGATGTACCGTGCACTAATCAGTGTCACCTCGACGATCACCAGTGGTGTACGGCCAGTGTAGGAGATCGCTCCCCACACCATGATGCCGGGTGTTGGCCCTGTGTGCCTCGGTCGTATGCAGCCCTGATTGTGGCGCTCACCTGCACGGCGCCAAACACGCATACGACCATCATTGGCACCAAGGCAGAAGCGACTCTCATCGCTGAAGACGTCTCCATTCGTCCCTCCATTCACTCCTGTCGCGACACCACTGGAGGCGGGCTGCACGATGTTGGGGCGTGAGCGGAAGACGGCCTAACGGTATGCGGGACCGTAGCCCAGCTTCATGGAGACGGTTGCGAATGGTCCTCGCCGATACCCCAGGAGCAACAGTGTCCCTAATTTGCTGGGAAGTGGCGGTGCGGTCCCCTACGGCACTGCGTAGGATCGTACGGTCTTGGCGTGCATTAGTGCGTCGCTGCGGTCCGGTCCCAAGTCGACGGGCACGTGCACCTTCCGCCGACCACTGGCGGCAACATCGATGTACTGTGGAGACCTCACGCCCCACGTGTTGAGCAATTCGGCGGTACGTCCACCCGGCCTCCCGCATGCCCACTATACGCCCTCGCTCAAAGTCCGTCAACTGCACATACGGTTCACGTCCACGCTGTCGCGGCATGCTACCAGTGTTAAAGACTGCGATGGAGCTCCGTATGCCACAGCAAACTGGCTGACACTGACGGCGGCGGTGCACAAATGCTGCGCAGCTAGCGCCATTCGACGGCCAACACCGCGGTTCCTGGTGTGTCCGCTGTGCCGTGCGTGTGATCATTGCTTGTACAGCCCTCTCGCAGTGTCCGCAGCAAGTATGGTGGGTCTGAGACACCGGTGTCAATGTGTTCTTTTTTCCATTTCCAGGAGTGTAGTTCGTGCTTTGAGCCTTTCCTGGGACAGCAGTATTAGATTCCGATGCACCATTGCAGGTTTACTGTATCCCTTGGACCTTCAAATCAACGATGAAACACAGAAATTGCATCGATATTGAATACAAAAGACAAAATGTCGTCTTATTTATAAGAGGAGTAACTCTTCTAATAGTTCGTGTTTGAGCATTTCCTGGGACAGCAGTATTAGATTCCGATGCACCATTGCAGGTTTACTGTATCCCTTGGACCTTCATATCAACGATGAAACACAGAAATTGCATCGATATAGAATACAAAAGGCAAAATGTCGACTTATTTGTAAGAGGAGTAACTCTGCTAATAGTTCGTGCTTTGAGCCTTTCCTAGGACAGCAGTATTAGATTCCGATGCACCATTTCAGGATTACTGTATCCCTTAGACCTTCAAATCAACGATGAAACAGAGAAATTCCATCGATATTGAATACAAAAGGCAAAATGTCGACTTATTTATAAGAGGAGTAACTTTTCTAATAGTTCGTGCCTTGAGCCTTTCCTGGGACAGCAGTATTAGATTCCGATGCACCATTGCAGGTTTACTGTATCCCTTGGACCTTCAAATCAACGATGAAACACAGAAATTGCATCGATATTGAATACAAAAGACAAAATGTCGTCTTACTTATAAGAGGAGTAACTCTTCTAATAGTTCGTGTTTGAGCCTTTCCTGGGACAGCAGTATTAGATTCCGATGCACCATTGCAGGTTTACTGTATCCCTTGGACCTTCACATCAACGATGAAACACAGAAATTGCACCGATATTGAATACAAAAAGCAAAATGTCGACTTATTTATAAGAGGAGTAACTCTTCTAATAGTTCGTCTTTTTCTGCCATTCCTGGGACATCAGTATTAGATTCCGATGCACCATTGCAGGTTTACGGTATCCCTTGGACCTTCAAATCAACGATGAAACAGAGAAATTGCATCGATATTGAATAAAAAAGGCAAAATGTCGACTTATTTATAAGAGGATTAACTCTTCTAATAGTTCGTGCTTTGAGCCTTTCCTGGGACAGCAGTATTAGATTCCGATGCACCATTGCAGGTTTACTGTATCCCTTGGAACATCAAATCAACGATGAAACACAGAAATTTCATCGATATTCATTACAAAAGGCAAAATGACGACTTATTTACAAGCGGAATAACTCTTCTAATAGTTCGTGTTTTGAGCCTTTCCTGGGACAGCAGTATTAGATTCCGATTACCCATTGCAAGTTTACTGTATCCCTTGGACCTTCAAATCAACGATGAAACACAGAAATTGCATCGATATTGAATACAAAAAGCAAAATGTCGTCTTATTTATAAAAGGATTAACTCTTCTAATAGTTCGTGCTTTGAGCCTTTCCTGGGACAGCAGTATTAGATTCCGATGCACCATTGCAGGTTTACTGTATCCCTTGGACCTTCAAATCAACGATGAAACACAGATATTGCATCGATATTGAATACAAAAGGCAAATTGTCGACTTATTTACAAGAGGAGTAACTCTTCTAATAGTTCGTGCTTAGAGCCTTTCCTGGGACAGTAGTATTAGATTCCGATGCACCATTGCAGGTTCACTGTAACCCTTGGACCTTCAAATCAACGATGAAACACAGAAATTGCATCGATATTGAATACAAAAGACAAAATGTCGTCTTATTTATAAGAAGAGTAACTCTTCTAATAGTTCGTGCTTTGAGCCTTTCCTGGGACAGCAGTATTAGATTCCGATGCACCATTGCAGGTTTACTGTATCCCTTGGACCTTCAAATCAGCGATGAAACACAGAAATTGCATCGATATTGAATACAAAAGGCAAAATGTCGACTCATTTATAAGAGGAGTAACTCTTCTAATAGTTCGTGTTTTGAGCCTTTCCTGGGACAGCAGTATTAGATTCCGATGCACCATTGCAGGTTTACTGTATCCCTTGGACCTTCAAATCAACGATGAAACACAGAAATTTCATCTATATTGATTACAAAAGGCAAAATGACGACTTATTTAATAAGAGGAGTAACTCTTGTAATAGTTCGTGCTTTGAGCCTTTCCTGGGACAGCAGTATTAGATTCCGATGCACCATTGCAGGTTTACTGTATCCCTTGGACCTTCAAATCAACGATGAAACACAGAAATTGCATCGATATTGAATACAAAAGACAAAATGTCGTCTTATTTATAAGAAGAGTAACTCTTCTAATAGTTCGTGCTTTGAGCCTTTCCTGGGACAGCAGTATTAGATTCCGATGCACCATTGCAGGTTTACTGTATCCCTTGGACCTCCAAATCAGCGATGAAACACAGAAATTGCATCGATATTGAATACAAAAGGCAAAATGTCGACTCATTTATAAGAGGAGTAACTCTTCTAGTAGTTCGTGTTTTGAGCCTTTCCTGGGACAGCAGTATTAGATTCCGATGCACCATTGCAGGTTTAATGTATCCCTTGGACCTTCAAATCAACGATGAAACACAGAAATTGCATCGATATTGAATTCAAAATGCAAAATGACGACTTATTTAGAAAAGGAGTAACTCTTCTAGTAGTTCGTGTTTTGAGCCTTTCCTGGGACAGCAGTATTAGATTCCGATTCACCATTGCAGGTTTACTGTATCTTTTGGACCTTCAAATCAACGATGAAACACAGAAATTGCATCGATATTGAATACAAAAAGCAAATTGTCGACTTATTTATAAAAGGATTAACTCTTCTAATAATTCGTGCTTTGAGCCTTTCCTGGGACAGCAGTATTAGATTCCGATGCACCATTGCAGGTTTACTGTATCCCTTGGACCTTCAAATCAACGATGAAACAGAGAAATTGCATCGATATTGAATACAAAAGGCAAAATGTCGACTTATTTAGAAGAGGAGTAACTCTTCTATTAGTTCGTGCTTTGAGCCTTTCCTGGGACAGCAGTATTAGATTCCGATGCACCATTCCAGGTTTACTGTATCCCTTGGACCTTCAAATCAACGATGAAACACAGAAATTTCATCGATATTGAATACAAAAGACAAATTGTCGTCTTATTTACAAGAGGAGTAACTGTTCTAATAGACTCCTGGAAATTGAAATAAGAATACCGTGAATTCATTGTCCCAGGAGGGGGAAACTTTATTGACACATTCCTGGGGTCAGATACATCACATGATCACACTGACAGAACCACAGGCACATAGACACAGGCAACAGAGCATGCACAATGTCGGCACTAGTACAGTGTATATCCACCTTTCGCAGCAATGCAGGCTGCTATTCTCCCATGGAGACGATCGTAGAGATGCTGGATGTAGTCCTGTGGAACGGCTTGCCATGCCATTTCCACCTGGCGCCTCAGTTGGACCAGCGTTCGTGCTGGACGTGCAGACCGCGTGAGACGACGCTTCATCCAGTCCCAAACATGCTCAATGGGGGACAGATCCGGAGATCTTGCTGGCCAGGGTAGTTGACTTACACCTTCTAGAGCACGTTGGGTGGCACGGGATACATGCGGACGTGCATTGTCCTGTTGGAACAGCAAGTTTCCTTGCCGGTCTAGGAATGGTAGAACAATGGGTTCGATGACGGTTTGGATGTACCGTGCACTATTCAGTGTCCCCTCGACGATCACCAGTGGTGTACGGCCAGTGTAGGAGATCGCTCCCCACACCATGATGCCGGGTGTTGGCCCTGTGTGCCTCGGTCGTATGCAGCCCTGATTGTGGCGCTCACCTGCACGGCGCCAAACACGCATACGACCATCATTGGCACCAAGGCAGAAGCGACTCTCATCGCTGAAGACGACACGTCTCCATTCGTCCCTCCATTCACTCCTGTCGCGACACCACTGGAGGCGGGCTGCACGATGTTGGGGCGTGAGCGGAAGACGGCCTAACGGTATGCGGGACCGTAGCCCAGCTTCATGGAGACGGTTGCGAATGGTCCTCGCCGATACCCCAGGAGCAACAGTGTCCCTAATTTGCTGGGAAGTGGCGGTGCGGTCCCCTACGGCACTGCGTAGGATCGTACGGTCTTGGCGTGCATCCGTGCGTCGCTGCGATCCGGTCCCAAGTCGACGGGCACGTGCACCTTCCGCCGACCACTGGCGGCAACATCGATGTACTGTGGAGACCTCACGCCCCACGTGTTGAGCAATTCGGCGGTACGTCCACCCGGCCTCCCGCATGCCCACTATACGCCCTCGCTCAAAGTCCGTCAACTGCACATACGGTTCACGTCCACGCTGTCGCGGCATGCTACCAGTGTTAAAGACTGCGATGGAGCTCCGTATGCCACAGCAAACTGGCTGACACTGACGGCGGCGGTGCACAAATGCTGCGCAGCTAGCGCCATTCGACGGCCAACACCGCGGTTCCTGGTGTGTCCGCTGTGCCGTGCGTGTGATCATTGCTTGTACAGCCCTCTCGCAGTGTCCGCAGCAAGTATGGTGGGTCTGACACACCGGTGTCAATGTGTTCTTTTTTCCATTTCCAGGAGTGTAGTTCGTGCTTTGAGCCTTTCCTGGGACAGCAGTATTAGATTCCGATGCACCATTGCAGGTTTACTGTATCCCTTGGACCTTCAAATCAACGATGAAACACAGAAATTGCATCGATATTGAATACAAAAGGTAAATATCGACTTATTTATAAGAGGAGTAACTCTTCTAATTGTTCGTGCATTGAGCCTTTCCTGGGACAGCAGTATTAGATTCCGATGCACCATTGCAGGTTTACTGTATCCCTTGGACCTTCAAATCAACGATGAAACACAGAAATTGCATCGATATTGAATACAAAAGACAAAATGTCTTCTTATTTATAAGAGGAGTAACTCTTCTAATAATTCGTGTTTGAGCCTTTCCTGGGACAGCAGTATTGGATTCCGATGCACCATTGCAGGTTTACTGTATCCCTTGGACCTTCAAATCAACGATGAAACACAGAAATTGCATCGATATTGAATACAAAATGCAAAATGTCGACTTATTTGTAAGAGGAGTAACTCTTCTAATAGGTCGTGCTTTGTGCCTTTCCTGGGACAGCAGTATTAGATTCCGATGCACCATTGCAGGTTTACTGTACTCCTTGGACCTTCAAATCAACGATGAAACACAGAAATTGCATCGATATTGAATACAAACGGCAAAATGTCGACTTATTTATAAGAGGAGTAACTCTTCTAATAGTTCGTGCTTTGAGCCTTTCCTGGGACAGCAGTATTAGATTCCGATGCACCATTGCAGGTTTACTGTATTCCTTGGACCTTCAAATCAACGATGAAACACAGAAATTTCATCGATATTGATTACAAAAGGCAAAATGACGACTTATTTACAAGAGGAGTAACTCTTCTAATACTTCGTGCTTTGAGCCTTTCCTGGGACAGCAGTATTAGATTCCGATGCACCATTGCAGGTTTACTGTATCCCTTGGACCTTCAAATCAACGATGAAACACAGAAATTGCATCGATATTGAATACAAAAGGCAAAATGTCGACTTATTTGTAAGAGGTGTAACTCTGCTAATAGTTCGTGCTTTGAGCCTTTCCTAGGACAGCAGTATTAGATTCCGATGCACCATTTCAGGATTACTGTATCCCTTAGACCTTCAAATCAACGATGAAACAGAGAAATTGCATCGATATTGAATACAAAGGGCAAAATGTCGACTTATTTATAAGAGGAGTAACTTTTCTAATAGTTCGTGCCTTGAGCCTTTCCTTGGACAGCAGTATTAGATTCCGATGCACCATTGCAGTTTTACTGTATCCCTTGGACCTTCAAATCAACGATGAAACACAGAAATTTCATCGATATTGATTACAAAAGGCAAAATGACGACTTATTTACAAGCGGAATAACTCTTCTAATAGTTCGTGTTTTGAGCCTTTCCTGGGACAGCAGTATTAGATTCCGATGCACCATTGCAGGTTTACTGTATCCCTTGGACCTTCAAATCAGCGATGAAACACAGAAATTGCATCGATATTGAATACAAAAGGTAAATGTCGACTTATTTATAAGAGGAGTAACTCTTCTAATTATTCGTGCTTTGAGCCTTTCCTGGGACAGCAGTATTAGATTCCGATGCACCATTGGAGGTTTACTGTATCCCTTGGACCTTCAAATCAACGATGAAACACAGAAATTGCATCGATATTGAGTACAAAAGGCAAAATGTCGACTTATTTATAAGAGGAGTAACTCTTCTAATAGTTCGTGATTTTAGCCTTTCCTGGGACAGCAGTATTAGATTCCGATGCACCATTGAAGGTTTACTGTATCCCTTGGACCTTCAAATCAACTATGAAACACAGAAATTGCATCGATTTTGAACGCTAATGGCAAAATGTCGACTTATTTATAAGAGGAGTAACTCTTCTAATAGTTCGTGCTTTGAGCCTTTCCTAGGACAGCAGTATTAGATTCCGATACACCATTGCACGATTACTGTATCCCTTAGACCTTCAAATCAACGATGAAACAGAGAAATTGCATCGATATTGAATACAAAAGGCAAAATGTCAACTTATTTATAAGAGGAGTAACTTTTCTAATAGTTCGTGACTTGAGCCTTTCCTGGGACAGCAGTATTAGATTCCGATGCACCATTGCAGGTTTACTGTATCCCTTGGACCTTCAAATCAACGATGAAACACAGAAATTGCATCGATATTGAATACAAAAGGCAAAATGTCGACTTATTTATAAGAGGAGTAACTCTTCTAATAGTTCGTGCTCTGAGCCTTTCCTGGGACAGCAGTATTAGATTCCGATTCACCATTCCAGGTTTACTGTATCCCTTGGACCTTCAAATCAACGATGAAACACAGAAATTTCATCGATATTGATTACAAAAGGCAAAATGACGACTTATTTACAAGAGGAGTAACTCTTCTAATAGTTCGTGCTTTGAGCCTTTCCTGGGACAGCAGTATTAGATTCCGATGCACCATTGCAGGTTTACTGTATCCCTTGGACCTTCAAATCAACGATGAAACACAGAAATTGCATCGATATTGAATACAAAAGGCAAAATGACGACTTATTTACAAGAGGAGTAACTCTTCTAGTAGTTCTTCCTTTGAGCCTTTCCTGGGACAGCAGTTTTAGATTCCGATTCACCATTGCAGGTTTACTGTATCCCTTGGACCTTCAAATCAACGATGAAACACAGAAATTGCATCGATATTGAATACAAAAAGCAAAATGTCGACTTATTTATAAGAGGAGTAACTCTTCTAATAGTTCGTGCATTGAGCCTTTACTGGGACAGCAGTATTAGATTCCGATGCACCATTGCAGGTTTACTGTATCCCTTGGACCTTCAAATCAACGATGAAACACAGAAATTGCATCGTTATTGAATATAAAAGCCACAATGTCGACTTGTTTATAGGAGGAGTAACTCTTCTAATAGTTCGTGCTTTGAGCCTCTCCTGGGACAGCAGTATTAGATTCCGATGCACCATTGCAGGTTTACTGTATCCCTTGGACCTTCAAATCAACAATGAAACACAGATATTGCATCGATATTGAATACAAAAGGCAAATTGTCGACTTATTTACAAGAGCAGTAACTCTTCTAATAGTTCGTGCTTTGAGCCTTTGCTGGGACAGCAGTATTAGATTCCGATGCACCATTGCAGGTTTACTGTTTCCCTTGGACCTGCAAATCAACGATGAAACATAGAAATTGCATCGATATTGAATACAAAAGACAAAATGTCGTCTTATTTATAAGAAGAGTAACTCTTCTAATAGTTCGTGCTTTGAGCCTTTCCTGGGACAGCAGTATTAGATTCCGATGCACCATTGCAGGTTTACTGTATCCCTTGGACCTTCAAATCAACGATGAAACACAGAAATTGCATCGATATTGAATACAAAAGCCAAATGTCGACTTAATTACAAGAGGAGTAACTCTTCTAATAGTTCGTGCTTTGAGCCTTTCCTGGGACAGCAGTATTAGATTCCGATGCGGCATTGCAGGTTTACTGTATCCCTTGGTCCTTCAAATCAACGATGAAACACAGAAATTGCATCGATATTGAATACAAAAGGCTAAGTGTCGACTTATTTATAAGAGGAGTAACTCTTCTAATAGTTCGTGCTCTGAGCCTTTCCTGGGACAGCAGTATTAGATTCCGATGCACCATTGCAGGTTTACTGTATCCCTTTGACCTTCAAATCAACGATGAAACACAGAAATTGCATCGATATTGAATACAAAAGGCAAAATGTCGACTTATTTATAAGAGGAGTAACTCTTCTAATAGTTCGTGCATTGAGCCTTTTCTGGGACTGCAGTATTAGATTCCGATGCACAATTGCAGGTTTACTGTATCCCTTGGACCTTCAAATCAACGACGAAACAAAGAAATTTCATCGATATTGATTACAAAAGGCAAAATGACGGCTTATTTAGAAGAGGAGTAATTCTTCGAATAGGTCGTGCTTTGAGCCTTTCCTGGGACAGCAGTATTGGATTCAGATGCACCATTGTAGGTTTACTGTATCCCTTGGACCCTCTAATCAACGATCAAACACAGAAATTGCATCGATATTGAACACAAAAGCCAAAATGTCGACTTATTTATAAGAGGAGTAACTCTTCTAATAGTTCGTGATTTGAGCCTTTCCTGGGACAGCAGTATTAGATTCCGATGCACCATTGCAGGTTTACTGTATCCCTTGGACCTTCAAATCAACGATGAAACACAGGAATTGCATCGATATTGAATACAAAAGAGAAAATGTCGTCTTATTTATAAGAAGAGTAACTCTTCTAATAGTTCGTGCTTTGAGCCTTTCCTGGGACAGCATTATTAGATTCCGATCCACCACTGCCGGTTTACTGTATCCCTTGGACCTTCAAATCAACGATGAAACACAGAAATTGCATCGATATTGAGTACAAAAGGCAAAATGTCGACTTGTTTATAAGAGGAGTAACTCTTCTAATAGTTCGTGCTTTGAGCCTTTCCTGGGACAGCAGTATTAGATTCCGATGCACCATTGCAGGTTTACTGTATCCCTTGGACCTTCAAATCAACGATTAAACACAGAAATTGCATCGATATTGAATACAAAAGCAAATTGTCGACTTATTTACAAGAGGAGTAACTCTTCTAATAGTTCGTGCTTTGAGCCTTTCCTGGGACAGCAGTATTAGATTCCGATGCACCATTGCAGGTTTACTGTATCCCTTGGACCTCCAAATCAACGATGAAACACAGAAATTGCATCGATATTGAATACAAAAAGTAATATGTCGTCTTATTTATAAGAGGAGTAACTCTTCTAATAGTTCGTGCTTTGAGCCTTTCCTGGGACAGCAGTATTAGATTCCGATGCACCATTGCAGGTTTACTGTATCCCTTGGACCTTCAAATCAACGATGAAACACAGAAATTGCATCGATATTGAATACAAAAGGCAAATTGTCGACTTATTTACAAGAGGAGTAACTCTTCTAATAGTTCGTGCTTTGAGCCTTTCCTGGGACAGCAGTATTAGATTCCGATGCACCATTGCAGGTTTACTGTATCCCTTGGACCTCCAAATCAACGATGAAACACAGAAATTTCATCGATATTGAATACAAAAAGTAAAATGTCGTCTTATTTATAAGAGGAGTAACTCTTCTAATAGTTCGTGCTTTGAGCCTTTCCTGAGACAGCAGTATTGGATTCCGATGCACCATTGCAGGTTTACTGTATCCCTTGGACCTTCAAATCAACGATGAAACACAGAAATTGCATCGATATTCAATACAAAAGCCAAAATGTCGTCTTATTTATAAGAGGAGTAATCCTTCTAATAGTTCGTGCTTTGAGCATTTCCTGGGACAGCAGTATTAGATTCCGATGCACCATTGCAGGTTTACTGTATCCCTTGGACATTCAAATCAACGATGAAATACAGATATTGCATCGATATTAAATACAAAAGGCAAATTGTCGACTTATTTACAAGAGGAGTAACTCTTCTAATAGTTCGTGCTTTGAGCCTTTCCTGGGACAGCAGTATTAGATTCCGATGCACCATTGCAGGTTTACTGTATCCCATGGACCTTCAAATCAACGATGAAACACAGAAATTGCATCGATATTGAATACAAAAGGCAAATTGACGACTTATTTAGAAGAGGAGTAACTCTTCTAATAGTTCGTGCTTTGAGCCTTTCCTGGGACAGCAGTATTAAATTCCGATGCACCATTGCAGGTTTACTGTATCCCTTGGACCTTCAAATCAACGATGAAACACAGAAATTGCATCGATATTGAATACAAAAGGCAAAATGTCGACTTATTTATAAGAGAAGTAACTCTTCTAATAGTTCGTGCTTTGAGCCTTTCCTGGGACAGCAGAATTAGATTCCGATGCACCATTGCAGGTTTACTGTATCCCTTGGACCTTCAAATCAACGATGAAATACAGAAATTGCATCGATATTGAATACAAATGACAAAATGTCGTCTTATTTATAAGAAGAGTAACTCTTCTGATAGTTCGTGCTTTGAGCCTTTCCTGGGACAGCAGTATTAGATTCCGATGCACCATTGCAGGTTTACTGTATCCCTTGGACCTTCAAATCAACGATGAAACACAGAAATTGCATCGATATTGGGTACAAAAGGAAAAATGTCGACTTATTTATAAGAGTAGTAACTCTTCTAACAGTTCGTGCTTTGAGCCTTTCCTGGGACAGCAGTATTAGATTCCGATGCACCATTGCAGGTTTACTGTATCCCTTGGACCTTCAAATCAACGATGAAACACAGAAATTGCATCGATTTTGAATGCAAAATGCAAAATGTCGACTTATTTATGAGAGGAGTAACTCTTCTAATAGTTCGTGTATTGAGCCTTTCCTACGACAGCAGTATTAGATTCCGATGCACCATTGCAGGATTACTGTATCCCTTAGACCTTCAAATCAACGATGAAACACAGAAATTGCATCGATATTGAATACAAAATGCAAAATGTTGACTTATTTATAAGAGGAGTAACTCTTCTAATAGTTCGTGCTTTGAGCCTCTCCTGGGACAGCAGTATTAGATTCCGATGCACCATTGCAGGTTTACTGTATCGCTTGCACCTTCAAATCAACGATGAAACACAGAAATTGCATCAATATTGAATACAAAAGGCAAATTGTCGACTTACGTACAAAAGGAGTAACTCTTCTAATAGTTCGTGTTTGAGCCTTTTCTGGGACTGCAATTTTAGATTACGATGCACAATTGCAGGTTTACTGTATCCCTTGAATTTTCAAATAAACGATGAAACACAGAAATTTCATCGATATTGTTTACAAAAGGCAAAATGACGACTTATTTACAAGAGGAGTATCTCTTCTAATAGTTCGTGCTTTGAGCCTTTCCTGCGACAGCAGTATTGGATTCCGATGCACCATTGCAGGTTTACTGTATCCCTTGGACCTTCAAATCAACGATGAAACACAGAAAATGCGTCGATATTGAATACAAAAAGCAAATTGATGACTTATTTAGAAGAGGAGTAACTCTTCTAATAGTTCTTGCTTTGAGCCTTTCCTGGGACAGCAGTATTAGATTCCGATGCACCATTGCAGGTTTACTGTATCACTTGGACCTTCAAATCAACGAGGAAACACAGAAATTGCATCGATATTGAATACAAAAGGCAAAATGTCGACTTATTTATAAGAGGAGTAACTCTTCTAATAGTTCGTGCTTTGAGCCTTTCCTAGGACAGCAGTATTAGATTCCGATGCACCATTGCAGGTTTACTGTATCCCTTGGACCTTCAAATCAACGATGAAACACAGAAATTGCATCGATATTGAATACAAAAGACAAAATGTCGTCTTATTTATAAGAAGAGTAACTCTTCTAATAGTTCGTGCTTCGAGCCTTTCCTGGGACAGCAGTATTAGATTCCGATGCACCATTGCTAGTTTACTGTATCCCTTGGACCTTCAAATCAACGATGAATCACAGAAATTGCATCGATATTGAGTACAAAAGGCAAAATGTCGACTTATTTATAAGAGGACTAACTCTTCTAATAGTACGTGATTTTAGCCTTTCCTGGGACAGCAGTATTAGATTCCGATGCACCATTGCAGGTTTACTGTATCCCTTGGACCTTCGAATCAACGATGAAACACAGAAATTGCATCGATATTGAATACAAAAGACAAAATGTCGTCTTATTTATAAGAGGAGTAAGTCTTCTAATAGTTCGTGTTTGAGCCTTTCCTGGGACAGCAGTATTAGATTCCGATGCACCATTGCAGGTTTACTGTATCCCTTGGACCTTCCAATCAACGATGAAACACAGAAATTACATCGATATTGAATACAAAAAGCAAAATGTCGACTTATTTATAAAAGGAGTATCTCTTCTAATAGTTCGTGCTTTGAGCCGTTCCTGGGACAGCAGTATTAGATTCCGATGCACCATTGCAGGTTTACTGTATCGCTTGGACCTTCAAATCAACGATGAAACACAGTAATTGCATCGATATTGAATACAAAAGGCAAAATGGCGACTTATTTACAAGAAGAGTAACTCTTCTAATAGTTCGTGGTTTGAGCCTTTCCTGGGACAGCAGTATTAGATTCCGATGCACCATTGCAGGTTAACTGTATCCCTTGGACCTTCAAATCAACGATGAAACACAGAAATTGCATCGATATTGAATACAAAAGACAAAATGTCGTCTTATTTATAAGAGGAGTAACTCTTCTAATAGTTCGTGATTTGAGCCTTTCCTGGGACAGCAGTATTAGATTTCGATGCACCATTGCTGGTTTACTGTATACCTTGGACCTTCAAATCAACAATGATACACAGAAATTGCATCGATATTGAATACAAAAAGCGAAAATGTCGACTTATTTATAAGAGGAGTAACCCTTCTAATAGTTCGTGATTTTAGCCTTTCCTGGGACAGCAGTATTAGATTCCGATGCACCATTGCAGGTTTACTGGTTCCCTTGGACCTTCAAATCAACGATGAAACACAGAAATTGCATCGATATTGAATACAAAAGGCAAATTGTCGACTTATTTACAAGAGGAGTAACTCTTCTAATAGTTCGTGTTTTGAGCCGTTCCTGGGACAGCAGTATTAGATTCCGATGCACCATTGCAGGTTTACTGTATCGCTTGGACCTTCAAATCAACGATGAAACACAGAAATTGCATCGATATTGAATACAAAAGGCAAAATTTCGACTTATTTACAAGAGGAGAAACTCTTCTAATAGTTCGTGCTTTGAGCCTTTCCTGGGACAGCAGTATTAGATTCCGATGCACCATTGCAGGATAACTGTATCCCTTGGACCTTCAAATCAAAGATGAAACACAGAAATTGCATCGATATTGAATACAAAAGACAAAGTGTCGTCTTATTTATAAGAGGAGTAACTCTTCTAATAGTTCGTGCTTTGAGCATTTCCTGGGACAGCAGTATTAGATTCAGATGCACCATTGCAGAATTACTGTATCCCTTGGACCTTCAAATCAACGATGAAACACAGAAATTGCATCGATATTGAATACAAAAAGCGAAAATGTCGACTTATTTATAAGAGGAGTAACTCTTCTAATAGTTCGTGACTTTAGCCTTTCCTGGGACAGCAGTTTTAGATTCCGATGCACCATTGCAGGTTTACTGTATCCCTTGGACCTTCAAATAACGATGAAGCACAAAAATTGCATCGATTTTGAATGCAAAAGGCAAAATGTCGAGTTATTTATAAGACGAGTAACTTTTCTAACAGTTCGTGCTTTGAGCCTTTCCTGGAACAGCAGTATTAGATTCCGATGTACCATTGCAGGTTTGCTGTATCCCATTTACCTTAAAATCAACGATGAAACACAGATATTGCATCGATATTGAATACAAAAGGCAAAGTGTCGACTTATTTATAAGAGGAGTAACTCTTCTAATAGTTCGTGCTTTGAGCCTTTCCTGGGACAGCAGTATTAGATTCCGATGCACCATTGCAGGTTTACTGTATCCCTTGGATTTTCAAATCAACGATGAAACACAGAAATTTCATCGATATTGATTACAAAAGGCAAAATGTCGACTTATTTAGAAGAGGAGTATCTCTTCTAATAGTTCGTGCTTTGAGCCTTTCCTGCGACAGCAGTATTGGATTCCGATGCACCATTGCAGGTTTACTGTATCCCTTGGACCTTCAAATCAACGATGAAACACAGAAAATGCATCGATATTGAATACAAAAAGCAAATTGACGACTTATTTAGAAGAGGAGTAACTCTTCTAATAGTTCGTGCTTTGAGCCTTTCCTGGGACAGCAGTATTAGATTCCGATGCACCATTGCAGGTTTACTGTATCCCTTGGACCTTCAAATCAACGAGGAAACACAGAAATTGCATCGATATTGAATACAAAAGGCTAAATGTCGACTTATTTATAAGAGGACTAACTCTTCTAATAGTTCGTGATTTTAGCCTTTCCTGGGACAGCAGTATTAGATTCCGATGCACCATTGCAGGTTTACTGTATCCCTTGGACCTTCAAATCAACGATGAAACACAGAAATTGCATCGGTATTGAGTACAAAAGGAAAAATGTCGACTTATTTATAAGAGGAGTAACACTTCTAATAGTTCGTGCTTTGAGCCTTTCCTGGGACAGCAGTATTAGATTGCGATGCACCATTGCAGGTTTACTGTATCCCTTGGACCTTCAAATCAACGATGAAAGACAGAAATTGCATCGATATTGAATACAAAAGGCAAAATGTCGACTTATTTACATAAGGAGTAACTCTTCAAAAGTTCGCGTTTTGAGCCTTTCCTGGGACAGCAGTATTAGATTCTGATGCACCATTGCAGGTTTACTGTATCCCTTGGACCTTCAAATCAACGATGAAACACTGAAATTGCATCGATAATGAATACAAAAGGCAAAATGTCGACTTATTTATAAGAGGAGTAACTCTTCTAATAGTTCGTGCTTTGAGCCGTCCCTGATACAGCAGTATTAGATTCCGATGCACCATTGCAGGTTTACTGTATCGCTTGGACCTTCAAATCAACGATGAAACACAGAAATTGCATCGATATTGAATACAAAAGGCAAAATGGCGACTTATTTACAACAAGAGTAACTCTTCTAATAGTTCGTGGTTTGAGCCTTTCCTGGGACAGCAGTATTAGATTCCGATGCACCATTGCAGGTTAACTGTATCCCTTGGACCTTCAAATCAACGATGAAACACAGAAATTGCATCGATATTGAATACAAAAGACAAAATGTTGTCTTATTTATAAGAGGAGTAACTCTTCTAATAGTTCGTGATTTGAGCCTTTCCTGGGACAGCAGTATTAGATTTCGATGCACCATTGCTGGTTTACTGTATACCTTGGACCTTCAAATCAACAATGATACACAGAAATTGCATCGATATTGAATACAAAAAGCGAAAATGTCGACTTATTTATAAGAGGAGTAACCCTTCTAATAGTTCGTGATTTTAGCCTTTCCTGGGACAGCAGTATTAGATTCCGATGCACCATTGCAGGTTTACTGGTTCCCTTGGACCTTCAAATCAACGATGAAACACAGAAATTGCATCGATATTGAATACAAAAGGCAAATTGTCGACTTATTTACAAGAGTAGTAACTCTTCTAATAGTTCGTGTTTTGAGCCGTTCCTGGGACAGCAGTATTAGATTCCGATGCACCATTGCAGGTTTACTGTATCGCTTGGACCTTCAAATCAACGATGAAACACAGAAATTGCATCGATATTGAATACAAAACGCAAAATTTCGACTTATTTACAAGAGGAGAAACTCTTCTAATAGTTCGTGCTTTGAGCCTTTCCTGGGACAGCAGTATTAGATTCCGATGCACCATTGCAGGTTAACTGTATCCCTTGGACCTTCAAATCAAAGATGAAACACAGAAATTGCATCGATATTGAATACAAAAGACAAAATGTCGTCTTATTTATAAGAGGAGTAACTCTTCTAATAGTTCGTGCTTTGAGCATTTCCTGGGACAGCAGTATTAGATTCAGATGCACCATTGCAGGTTTACTGTATCCCTTGGACCTTCAAATCAACGATGAAACACAGAAATTGCATCGATATTGAATACAAAAAGCGAAAATGTCGACTTATTTATAAGAGGAGTAACTCTTCTAATAGTTCGTGATTTTAGCCTTTCCTGGGACAGCAGTTTTAGATTCCGATGCACCATTGCACGTTTACTGTATCCCTTGGACCTTCAAATAACGATGAAGCACAAAAATTGCATCGATTTTGAATACAAAAGGCAAAATGTCGAGGTATTTATAAGACGAGTAACTTTTCTAACAGTTCGTGCTTTGAGCCTTTCCTGGGACAGCAGTATTAGATTCCGATGTACCATTGCAGGTTTGCTGTATCCCATTTACCTTCAAATCAACGATGAAACACAGATATTGCATCGATATTGAATACAAAAGGCAAAGTGTCGACTTATTTATAAAAGGAGTAACTCTTCTAATAGTTCGTGCTTTGAGCCTTTCCTGGGACAGCAGTATTAGATTCCGATGCACCATTGCAGGTTTACTGTATCCCTTGGACCTTCAAATCAACGATGAAACACAGAAATTGCATCGATATTGAATACAAAAGGCAAAGTGTCGACTTATTTATAAGAGGAGTAACTCTTCTAATAGTTCGTGCTTTGAGCCTTTCCTGGGACAGCAGTATTAGATTCCGATGCACCATTGCAGGTTTGCTGTATCCCTTGGACCTTCAAATCAACGATGAAACACAGAAATTGCATCGATATTGAATAAAAAAGGAAAATTGTCGACTTATTTACAAGAGGAGTAACTCTTCTAATAGTTCGTGCTTTGAGCCTTTCCTGGGACAGCAGTATTAGATTCCGATGCACCATTGCAGGTTTACTGTATCCCTTGGACCTGCAAATCAACGATGAAACACAGAAATTGCATCGATATTGAATACAAAAAGTAAAATGTCGTCTTATTTATAAGAGGAGTAACTCTTCTAATAGTTCGTGCTTTGAGCCTTTCCTGGGACAGCAGTATTAGATTCCGATGCACCATTGCAGGTTTACTGTATCCCTTGGACCTTCAAATCAACGATGAAACACAGAAATTGCATCGATATTCAATACAAAAGCCAAAATGTCGTCTTATTTATTAGAGGAGTAATCCCTCTAATAGTTCGTGCTTTGAGCATTTCCTGGGACAGCAGTATTAGATTCCGATGCACCATTGCAGGTTTACTGTATCCCTTGGACATTCAAGTCAACGATGAAACACAGATATTGCATCGATATTAAATACAAAAGGCAAATTGTCGACTTATTTACAAGAGGAGTAACTCTTCTAATAGTTCGTGCTTTGAGCCTTTCCTGGGACAGCAGTATTAGATTCCGATGCACCATTGCAGGTTTACTGTATCCCATGGACCTTCAAATCAACGATGAAACACAGAAAATGCATCGATATTGAATACAAAAGGCAAATTGACGACTTATTTAGAAGAGGAGTAACTCTTCTAATAGTTCGTGCTTTGAGCCTTTCCTGGGACAGCAGTATTAGATTCCGATGCACCATTGCAGGTTTACTGTATCCCTTGGACCTTCAAATCAACGATGAAACACAGAAATTGCATCGATATTGAATACAAAAGGCAAAATGTCGACTTATTTATAAGAGGAGTAACTCTTCTAATAGTTCGTGCTTTGAGCCTTTCCTGGGAAAGCAGAATTAGATTCCGATGCACCATTGCAGGTTTACTGTATCCCTTGGACCTTCAAATCAACGATGAAATACAGAAATTGCATCGATATTGAATACAAAAGACAAAATGTCGTCTTATTTATAAGAAGAGTAACTCTTCTGATAGTTCATGCTTTGAGTCTTTCCTGGGACAGCAGTATTAGATTCCGATGCACCATTGCAGGTTTACTGTATCCATTGGACCTTCAAATCAACGATGAAACACAGAAATTGCATCGATATTGAGTACAAAAGGAAAAATGTCGACTTATTTATAAGAGGAGTAACTCTTCTAATAGTTCGTGCTTTGAGCCTTTCCTGGGACAGCAGTATTAGATTCCGATGCACCATTGCAGGTTTACTGTATCCCTTGGACCTTCAAATCAACGATGAAACACAGAAATTGCATCGATATTGAATACAAAAGGCAAATAGTCGACTTATTTACAAGAGGAGTAACTCTTCTAATAGTTCGTGCTTTGAGCCTTTCCTGGGACAGCAGTATTAGATTCCGATGCACCATTGCAGGTTTACTGTATCCATTGGACCTTCAAATCAACGATGAAACACAGAAATTGCATCGATATTGAATACAAAAGGCAAAGTGTCGACTTATTTATAAGAGGAGTAACTCTTCTAATAGTTCGTGCTTTGAGCCTTTCCTGGGACAGCAGTATTAGATTCCGATGCACCATTGCAGGTTTACTGTATCCCTTGGACCTTCAAATCAACGATGAAACACAGAAATTGCATCGATATTGAATACAAAAGGCAAATTGTCGACTTATTTACAAGAGGAGTAACTCTTTTAATAGTTCGTGCTTTGAGCCTTTCCTGGGACAGCAGTATTAGATTCCGATGCACCATTGCAGGTTTACTGTATCCCTTGGACCTCCAAATCAACGATGAAACACAGAAATTGCATCGATATTGAATACAAAAAGTAAAATGTCGTCTTATTTATAAGAGGAGTAACTCTTCTAATAGTTCGTGCTTTGAGCCTTTCCTGGGACAGCAGTATTAGATTCCGATGCACCATTGCAGGTTTACTGTATCCCTTGGACCTTCAAATCAACGATGAAACACAGAAATTGCATCGATATTCAATACAAAAGCCAAAATGTCGTCTTATTTATAGGAGGAGTAATCCTTCTAATAGTTCGTGCTTTGAGCATTTCCTGGGACAGCAGTATTAGATTCCGATGCACCATTACAGGTTTACTGTATCCCTTGGACATTCAAATCAACGATGAAACACAGATATTGCATCGATATTAAATACAAAAGGCAAATTGTCGACTTATTTACAAGAGGAGTAACTCTTCTAATAGTTCGTGCTTTGAGCCTTTCCTGGGACAGCAGTATTAGATTCCGATGCACCCTTGCAGGTTTACTGTATCCCTTGGACCTTCAAATCAACGATGAAACACAGAAATTGCATCGATATTGAATACAAAAGGCAAAATGTCGACTTATTTAGAAGAGGAGTAACTCTTCTAATAGTTCGTGCTTTGAGCCTTTTCTGGGACAGCAGAATTAGATTCCGATGCACCATTGCAGGTTTACTGTATCCCTTGGACCTTCAAATCAACGATGAAATACAGAAATTGCATCGATATTGAATACAAAAGACAAAATGTCGTCTTATTTATAAGAAGAGTAACTCTTCTGATAGTTCGTGGTTTGAGCCTTTCCTGGGACAGCAGTATTAGATTCCGATGCACCATTGCAGGTTTACTGTATCCCTTGGACCTTCAAATCAACGATGAAACACAGAAATTGCATCGATATTGAGTACAAAAGGAAAAATGTCGACTTATTTATAAGAGGAGTAACTCTTCTAACAGTTCGTGCTTTGAGCCTTTCCTGGGACAGCAGTATTAGATTCCGATGCACCATTGCAGGTTTACTGTATCCCTTGGACCTTCAAATCAACGATGAAACACAGAAATTGCATCGATTTTGAATGCAAAATGCAAAATGTCGACTTATTTATAAGAGGAGTAACTCTTCTAATAGTTCGTGCTTTGAGCCTTTCCTACGACAGCAGTATTAGATTCCGATGCACCATTGCAGGATTACTGTATCCCTTAGACCTTCAAATCAACGATGAAACACAGAAATTGCATCGATATTGAATACAAAAGGCAAAATTTTGACTTATTTATAAGAGGAGTAACTCTTCTAATAGTTCGTGCTTTGAGCCTCTCCTGGGACAGCAGTATTAGATTCCGATGCACCATTGCAGGTTTACTGTATCGCTTGCACCTTCAAATCAACGATGAAACACAGAAATTGCATCAATATTGAATACAAAAGGCAAATTGTCGACTTACGTACAAAAGGAGTAACTCTTCTAATAGTTCGTGTTTGAGCCTTTTCTGGGACTGCAATTTTAGATTACGATGCACATTTGCAGGTTTACTGTATCCCTTGAATTTTCAAATCAACGATGAAACACAGAAATTTCATCGATATTGTTTACAAAAGGCAAAATGACGACTTATTTACAAGAGGAGTATCTCTTCTAATAGTTCGTGCTTTGAGCCTTTCCTGCGACAGCAGTATTGGATTCCGATGCACCATTGCAGGTTTACTGTATCCCTTGGACCTTCAAATAACGATGAAGCACAAAAATTGCATCGATTTTGAATACAAAAGGCAAAATGTCGAGGTATTTATAAGACGAGTAACTTTTCTAACAGTTCGTGCTTTGAGCCTTTCCTGGGACAGCAGTATTAGATTCCGATGTACCATTGCAGGTTTGCTGTATCCCATTTACCTTCAAATCAACGATGAAACACAGATATTGCATCGATATTGAATACAAAAGGCAAAGTGTCGACTTATTTATAAAAGGAGTAACTCTTCTAATAGTTCGTGCTTTGAGCCTTTCCTGGGACAGCAGTATTAGATTCCGATGCACCATTGCAGGTTTACTGTATCCCTTGGACCTTCAAATCAACGATGAAACACAGAAATTGCATCGATATTGAATACAAAAGGCAAAGTGTCGACTTATTTATAAGAGGAGTAACTCTTCTAATAGTTCGTGCTTTGAGCCTTTCCTGGGACAGCAGTATTAGATTCCGATGCACCATTGCAGGTTTGCTGTATCCCTTGGACCTTCAAATCAACGATGAAACACAGAAATTGCATCGATATTGAATAAAAAAGGAAAATTGTCGACTTATTTACAAGAGGAGTAACTCTTCTAATAGTTCGTGCTTTGAGCCTTTCCTGGGACAGCAGTATTAGATTCCGATGCACCATTGCAGGTTTACTGTATCCCTTGGACCTGCAAATCAACGATGAAACACAGAAATTGCATCGATATTGAATACAAAAAGTAAAATGTCGTCTTATTTATAAGAGGAGTAACTCATCTAATAGTTCGTGCTTTGAGCCTTTCCTGGGACAGCAGTATTAGATTCCGATGCACCATTGCAGGTTTACTGTATCCCTTGGACCTTCAAATCAACGATGAACCACAGAAATTGCATCGATATTCAATACAAAAGCCAAAATGTCGTCTTATTTATTAGAGGAGTAATCCTTCTAATAGTTCGTGCTTTGAGCATTTCCTGGGACAGCAGTATTAGATTCCGATGCACCATTGCAGGTTTACTGTATCCCTTGGACATTCAAATCAACGATGAAACACAGATATTGCATCGATATTAAATACAAAAGGCAAATTGTCGACTTATTTACAAGAGGAGTAACTCTTCTAATAGTTCGTGCTTTGAGCCTTTCCTGGGACAGCAGTATTAGATTCCGATGCACCATTGCAGGTTTACTGTATCCCATGGACCTTCAAATCAACGATGAAACACAGAAAATGCATCGATATTGAATACAAAAGGCAAATTGACGACTTATTTAGAAGAGGAGTAACTTTTCTAATAGTTCGTGCTTTGAGCCTTTCCTGGGACAGCAGTATTAGATTCCGATGCACCATTGCAGGTTTACTGTATCCCTTGGACCTTCAAATCAACGATGAAACACAGAAATTGCATCGATATTGAATACAAAAGGCGAAATGTCGACTTATTTATAAGAGGAGTAACTCTTCTAATAGTTCGTGCTTTGAGCCTTTCCTGGGAAAGCAGAATTAGATTCCGATGCACCATTGCAGGTTTACTGTATCCCTTGGACCTTCAAATCAACGATGAAATACAGAAATTGCATCGATATTGAATACAAAAGACAAAATGTCGTCTTATTTATAAGAAGAGTAACTCTTCTGATAGTTCATGCTTTGAGTCTTTCCTGGGACAGCAGTATTAGATTCCGATGCACCATTGCAGGTTTATTGTATCCATTGGACCTTCAAATCAACGATGAAACACAGAAATTGCATCGATATTGAGTACAAAAGGAAAAATGTCGACTTATTTATAAGAGGAGTAACTCTTCTAATAGTTCGTGTTTTGAGCCATTCCTGGGACAGCAGTATTAGATTCCGATGCACCATTGCAGGTTTACTGTATCCCTTGGACCTTCAAATCAACGATGAAACACAGAAATTGCATCGTTTTTGAATGCAAAATGCAAAATGTCGACTTATTTATAAGAGGAGTAACTCTTCTAATAGTTCGTGCTTTGAGCCTTTCCTACGACAGCAGTATTAGATTCCGATGCACCATTGCAGGTTTACTGTATCCCTTGGACCTTCAAATCAACGATGAAACACAGAAATTGCATCGATATTGAATACAAAAGGCAAAGTGTCGACTTATTTATAAGAGGAGTAACTCTTCTAATAGTTCGTGCTTTGAGCCTTTCCTGGGACAGCAGTATTAGATTCCGATGCACCATTGCAGGTTTACTGTATCCCTTGGACCTTCAAATCAACGATGAAACACAGAAATTGCATCGATATTGAATACAAAAGGCAAATTGTCGACTTATTTACAAGAGGAGTAACTCTTCTAATAGTTCGTGCTTTGAGCCTTTCCTGGGACAGCAGTATTAGATTCCGATGCACCATTGCAGGTTTACTGTATCCATTGGACCTTCAAATCAACGATGAAACACAGAAATTGCATCGATATTGAATACAAAAGGCAAAGTGTCGACTTATTTATAAGAGGAGTAACTCTTCTAATAGTTCGTGCTTTGAGCCTTTCCTGGGACAGCAGTATTAGATTCCGATGCACCATTGCAGGTTTACTGTATCCCTTGGACCTTCAAATCAACGATGAAACACAGAAATTGCATCGATATTGAATACAAAAGGCAAATTGTCGACTTATTTACAAGAGGAGTAACTCTTCTAATAGTTCGTGCTTTGAGCCTTTCCTGGGACAGCAGTATTAGATTCCGATGCACCATTGCAGGTTTACTGTACCCCTTGGACCTCCAAATCAACGATGAAACACAGAAATTGCATCGATATTGAATACAAAATGTAAAATGTCGTCTTATTTATGAGAGGAGTAACTCTTCTAATAGTTCGTGCTTTGAGCCTTTCCTGGGACAGCAGTATTAGATTCCGATGCACCATTGCAGGTTTACTGTATCCCTTGGACCTTCAAATCAACGATGAAACACAGAAATTGCATCGATATTCAATACAAAAGCCAAAATGTCGTCTTATTTATAAGAGGAGTAATCCTTCTTATAGTTCGTGCTTTGAGCATTTCCTGGGACAGCAGTATTAGATTCCGATGCACCATTGCAGGTTTACTGTATCCCTTGGACATTCAAATCAACGATGAAACACAGATATTGCATCGATATTAAATACAAAAGGCAAATTGTCGACTTATTTACAAGAGGAGTAACTCTTCTAATAGTTCGTGCTTTGAGCCTTTCCTGGGACAGCAGTATTAGATTCCGATGCACCATTGCAGGTTTACTGTATCCCTTGGACCTTCAAATCAACGATGAAACACAGAAATTGCATCGATATTGAATACAAAAGGCAAAATGTCGACTTATTTAGAAGAGGAGTAACTCTTCTAATAGTTCGTGCTTTGAGCCTTTCCTGGGACAGCAGAATTAGATTCCGATGCACCATTGCAGGTTTACTGTATCCCTTGGACCTTCAAATCAACGATGAAATACAGAAATTGCATCGATATTGAATACAAAAGACAAAATGTCGTCTTATTTATAAGAAGAGTAACTCTTCTGATAGTTCGTGGTTTGAGCCTTTCCTGGGACAGCAGTATTAGATTCCGATGCACCATTGCAGGTTTACTGTATCCCTTGGACCTTCAAATCAACGATGAAACACAGAAATTGCATCGATATTGAGTACAAAAGGAAAAATGTCGACTTATTTATAAGAGGAGTAACTCTTCTAACAGTTCGTGCTTTGAGCCTTTCCTGGGACAGCAGTATTAGATTCCGATGCACCATTGCAGGTTTACTGTATCCCTTGGACCTTCAAATCAACGATGAAACACAGAAATTGCATCGATTTTGAATGCAAAATGCAAAATGTCGACTTATTTATAAGAGGAGTAACTCTTCTAATAGTTCGTGCTTTGAGCCTTTCCTACGACAGCAGTATTAGATTCCGATGCACCATTGCAGGATTACTGTATCCCTTAGACCTTCAAATCAACGATGAAACACAGAAATTGCATCGATATTGAATACAAAAGGTAAAATGTTGACTTATTTATAAGAGGAGTAACTCTTCTAATAGTTCGTGCTTTGAGCCTCTCCTGGGACAGCAGTATTAGATTCCGATGCACCATTGCAGGTTTACTGTATCGCTTGCACCTTCAAATCAACGATGAAACACAGAAATTGCATCAATATTGAATACAAAAGGCAAATTGTCGACTTACGTACAAAAGGAGTAACTCTTCTAATAGTTCGTGTTTGAGCCTTTTCTGGGACTGCAATTTTAGATTACGATGCACATTTGCAGGTTTACTGTATCCCTTGAATTTTCAAATCAACGATGAAACACAGAAATTTCATCGATATTGTTTACAAAAGGCAAAATGACGACTTATTTACAAGAGGAGTATCTCTTCTAATAGTTCGTGCTTTGAGCCTTTCCTGCGACAGCAGTATTGGATTCCGATGCACCATTGCAGGTTTACTGTATCCCTTGGACCTTCAAATCAACGATGAAACACAGAAAATGCATCGATATTGAATACAAAAAGCAAATTGACGACTTATTTAGAAGAGGAGTAACTCTTCTAATAGTTCGTGCTTTGAGCCTTTCCTGGGACAGCAGTATTAGATTCTGATGCACCATTGCAGGTTTACTGTATCCCTTGGACCTTCAAATCAACGATGAAACACAGAAATTGCATCGATATTGAATACAAAAGGCAAATTGTCGACTTATTTACAAGAGGAGTAACTCTTCTAATAGTTCGTGCTTTGAGCCTTTCCTGGGACAGCAGTATTAGATTCCGATGCACCATTGCAGGTTTACTGTATCCCTTGGACCTCCAAATCAACGATGAAACACAGAAATTGCATCGATATTGAATACAAAAAGTAAAATGTCGTCTTATTTATAAGAGGAGTAACTCTTCTAATAGTTCGTGCTTTGAGCCTTTCCTGGGACAGCAGTATTAGATTCCGATGCACCATTGCAGGTTTACTGTATCCCTTGGACCTTCAAATCAACGATGAAACACAGAAATTGCATCGATATTCAATACAAAAGCCAAAATGTCGTCTTATTTATAAGAGGAGTAATCCTTCTAATAGTTCGTGCTTTGAGCATTTCCTGGGACAGCAGTATTAGATTCCGATGCACCATTGCAGGTTTACTGTATCCCTTGGACATTCAAATCAACGATGAAACACAGATATTGCATCGATATTAAATACAAAAGGCAAATTGTCGACTTATTTACAAGAGGAGTAACTCTTCTAATAGTTCGTGCTTTGAGCCTTTCCTGGGACAGCAGTATTAGATTCCGATGCACCATTGCAGGTTTACTGTATCCCTTGGACCTTCAAATCAACGATGAAACACAGAAATTGCATCGATATTGAATACAAAAGGCAAAATGTCGACTTATTTAGAAGAGGAGTAACTCTTCTAATAGTTCGTGCTTTGAGCCTTTCCTGGGACAGCAGAATTAGATTCCGATGCACCATTGCAGGTTTACTGTATCCCTTGGACCTTCAAATCAACGATGAAATACAGAAATTGCATCGATATTGAATACAAAAGACAAAATGTCGTCTTATTTATAAGAAGAGTAACTCTTCTGATAGTTCGTGGTTTGAGCCTTTCCTGGGACAGCAGTATTAGATTCCGATGCACCATTGCAGGTTTACTGTATACCTTGGACCTTCAAATCAACGATGAAACACAGAAATTGCATCGATATTGAGTACAAAAGGAAAAATGTCGACTTATTTATAAGAGGAGTAACTCTTCTAACAGTTCGTGCTTTGAGCCTTTCCTGGGACAGCAGTATTAGATTCCGATGCACCATTGCAGGTTTACTGTATCCCTTGGACCTTCAAATCAACGATGAAACACAGAAATTGCATCGATTTTGAATGCAAAATGCAAAATGTCGACTTATTTATAAGAGGAGTAACTCTTCTAATAGTTCGTGCTTTGAGCCTTTCCTACGACAGCAGTATTAGATTCCGATGCACCATTGCAGGATTACTGTATCCCTTAGACCTTCAAATCAACGATGAAACACAGAAATTGCATCGATATTGAATACAAAAGGCAAAATGTTGACTTATTTATAAGAGGAGTAACTCTTCTAATAGTTCGTGCTTTGAGCCTCTCGAGGGACAGCAGTATTAGATTCCGATGCACCATTGCAGGTTTACTGTATCGCTTGCACCTTCAAATCAACGATGAAACACAGAAATTGCATCAATATTGAATACAAAAAGGAAATTGTCGACTTACGTACAAAAGGAGTAACTCTTCTAATAGTTCGTGTTTGAGCCTTTTCTGGGACTGCAATTTTAGATTACGATGCACAATTGCAGGTTTACTGTATCCCTTGAATTTTCAAATCAACGATGAAACACAGAAATTTCATCGATATTGTTTACAAAAGGCAAAATGACGACTTATTTACAAGAGGAGTATCTCTTCTAATAGTTCGTGCTTTGAGCCTTTCCTGCGACAGCAGTATTGGATTCCGATGCACCATTGCAGGTTTACTGTATCCCTTGGACCTTCAAATCAACGATGAAACACAGAAAATGCATCGATATTGAATACAAAAAGCAAATTGACGACTTATTTAGAAGAGGAGTAACTCTTCTAATAGTTCGTGCTTTGAGCCTTTCCTGGGACAGCAGTATTAGATTCCGATGCACCATTGCAGGTTTACTGTATCCCTTGGACCTTCAAATCAACGAGCAAACACAGAAATTGCATCGATATTGAATACAAAAAGCGAAAATGTCGACTTATTTATAAGAGGAGTAACCCTTCTAATAGTTCGTGATTTTAGCCTTTCCTGGGACAGCAGTATTAGATTCCGATGCACCATTGCAGGTTTACTGGTTCCCTTCGACCTTCAAATCAACGATGAAACACAGAAATTGCATCGATATTGAATAGAAAAGGCAAATTGTCGACTTATTTACAAGAGGAGTAACTCTTCTAATAGTTCGTGCTTTGAGCCGTTCCTGGGACAGCAGTATTAGATTCCGATGCACCATTGCAGATTTACTGTATCGCTTGGACCTTCAAATCAACGATGAAACACAGATATTGCATCGATATTGAATACAAAACGCAAAATTTCGACTTATTTACAACATTAGAAACTCTTCTAATAGTTCGTGCTTTGAGCCTTTCCTGGGACAGCAGTATTAGATTCCGATGCACCATTGCAGGTTAACTGTATCCCTTGGACCTTCAAATCAAAGATGAAACACAGAAATTGCATCGATATTGAATACAAAAGACAAAATGTCGTCTTATTTATAAGAGGAGTAACTCTTCTAATGGTTCGTGCTTTGAGCATTTCCTGGGACAGCAGTATTAGATTCAGATGCACCATTGCAGGTTTACTGTATCCCTTGGACCTTCAAATCAACGATGAAACACAGAAATTGCATCGATAATGAATACAAAAAGCGAAAATGTCGACTTATTTATAAGAGGAGTAACTCTTCTAATAGTTCGTGATTTTAGCCTTTCCTGGGACAGCATTTTTAGATTCCGATGCACCATTGCAGGTTTACTGTATCCCTTGGACCTTCAAATAACGATGAAGCACAAAAATTGCATCGATTTTGAATGCAAAAGGCAAAATGTCGAGTTATTTATAAGACGAGTAACTTTTCTAACTGTTCGTGCTTTGAGCCTTTCCTGGAACAGCAGTATTAGATTCCGATGTACCATTGCAGGTTTGCTGTATCCCATTTACCTTCAAATCAACGATGAACACAGATATTGCATCGATATTGAATACAAAAAGCGAAAATGTCGACTTATTTATAAGAGGAGTAACTCTTCTAATAGTTCGTGACTTTAGCCTTTCCTGGGACAGCAGTTTTAGATTCCGATGCACCATTGCAGGTTTACTGTATCCCTTGGACCTTCAAATAACGATGAAGCACAAAAATTGCATCGATTTTGAATGCAAAAGGCAAAATGTCGAGTTATTTATAAGACGAGTAACTTTTCTAACAGTTCATGCTTTGAGCCTTTCCTGGGACAGCAGTATTAGATTCCGATGTACCATTGCAGGTTTGCTGTATCCCATTTACCTTCAAATCAACGATGAAACACAGATATTGCATCGATATTGAATACAAAAGGCAAAGTGTCGTCTTATTTATAAGAGGAGTAACTCTTCTAATAGTTCGTGCTTTGAGCCTTTCCTGGGACAGCAGTATTAGATTCCGATGCACCATTGCAGGTTTACTGTATCCCTTGGATTTTCAAATCAACGATGAAACACAGAAATTTCATCGATATTGATTACAAAAGGCAAAATGTCGACTTATTTATAAGAGGAGTATCTCTTCTAATAGTTCGTGCTTTGAGCCTTTCCTGCAACAGAAGTATTGGATTCCGATGCACCATTGCAGGTTTACTGTATCCCTTGGACCTTCAAATCAACGATGAAACACAGAAAATGCATCGATATTGAATACAAAAAGCAAATTGACGACTTATTTAGAAGAGGAATAACTCTTCTAATAGTTCGTGCTTTGAGCCTTTCCTGGGACAGCAGTATTAGATTCCGATGCACCATTGCAGGTTTACTGTATCCCTTGGACCTTCAAATCAACGAGGAAACACAGAAATTGCATCGATATTGAATACAAAAGGCAAAATGTCGACTTATTTATAAGAGGACTAACTCTTCTAATAGTTCGTGATTTTAGCCTTTCCTGGGACAGCAGTATTAGATTCCGATGCACCATTGCAGGTTTACTGTATCCCTTGGACCTTCAAATCAACGATGAAACACAGAAATTGCATCGGTATTGAGTACAAAAGGAAAAATGTCGACTTATTTATAAGAGGAGTAACACTTCTAATAGTTCGTGCTTTGAGCCTTTCCTGAGAAAGCAGTAATAGATTCCGATGCACCATTGCAGGTTTACTGTATCCCTTGGACCTTCAAATCAACGATGAAAGACAGAAATTGCATCGATATTGAATACAAAAGGCAAAATTTCGACTTATTTACATAAGGAGTAACTCTTCAATAGTTTGTGATTTGAGCCTTTCCTGGGACAGCAGTATTAGATTCCGATGCACCATTGCAGGTTTACTGTATCCCTTGGACCTTCAAATCAACGATGAAACACTGAAATTGCATCGATAATGAATACAAAAGGCAAAATGTCGACTTATTTATAAGAGGAGTAACTCTTCTAATAGTTCGTGCTTTGAGCCGTTCCTGGGACAGCAGTATTAGATTCCGATGCACCATTGCAGGTTTACTGTATCGCTTGGACCTTCAAATCAACGATGAAACACAGAAATTGCATCGATATTGAATACAAAAGGCAAAATGGCGACTTATTTACAACAAGAGTAACTCTTCTAATAGTTCGTGGTTTGAGCCTTTCCTGGGACAGCAGTATTAGATTCCGATGCACCATTGCAGGTTAACTGTATCCCTTGGACCTTCAAATCAACGATGAAACACAGAAATTGCATCGATATTGAATACAAAAGACAAAATGTCGTCTTATTTATAAGAGGAGTAACTCTTCTAATAGTTCGTGATTTGAGCCTTTCCTGGGACAGCAGTATTAGATTTCGATGCACCATTGCTGGTTTACTGTATACCTTGGAACTTAAAATCAACAATGATACACAGAAATTGCATCGATATTGAATACAAAAAGCGAAAATGTCGACTTATTTATAAGAGGAGTAACCCTTCTAATAGTTCGTGATTTTAGCCTTTCCTGGGACAGCAGTATTAGATTCCGATGCACCATTGCAGGTTTACTGGTTCCCTTGGACCTTCAAATCAACGATGAAACACAGAAATTGCATCGATATTGAATACAAAAGGTAAAATGTTGACTTATTTATAAGAGGAGTAACTCTTCTAATAGTTCGTGCTTTGAGCCTCTCCTGGGACAGCAGTATTAGATTCCGATGCACCATTGCAGGTTTACTGTATCGCTTGCACCTTCAAATCAACGATGAAACACAGAAATTGCATCAATATTGAATACAAAAGGCAAATTGTCGACTTACGTACAAAAGGAGAAACTCTTATAATAGTTCGTGTTTGAGCCTTTTCTGGGACTGCAATTTTAGATTACGATGCACATTTGCAGGTTTACTGTATCCCTTGAATTTTCAAATCAACGATGAAACACAGAAATTTCATCGATATTGTTTACAAAAGGCAAAATGACGACTTATTTACAAGAGGAGTATCTCTTCTAATAGTTCGTGCTTTGAGCCTTTCCTGCGACAGCAGTATTGGATTCCGATGCACCATTGCAGGTTTACTGTATCCATTGGACCTTCAAATCAACGATGAAACACAGAAAATGCATCGATATTGAATACAAAAAGCAAATTGACGACTTATTTAGAAGAGGAGTAACTCTTCTAATAGTTCGTGCTTTGAGCCTTTCCTGGGACAGCAGTATTAGATTCTGATGCACCATTGCAGGTTTACTGTATCCCTTGGACCTTCAAATCAACGATGAAACACAGAAATTGCATCGATATTGAATACAAAAGGCAAATTGTCGACTTATTTACAAGAGGAGTAACTCTTCTAATAGTTCGTGCTTTGAGCCTTTCCTGGGACAGCAGTATTAGATTCCGATGCACCATTGCAGGTTTACTGTATCCCTTGGACCTCCAAATCAACGATGAAACACAGAAATTGCATCGATATTGAATACAAAAAGTAAAATGTCGTCTTATTTATAAGAGGAGTAACTCTTCTAATAGTTCGTGCTTTGAGCCTTTCCTGGGACAGCAGTATTAGATTCCGATGCACCATTGCAGGTTTACTGTATCCCTTGGACCTTCAAATCAACGATGAAACACAGAAATTGCATCGATATTCAATACAAAAGCCAAAATGTCGTCTTATTTATAAGAGGAGTAATCCTTCTAATAGTTCGTGCTTTGAGCATTTCCTGGGACAGCAGTATTAGATTCCGATGCACCATTGCAGGTTTACTGTATCCCTTGGACATTCAAATCAACGATGAAACACAGATATTGCATCGATATTAAATACAAAAGGCAAATTGTCGACTTATTTACAAGAGGAGTAACTCTTCTAATAGTTCGTGCTTTGAGCCTTTCCTGGGACAGCAGTATTAGATTCCGATGCACCATTGCAGGTTTACTGTATCCCTTGGACCTTCAAATCAACGATGAAACACAGAAATTGCATCGATATTGAATACAAAAGGCAAAATGTCGACTTATTTAGAAGAGGAGTAACTCTTCTAATAGTTCGTGCTTTGAGCCTTTCCTGGGACAGCAGAATTAGATTCCGATGCACCATTGCAGGTTTACTGTATCCCTTGGACTTTCAAATCAACGATGAAATACAGAAATTGCATCGATATTGAATACAAAACACAAAATGTCGTCTTATTTATAAGAAGAGTAACTCTTCTGATAGTTCGTGGTTTGAGCCTTTCCTGGGACAGCAGTATTAGATTCCGATGCACCATTGCAGGTTTACTGTATACCTTGGACCTTCAAATCAACGATGAAACACAGAAATTGCATCGATATTGAGTACAAAAGGAAAAATGTCGACTTATTTATAAGAGGAGTAACTCTTCTAACAGTTCGTGCTTTGAGCCTTTCCTGGGACAGCAGTATTAGATTCCGATGCACCATTGCAGGTTTACTGTATCCCTTGGACCTTCAAATCAACGATGAAACACAGAAATTGCATCGATTTTGAATGCAAAATGCAAAATGTCGACTTATTTATAAGAGGAGTAACTCTTCTAATAGTTCGTGCTTTGAGCCTTTCCTACGACAGCAGTATTAGATTCCGATGCACCATTGCAGGATTACTGTATCCCTTAGACCTTCAAATCAACGATGAAACACAGAAATTGCATCGATATTGAATACAAAAGGCAAAATGTTGACTTATTTATAAGAGGAGTAACTCTTCTAATAGTTCGTGCTTTGAGCCTCTCCAGGGACAGCAGTATTAGATTCCGATGCACCATTGCAGGTTTACTGTATCGCTTGCACCTTCAAATCAACGATGAAACACAGAAATTGCATCAATATTGAATACAAAAGGCAAATTGTCGACTTACGTACAAAAGGAGTAACTCTTCTAATAGTTCGTGTTTGAGCCTTTTCTGGGACTGCAATTTTAGATTACGATGCACAATTGCAGGTTTACTGTATCCCTTGAATTTTCAAATCAACGATGAAACACAGAAATTTCATCGATATTGTTTACAAAAGGCAAAATGACGACTTATTTACAAGAGGAGTATCTCTTCTAATAGTTCGTGCTTTGAGCCTTTCCTGCGACAGCAGTATTGGATTCCGATGCACCATTGCAGGTTTACTGTATCCCTTGGACCTTCAAATCAACGATGAAACACAGAAAATGCATCGATATTGAATACAAAAAGCAAATTGACGACTTATTTAGAAGAGGAGTAACTCTTCTAATAGTTCGTGCTTTGAGCCTTTCCTGGGACAGCAGTATTAGATTCCGATGCACCATTGCAGGTTTACTGTATCCCTTGGACCTTCAAATCAACGAGGAAACACAGAAATTGCATCGATATTGAATACAAAAAGCGAAAATGTCGACTTATTTATAAGAGGAGTAACCCTTCTAATAGTTCGTGATTTTAGCCTTTCCTGGGACAGCAGTATTAGATTCCGATGCACCATTGCAGGTTTACTGGTTCCCTTCGACCTTCAAATCAACGATGAAACACAGAAATTGCATCGATATTGAATAGAAAAGGCAAATTGTCGACTTATTTACAAGAGGAGTAACTCTTCTAATAGTTCGTGCTTTGAGCCGTTCCTGGGACAGCAGTATTAGATTCCGATGCACCATTGCAGATTTACTGTATCGCTTGGACCTTCAAATCAACGATGAAACACAGAAATTGCATCGATATTGAATACAAAACGCAAAATTTCGACTTATTTACAACATTAGAAACTCTTCTAATAGTTCGTGCTTTGAGCCTTTCCTGGGACAGCAGTATTAGATTCCGATGCACCATTGCAGGTTAACTGTATCCCTTGGACCTTCAAATCAAAGATGAAACACAGAAATTGCATCGATATTGATTACAAAAGACAAAATGTCGTCTTATTTATAAGAGGAGTAACTCTTCTAATGGTTCGTGCTTTGAGCATTTCCTGGGACAGCAGTATTAGATTCAGATGCACCATTGCAGGTTTACTGTATCCCTTGGACCTTCAAATCAACGATGAAACACAGAAATTGCATCGATAATGAATACAAAAAGCGAAAATGTCGACTTATTTATAAGAGGAGTAACTCTTCTAATAGTTCGTGATTTTAGCCTTTCCTGGGACAGCATTTTTAGATTCCGATGCACCATTGCAGGTTTACTGTATCCCTTGGACCTTCAAATAACGATGAAGCACAAAAATTGCATCGATTTTGAATGCAAAAGCAAAATGTCGAGTTATTTATAAGACGAGTAACTTTTCTAACTGTTCGTGCTTTGAGCCTTTCCTGGGACAGCAGTATTAGATTCCGATGTACCATTGCAGGTTTGCTGTATCCCATTTACCTTCAAATCAACGATGAACACAGATATTGCATCGATATTGAATACAAAAAGCGAAAATGTCGACTTATTTATAAGAGGAGTAACTCTTCTAATAGTTCGTGACTTTAGCCTTTCCTGGGACAGCAGTTTTAGATTCCGATGCACCATTGCAGGTTTACTGTATCCCTTGGACCTTCAAATAACGATGAAGCACAAAAATTGCATCGATTTTGAATGCAAAAGGCAAAATGTCGAGTTATTTATAAGACGAGTAACTTTTCTAACAGTTCGTGCTTTGAGCCTTTCCTGGGACAGCAGTATTAGATTCCGATGTACCATTGCAGGTTTGCTGTATCCCATTTACCTTCAAATCAACGATGAAACACAGATATTGCATCGATATTGAATACAAAAGGCAAAGTGTCGTCTTATTTATAAGAGGAGTAACTCTTCTAATAGTTCGTGCTTTGAGCCTTTCCTGGGACAGCAGTATTAGATTCCGATGCACCATTGCAGGTTTACTGTATCCCTTGGATTTTCAAATCAACGATGAAACACAGAAATTTCATCGATATTGATTACAAAAGGCAAAATGTCGACTTATTTACAAGAGGAGTATCTCTTCTAATAGTTCGTGCTTTGAGCCTTTCCTGCAACAGAAGTATTGGATTCCGATGCACCATTGCAGGTTTACTGTATCCCTTGGACCTTCAAATCAACGATGAAACACAGAAAATGCATCGATATTGAATACAAAAATCAAATTGACGACTTATTTAGAAGAGGAATAACTCTTCTAATAGTTCGTGCTTTGAGCCTTTCCTGGGACAGCAGTATTAGATTCCGATGCACCATTGCAGGTTTACTGTATCCCTTGGACCTTCAAATCAACGAGGAAACACAGAAATTGCATCGATATTGAATACAAAAGGCAAAATGTCGACTTATTTATAAGAGGACTAACTCTTCTAATAGTTCGTGATTTTAGCCTTTCCTGGGACAGCAGTATTAGATTCCGATGCACCATTGCAGGTTTACTGTATCCCTTGGACCTTCAAATCAACGATGAAACACAGAAATTGCATCGGTATTGAGTACAAAAGGAAAAACGTCGACTTATTTATAAGAGGAGTAACACTTCTAATAGTTCGTGCTTTGAGCCTTTCCTGAGACAGCAGTAATAGATTCCGATGCACCATTGCAGGTTTACTGTATCCCTTGGACCTTCAAATCAACGATGAAAGACAGAAATTGCATCGATATTGAATACAAAAGGCAAAATTTCGACTTATTTACATAAGGAGTAACTCTTCAATAGTTTGTGATTTGAGCCTTTCCTGGGACAGCAGTATTAGATTCCGATGCACCATTGCAGGTTTACTGTATCCCTTGGACCTACAAATCAACGATGAAACACTGAAATTGCATCGATAATGAATACAAAAGGCAAAATGTCGACTTATTTATAAGAGGAGTAACTCTTCTAATAGTTCGTGCTTTGAGCCGTTCCTGGGACAGCAGTATTAGATTCCGATGCACCATTGCAGGTTTACTGTATCGCTTGGACCTTCAAATCAACGATGAAACACAGAAATTGCATCGATATTGAATACAAAAGGCAAAATGGCGACTTATTTACAACAAGAGTAACTCTTCTAATAGTTCGTGGTTTGAGCCTTTCCTGGGACAGCAGTATTAGATTCCGATGCACCATTGCAGGTTAACTGTATCCCTTGGACCTTCAAATCAACGATGAAACACAGAAATTGCATCGATATTGAATACAAAAGACAAAATGTCGTCTTATTTATAAGAGGAGTAACTCTTCTAATAGTTCGTGATTTGAGCCTTTCCTGGGACAGCAGTATTAGATTTCGATGCACCATTGCTGGTTTACTGTATACCTTGGAACTTAAAATCAACAATGATACACAGAAATTGCATCGATATTGAATACAAAAAGCGAAAATGTCGACTTATTTATAAGAGGAGTAACCCTTCTAATAGTTCGTGATTTTAGCCTTTCCTGGGACAGCAGTATTAGATTCCGATGCACCATTGCAGGTTTACTGGTTCCCTTGGACCTTCAAATCAACGATGAAACACAGAAATTGCATCGATATTGAATACAAAAGGCAAATTGTCGACTTATTTACAAGAGGAGTAACTCTTCTAATAGTTCGTGTTTTGAGCCGTTCCTGGGACAGCAGTATTAGATTCCGATGCACCATTGCAGGTTTACTGTATCGCTTGGACCTTCAAATCACCGATGAAACACAGAAATTGCATCGATATTGAATACAAAACGCAAAATTTCGACTTATTTACAAGAGGAGAAACTCTTCTAATAGTTCGTACTTTGAGCCTTTCCTGGGACAGCAGTATTAGATTCCGATGCACCATTGCAGGTTAACTGTATCCCTTGGACCTTCAAATCAAAGTCGAAACACAGAAAATGCATCGCTATTGAATACAAAAGACAAAATGTCGTCTTATTTATAAGAGGAGTAACTCTTCTAATAGTTCGTGCTTTGAGCATTTCCTGGGACAGCAGTATTAGATTCAGATGCACCATTGCAGGTTTACTGTATCCCTTGGACCTTCAAATCAACGATGAAACACAGAAACTGCATCGATATTGAATACAAAAAGCGAAAATGTCGACTTATTTATAAGAGGAGTAACTCTTCTAATAGTTCGTGATTTTAGCCTTTCCTGGGACAGCATTTTTAGATTCCGATGCACCATTGCAGGTTTACTGTATCCCTTGGACCTTCAAATAACGATGAAGCACAAAAATTGCATCGATTTTGAATGCAAAAGGCAAAATGTCGAGTTATTTATAAGACGAGTAACTTTTCTAACTGTTCGTGTTTTGAGCCTTTCCTGGGACAGCAGTATTAGATTCCGATGTACCATTGCAGGTTTGCTGTATCCCATTTACCTTCAAATCAACGATGAAACACAGATATTGCATCGATATTGAATACAAAAGGCAAAGTGTCGACTTATTTATAAGAGGAGTAACTCTTCTAATAGTTCGTGCTTTGAGCCTTTCCTGGGACAGCAGTATTAGATTCCGATGCACCATTGCAGGTTTACTGTATCCCTTGGACCTTCAAATCAACGATGAAACACAGAAATTGCATCGATATTGAATACAAAAGGCAAAGTGTCGACTTATTTATAAGAGGAGTAACTCTTCTAATAGTTCGTGCTTTGAGCCTTTCCTGGGACAGCAGTATTAGATTCCGATGCACCATTGCAGGTTTGCTGTATCCCTTGGACCTTCAAATCAACGATGAAACACAGAAATTGCATCGATATTGAATACAAAAGGCAAATTGTCGACTTATTTACAAGAGGAGTAACTCTTCTAATAGTTCGTGCTTTGAGCCTTTCCTGGGACAGCAGTATTAGATTCCGATCCCCCATTCCAGGTTTACTGTATCCCTTGGACCTCCAAATCAACGATGAAACACAGAAATTGCATCGATATTGAATACAAAAGTAAAATGTCGTCTTATTTATAAGAGGAGTAACTCTTCTAATAGTTCGTGCTTTGAGCCTTTCCTGGGACAGCAGTATTAGATTCCGATGCACCATTGCAGGTTTACTGTATCCCATGGACCTTCAAATCAACGATGAAACACAGAAATTGCATCGATATTCAATACAAAAGCCAAAATGTCGTCTTATTTATAAGAGGAGTAATCCTTCTAATAGTTCGTGCTTTGAGCATTTCCTGGGACAGCAGTATTAGATTCCGATGCACCATTGCAGGTTTACTGTATCCCTTGGACATTCAAATCAACGATGAAACACAGATATTGCATCGATATTAAATACAAAAGGCAAATTGTCGACTTATTTACAAGAGGAGTAACTCTTCTAATAGTTCGTGCTTTGAGCATTTCCTGGGACAGCAGTATTAGATTCCGATGCACCATTGCAGGTTTACTGTATCCCATGGACCTTCAAATCAACGATGAAACACAGAAAATGCATCGATATTGAATACAAAAGGCAAATTGACGACTTATTTAGAAGAGGAGTAACTCTTCTAATAGTTCGTGCTTTGAGCCTTTCCTGGGACAGCAGTATTAGATTCCGATGCACCATTGCAGGTTTACTGTATCCCTTGGACCTTCAAATCAACGATGAAACACAGAAATTGCATCGATATTGAATACAAAAGGCAAAATGTCGACTTATTTATAAGAGGAGTAACTCTTCTAATAGTTCGTGCTTTGAGCCTTTCCTGGGACAGCAGAATTAGATTCCGATGCACCATTGCAGGTTTACTGTATCCCTTGGACCTTCAAATCAACGATGAAATACAGAAATTGCATCGATATTGAATACAAAAGACAAAATGTCGTCTTATTTATAAGAAGAGTAACTCTTCTGAAAGTTCGTGCTTTGATCCTTTCCTGGACAGCAGTATTAGATTCCGATGCACCATTGCAGGTTTACTGTATCCCTTGGACCTTCAAATCAACGATGAAACACAGAAATTGCATCGATATTGAGTACAAAATGAAAAATGTCGACTTATTTATAAGAGGAGTAACTCTTCTAATAGTTCGTGCTTTGAGCCTTTCCTGGGACAGCAGTATTAGATTCCGATGCACCATTGCAGGTTTACTGTATCCCTTGGACCTTCAAATCAACGATGAAACACAGAAATTGCATCGATTTTGAATGCAAAATGCAAAATGTCGACTTATTTATAAGAGGAGTAACTCTTCTAATAGTTCTTGCTTTGAGCCTTTCCTACGACAGCAGTATTAGATTCCGATGCACCATTGCAGGATTACTGTATCCCTTAGACCTTCAAATCAACGATGAAACTCAGAAATTGCATCGATATTGAATACAAAAGGCAAAATGTCGACTTATTTATAAGAGGAGTATCTCTTCTAATAGTTCGTGCTTTGAGCCTCTCCTGGAACAGCAGTATTAGATTCCGATGCACCATTGCAGATTTACTGTATCGCTTGCACCCTCAAATCAACGATGAAACACAGAAATTGCATCGATATTGAATACAAAAGGCGAATTGTCGACTTACGTACAAAAGGAGTAACTCTTGTAATAGTTCGTGTTTGAGCCTTTTCTGGGACTGCAATTTTAGATTACGATGCACAATTGCAGGTTTACTGTATCACTTGGATTTTCAAATCAACGATGAAACACAGAAATTTCATCGATATTGATTACAAAAGGCAAAATGACGACTTATTTACAAGAGGAGTATCTCTTCTAATAGTTCGTGCTTTGAGCCTTTCCTGCGACAGCAGTATTGGATTCCGATGCACCATTGCAGGTTTACTGTATCCCTTGGACCTTCAAATCAACGATGAAACACAGAAATTGCATCGATTTTGAATGCAAAATGCAAAATGTCGACTTATTTATAAGAGGAGTAACTCTTCTAATAGTTCGTGCTTTGAGCCTTTCCTACGACAGCAGTATTAGATTCCGATGCACCATTGCAGGATTACTGTATCCCTTAGACCTTCAAATCAACGATGAAACTCAGAAATTGCATGGATATTGAATACAAAAGGCAAAATGTCGACTTATTTATAAGAGGAGTAACTCTTCTAATAGTTCGTGCTTTAGCCTCTCCTGGGACAGCAGTATTAGATTCCGATGCACCATTGCAGGTTTACTGTATCGCTTGCACCTTCAAATCAACGATGAAACACAGAAATTGCATCGATATTGAATGTAAAAGGCAAATTGTCGACTTACGTACAAAAGGAGTAACTCTTCTAATAGTTCGTGTTTGAGCCTTTTCTGGGACTGCAATTTTAGATTACGATGCACAATTGCAGGTTTACTGTATCCCTTGGATTTTCAAATCAACGATGAAACACAGAAATTTCATCGATATTGATTACAAAAGGCAAAATGACGACTTATTTACAAGAGGAGTATCTCTTCTAATAGTTCGTGCTTTGAGCCTTTCCTGCGACAGCAGTATTGGATTCCGATGCACCATTGCAGGTTTACTGTATCCCTTGGACCTTCAAATCAACGATGAAACACAGAAAATGCATCGATATTGAATACAAAAAGCAAATTGACGACTTATTTAGAAGAGGAGTAACTCTTCTAATAGTTCGTGCTTTGAGCCTTTCCTGGGACAGCAGTATTAGATTCCGATGCACCATTGCAGGTTTACTGTATCCCTTGGACCTTCAAATCAACGAGGAAACTCAGAAATTGCATCGATATTGAATACAAAAGGCAAAATGTCGACTTATTTATAAGAGGAGTAACTCTTCTAATAGTTCGTGCTTTGAGCCTTTCCTAGGACTGCAGTATTAGATTCCGATGCACCATTGCAGGTTTACTGTATCCCTTGGACCTTCAAATCAACGATGAAACACAGAAATTGCATCGATATTGAATACCAAAGACAAAATGTCGTCTTATTTTTAAGAAGAGTAACTCTTCTAATAGTTCGTGCTTTGAGCCATTCCTGGGATAACAGTATTTGATTCCGATGCACCATTGCTCGTTTACTGTGTCCCTTGGACCTTCAAATCAACGATGAATCACAGAAATTGCATCGATATTGAGTACAAAAGGCAAAATGTCGACTTATTTATAAAAGGACTAACTCTTCTAATAGTTCGTGATTTTAGCCTTTCCTGGGACAGCAGTATTAGATTCCGATGCACCATTGCAGGTTTACTGTATCCCTTGGACCTTCAAATCAACGATGAAACACAGAAATTGCATCGGTATTGAGTACAAAAGGAAAAATATCGACTTATTTATAAGAGGAGTAACTCTTCTAATAGTTGGTGCTTTGAGCCTTTCCTGGGACAGCAGTATTAGATTCCGATGCACCATTGCAGGTTTACTGTATCCCTTGGACCTTCAAATCAACGATGAAACACAGAAATTGCATCGATATTGAATACAAAAGGCAAAATGTCGACTTATTTACATAAGGAGTAACTCTTCAATAGTTCGTGTTTTGAGCCTTTCCTGGGACAGCAGTATTAGATTCCGATGCACCATTGCAGGATTACTGTATCCCTTAGACCTTCAAATCAACGATGAGACACAGAAATTGCATCTATATTGAATACGAAAGTTAAAATGTCGACTTATTTATAAGAGGAGTAACTCTTCTAATAGTTCGTGCTTTGAGCCTTTCCTGGGACAGCAGTATTAGATTCTGATGCACCATTGCAGGTTTACTGTATCCCTTGGACCTTCAAATCAACGATGAAACACAGAAATTGCATCGATATTCAATACAAAAGCCAAAATGTCGACTTATTTACAAGAGGAGTAACTCTTCTAATAGTTCCTGCTTTGAGCCTTTCCTGGGACAGCAGTATTAGATTCTGATGCACCATTGCAGGTTTACTGTATCCCTTGGACCTTCAAATAAACGATGAAACACTGAAATTGCATCGATAATGAATACAAAAGGCAAAATGTCGACTTATTTATAAGAGGAGTAACTCTTCTAATAGTTCGTGCTTTGAGCCGTTCCTGGGACAGCAGTATTAGATTCCGATGCACCATTGCAGGTTTACTGTATCGCTTGGACCTTCAAATCAACGATGAAACACATAAATTGCATCGATATTGAATACAAAAGGCAAAATGGCGACTTATTTACAAGAAGAGTAACTCTTCTAATAGTTCGTGGTTTGAGCCTTTCCTGGGACAGCAGTATTAGATTCCGATGCACCATTGCAGGTTAACTGTATCCCTTGGACCTTCAAATCAACGATGAAACACAGAAATTGCATCGATATTGAATACAAAAGGCAAATTGTCGACTTATTTACAAGAGGAGTAACTCTTCTAATAGTTCGTGTTTTGAGCCGTTCCTGGGACAGCAGTATTAGATTCCGATGCACCATTGCAGGTTTACTGTATCGCTTGGACCTTCAAATCAACGATGAAACACAGAAATTGCATCGATATTGAATACAAAAGGCAAATTGTCGACTTACGTACAAAAGGAGTAACTCTTCTAATAGTTCGTGTTTGAGCCTTTTCTGGGACTGCAATTTTAGATTACGATGCACAATTGCAGGTTTACTGTATCCCTTGGATTTTCAAATCAACGATGAAACACAGAAATTTCATCGATATTGATTACAAAAGGCAAAATGACGACTTATTTACAAGAGGAGTATCTCTTCTAATAGTTCGTGCTTTGAGCCTTTCCTGCGACAGCAGTATTGGATTCCGATGCACCATTGCAGGTTTACTGTATCCCTTGGACCTTCAAATCAACGATGAAACACAGAAATTGCATCGATTTGAATGCAAAATGAAAAATGTCGACTTATTTATAAGAGGAGTAACTCTTCTAATAGTTCGTGCTTTGAGCCTTTCCTACGACAGCAGTATTAGATTCCGATGCACCATTGCAGGATTACTGTATCCCTTAGACCTTCAAATCAACGATGAAACTCAGAAATTGCATCGATATTGAATACAAAAGGCAAAATGTCGACTTATTTATAAGAGGAGTAACTCTTCTAATAGTTCGTGCTTTAGCCTCTCCTGGGACAGCAGTATTAGATTCCGATGCACCATTGCAGGTTTACTGTATCGCTTGCACCTTCAAATCAACGATGAAACACAGAAATTGCATCGATATTGAATACAAAACGCAAATTGTCGACTTACGTACAAAAGGAGTAACTCATCTAATAGTTCGTGTTTGAGCCATTTCTGGGACTGCAATTTTAGATTACGATGCACAATTGCAGGTTTACTGTATCCCTTGGATTTTCAAATCAACGATGAAACACAGAAATTTCATCGATATTGATTACAAAAGGCAAAATGACGACTTATTTACAAGAGGAGTATCTCTTCTAATAGTTCGTGCTTTGAGCCTTTCCTGCGACAGCAGTATTGGATTCCGATGCACCATTGCAGGTTTACTGTATCCCTTGGACCTTCAAATCAACGATGAAACACAGAAAATGCATCGATATTGAATACAAAAAGCAAATTGACGACTTATTTAGAAGAGGAGTAACCCTTCTAATAGTTCGTGCTTTGAGCCTTTCCTGGGACAGCAGTATTAGATTCCGATGCACCATTGCAGGTTTACTGTATCCCTTGGACCTTCAAATCAACGAGGAAACACAGAAATTGCATCGATATTGAATACAAAAGGCAAAATGTTGACTTATTTATAAGAGGAGTAACTCTTCTAATAGTTCGTGCTTTGAGCCTTTCCTAGGACTGCAGTATTAGATTCCGATGCACCATTGCAGGTTTACTGTATCCCTTGGACCTTCAAATCAACGATGAAACACAGAAATTGCATCGATATTGAATACAAAAGACAAAATGTCGTCTTATTTTTAAGAAGAGTAACTCTTCTAATAGTTCGTGCTTTGAGCCTTTCCTGGGACAGCAGTATTAGATTCCGATGCACCATTGCTAGTTTACTGTGTCCCTTGGACCTTCAAATCAACGATGAATCACAGAAATTGCATCGATATTGAGTACAAAAGGCAAAATGTCGACTTATTTATAAGAGGACTAACTCTTCTAATAGTTCGTGATTTTAGCCTTTCCTGGGACAGCAGTATTAGATTCCGATGCACCATTGCAGGTTTACTGTATCCCTTGGACCTTCAAATCAACGATGAAACACAGAAATTGCATCGGTATTGAGTACAAAAGGAAAAATGTCGACTTATTTATAAGAGGAGTAACTCTTCTAATAGTTGGTGCTTTGAGCCTTTCCTGGGACAGCAGTATTAGATTCCGATGCACCATTGCAAATTTACTGTATCCCTTGGACCTTCAAATCAACGATGAAACACAGAAATTGCATCGATATTGAATACAAAAGGCAAAATGTCGACTTATTTACATAAGGAGTAACTCTTCAATAGTTCGTGTTTTGAGCCTTTCCTGGGACAGCAGTATTAGATTCCGATGCACCATTGCAGGATTACTGTATCCCTTAGACCTTCAAATCAACGATGAGACACAGAAATTGCATCTATATTGAATACGAAAGTTAAAATGTCGACTTATTTATAAGAGGAGTAACTCTTCTAATAGTTCGTGCTTTGAGCCTTTCCTGGGACAGCAGTATTAGATTCTGATGCACCATTGCAGGTTTACTGTATCCCTTGGACCTTTAAATCAACGATGAAACACAGAAATTGCATCGATATTCAATACAAAAGCCAAAATGTCGACTTATTTACAAGAGGAGTAACTCTTCTAATAGTTCCTGCTTTGAGCCTTTCCTGGGACAGCAGTATTAGATTCTGATGCACCATTGCAGGTTTACTGTATCCCTTGGACCTTCAAATCAACGATGAAACACTGAAATTGCATCGATAATGAATACAAAAGGCAAAATGTCGACTTATTTATAAGAGAAGTAACTCTTCTAATAGTTCGTGCTTTGAGCCGTTCCTGGGACAGCAGTGTTAGATTCCGTTGCACCATCGCAGGTTTACTGTATCGCTTGGACCTTCAAATCAACGATGAAACACATAAATTGCTTCGATATTGAATACAAAAGGAAAAATGGCGACTTATTTACTAGAAGAGTAACTCTTCTAATAGTTCGTGGTTTGAGCCTTTCCTGGGACAGCAGTATTAGATTCCGATGCACCATTGCAGGTTTACTGTATCCCTTCGACCTTAAAATCAACGATGAAACACAGAAATTGCATCGATATTGAATACAAAAGACAAAATGTCGTCTTATTTATAAGAAGATTAACTCTTCTAATAGTTCGTGCTTTGAGCCTTTCCTGGGACAGCAGTATTAGATTCCGATGCACCATTGCAGGTTTACTGTATCCCTTCGACCTTAAAATCAACGATGAAACACAGAAATTGCATCGATATTGAGTACAAAATGCAAAATATCGACTTATTTATAAGAGGACTAACTCTTCTAATAGTTTATGGATTTAGCCTTTCCTGGGACAGCAGTATTAGATTCCGATGCACCATTGCAGGTTTACTGTATCCCTTAGACCTTCAAATCAACGATGAAACACAGAAATTGCATCGATATTGAATACAAAAGGCAAAATGTCGTTTTATTTATAAGAGGAGTAACTCTTCTAATAGTTCGTGCTTTGAGCCTCTCCTGGGACAGCAGTATTAGATTCCGATGCACCATTGCAGGTTTACTGTATCCCTTGGACCTTCAAATCAACGAGAATACACAGAAATTGCATCGATATTGAATACCAATGGCAAATTGTCGACTGATTTACAAGAGGAGTAACTCTTCTAATAGTTCGTGATTTGAGCCTTTCCTGGGACAGCAGTATTAGATTCCGATGCACCATTGCAGGTTTACTGTATCCCTTGGACCTTCAAATCAACGATGAAACACAGAAATTGCATCGGTATTGAGTACAAAAGGAAAAATGTCGACTTATTTATAAGAGGAGTAACTCTTCTAATAGTTGGTGCTTTGAGCCTTTCCTGGGACAGCAGTATTAGATTCCGATGCACCATCGCAGGTTTACTGTATCGCTTGGACCTTCAAATCAACGATGAAACACATAAATTGCATCGATATTGAATACAAAAGGCAAAATGTCGACTTATTTATAAGAGGAGTAACTCTTCTAATAGTTCGTGCTTTGAGCCGTTCCTGGGACAGCATTATTAGATTCCGATGCACCATTGCAGGTTTACTGTATCGCTTGGACCTTCAAATCAACGATGAAACACATAAATTGCATCGATATTGAATACAAAAGGCAAAATGGCGACTTATTTACAAGAAGAGTAACTCTTCTAATAGTTCGTGGTTTGAGCCTTTCCTGGGACAGCAGTATTAGATTCCGATGCACCATTGCAGGTTAACTGTATCCCTTGGACCTTCAAATCAACGATGAAACACAGAAATTGCATCGATATTGAATACAAAAGGCAAATTGTCGACTTATTTACAAGAGGAGTAACTCTTCTAATAGTTCGTGTTTTGAGCCGTTCCTGGGACAGCAGTATTAGATTCCGATGCACCATTGCAGGTTTACTGTATCGCTTGGACCTTCAAATCAACGATGAAACACAGAAATTGCATCGATATTGAATACAAAAGGCAAATTGTCGACTTACGTACAAAAGGAGTAACTCTTCTAATAGTTCGTGTTTGAGCCTTTTCTGGGACTGCAATTTTAGATTACGATGCACAATTGCAGGTTTACTGTATCCCTTGGATTTTCAAATCAACGATGAAACACAGAAATTTCATCGATATTGATTACAAAAGGCAAAATGACGACTTATTTACAAGAGGAGTATCTCTTCTAATAGTTCGTGCTTTGAGCCTTTCCTGCGACAGCAGTATTGGATTCCGATGCACCATTGCAGGTTTACTGTATCCCTTGGACCTTCAAATCAACGATGAAACACAGAAATTGCATCGATTTTGAATGCAAAATGAAAAATGTCGACTTATTTATAAGAGGAGTAATTCTTCTAATAGTTCGTGCTTTGAGCCTTTCCTACGACAGCAGTATTAGATTCCGATGCACCATTGCAGGATTACTGTATCCCTTAGACCTTCAAATCAACGATGAAACTCAGAAATTGCATCGATATTGAATACAAAAGGCAAAATGTCGACTTATTTATAAGAGGAGTAACTCTTCTAATAGTTCGTGCTTTAGCCTCTCCTGGGACAGCAGTATTAGATTCCGATGCACCATTGCAGGTTTACTGTATCGCTTGCACCTTCAAATCAACGATGAAACACAGAAATTGCATCGATATTGAATACAAAACGCAAATTGTCGACTTACGTACAAAAGGAGTAAATCTTCTAATAGTTCGTGTTTGAGCCATTTCTGGGACTGCAATTTTAGATTACGATGCACAATTGCAGGTTTACTGTATCCCTTGGATTTTCAAATCAACGATGAAACACAGAAATTTCATCGATATTGATTACAAAAGGCAAAATGACGACTTATTTACAAGAGGAGTATCTCTTCTAATAGTTCGTGCTTTGAGCCTTTCCTGCGACAGCAGTATTGGATTCCGATGCACCATTGCAGGTTTACTGTATCCCTTGGACCTTCAAATCAACGATGAAACACAGAAAATGCATCGATATTGAATACAAAAAGCAAATTGACGACTTATTTAGAAGAGGAGTAACTCTTCTAATAGTTCGTGCTTTGAGCCTTTCCTGGGACAGCAGTATTAGATTCCGATGCACCATTGCAGGTTTACTGTATCCCTTGGACCTTCAAATCAACGAGGAAACACAGAAATTGCATCGATATTGAATACGAAAGTTAAAATGTCGACTTATTTATAAGAGGAGTAACTCTTCTAATAGTTCGTGCTTTGAGCCTTTCCTGGGACAGCAGTATTAGATTCTGATGCACCATTGCAGGTTTACTGTATCCCTTGGACCTTTAAATCAACGATGAAACACAGAAATTGCATCGATATTCAATACAAAAGCCAAAATGTCGACTTATTTACAAGAGGAGTAACTCTTCTAATAGTTCCTGCTTTGAGCCTTTCCTGGGACAGCAGTATTAGATTCTGATGCACCATTGCAGGTTTACTGTATCCCTTGGACCTTCAAATCAACGATGAAACACTGAAATTGCATCGATAATGAATACAAAAGGCAAAATGTCGACTTATTTATAAGAGAAGTAACTCTTCTAATAGTTCGTGCTTTGAGCCGTTCCTGGGACAGCAGTATTAGATTCCGTTGCACCATCGCAGGTTTACTGTATCGCTTGGACCTTCAAATCAACGATGAAACACATAAATTGCTTCGATATTGAATACAAAAGGAAAAATGGCGACTTATTTACTAGAAGAGTAACTCTTCTAATAGTTCGTGGTTTGAGCCTTTCCTGGGACAGCAGTATTAGATTCCGATGCACCATTGCAGGTTTACTGTATCCCTTCGACCTTAAAATCAACGATGAAACACAGAAATTGCATCGATATTGAATACAAAAGACAAAATGTCGTCTTATTTATAAGAAGATTAACTCTTCTAATAGTTCGTGCTTTGAGCCTTTCCTGGGACAGCAGTATTAGATTCCGATGCACCATTGCAGGTTTACTGTATCCCTTCGACCTTAAAATCAACGATGAAACACAGAAATTGCATCGATATTGAGTACAAAATGCAAAATATCGACTTATTTATAAGAGGACTAACTCTTCTAATAGTTTATGGATTTAGCCTTTCCTGGGACAGCAGTATTAGATTCCGATGCACCATTGCAGGTTTACTGTATCCCTTAGACCTTCAAATCAACGATGAAACACAGAAGTTGCATCGATATTGAATACAAAAGGCAAAATGTCGTTTTATTTATAAGAGGAGTAACTCTTCTAATAGTTCGTGCTTTGAGCCTCTCCTGGGACAGCAGTATTAGATTCCGATGCACCATTGCAGGTTTACTGTATCCCTTGGACCTTCAAATCAACGAGAATACACAGAAATTGCATCGATATTGAATACCAATGGCAAATTGTCGACTGATTTACAAGAGGAGTAACTCTTCTAATAGTTCGTGATTTGAGCCTTTCCTGGGACAGCAGTATTAGATTCCGATGCACCATTGCAGGTTTACTGTATCCCTTGGACCTTCAAATCAACGATGAAACACAGAAATTGCATCGGTATTGAGTACAAAAGGAAAAATGTCGACTTATTTATAAGAGGAGTAACTCTTCTAATAGTTGGTGCTTTGAGCCTTTCCTGGGACAGCAGTATTAGATTCCGATGCACCATCGCAGGTTTACTGTATCGCTTGGACCTTCAAATCAACGATGAAACACATAAATTGCATCGATATTGAATACAAAAGGCAAAATGTCGACTTATTTATAAGAGGAGTAACTCTTCTAATAGTTCGTGCTTTGAGCCGTTCCTGGGACAGCAGTATTAGATTCCGATGCACCATTGCAGGTTTACTGTATCGCTTGGACCTTCAAATCAACGATGAAACACATAAATTGCATCGATATTGAATACAAAAGGCAAAATGGCGACTTATTTACAAGAAGAGTAACTCTTCTAATAGTTCGTGGTTTGAGCCTTTCCTGGGACAGCAGTATTAGATTCCGATGCACCATTGCAGGTTAACTGTATCCCTTGGACCTTCAAATCAACGCTGAAACACAGAAATTGCATCGATATTGAATACAAAAGGCAAATTGTCGACTTATTTACAAGAGGAGTAACTCTTCTAATAGTTCGTGTTTTGAGCCGTTCCTGGGACAGCAGTATTAGATTCCGATGCACCATTGCAGGTTTACTGTATCGCTTGGACCTTCAAATCAACGATGAAACACAGAAATTGCATCGATATTGAATACAAAAGGCAAATTGTCGACTTACGTACAAAAGGAGTAACTCTTCTAATAGTTCGTGTTTGAGCCTTTTCTGGGACTGCAATTTTAGATTACGATGCACAATTGCACGTTTACTGTATCCCTTGGATTTTCAAATCAACGATGAAACACAGAAATTTCATCGATATTGATTACAAAAGGCAAAATGACGACTTATTTACAAGAGGAGTATCTCTTCTAATAGTTCGTGCTTTGAGCCTTTCCTGCGACAGCAGTATTGGATTCCGATGCACCATTGCAGGTTTACTGTATCCCTGGGACCTTCAAATCAACGATGAAACACAGAAATTGCATCGATTTTGAATGCAAAATGAAAAATGTCGACTTATTTATAAGAGGAGTAACTCTTCTAATAGTTCGTGCTTTGAGCCTTTCCTACGACAGCAGTATTAGATTCCGATGCACCATTGCAGGATTACTGTATCCCTTAGACCTTCAAATCAACGATGAAACTCAGAAATTGCATCGATATTGAATACAAAAGGCAAAATGTCGACTTATTTATAAGAGGAGTAACTCTTCTAATAGTTCGTGCTTTAGCCTCTCCTGGGACAGCAGTATTAGATTCCGATGCACCATTGCAGGTTTACTGTATCGCTTGCACCTTCAAATCAACGATGAAACACAGAAATTGCATCGATATTGAATACAAAACGCAAATTGTCGACTTACGTACAAAAGGAGTAACTCTTCTAATAGTTCGTGTTTGAGCCATTTCTGGGACTGCAATTTTAGATTACGATGCACAATTGCAGGTTTACTGTATCCCTTGGATTTTCAAATCAACGATGAAACACAGAAATTTCATCGATATTGATTACAAAAGGCAAAATGACGACTTATTTACAAGAGGAGTATCTCTTCTAATAGTTCGTGCTTTGAGCCTTTCCTGCGACAGCAGTATTGGATTCCGATGCACCATTGCAGGTTTACTGTATCCCTTGGACCTTCAAATCAACGATGAAACACAGAAAATGCATCGATATTGAATACAAAAAGCAAATTGACGACTTATTTAGAAGAGGAGTAACTCTTCTAATAGTTCGTGCTTTGAGCCTTTCCTGGGACAGCAGTATTAGATTCCGATGCACCATTGCAGGTTTACTGTATCCCTTGGACCTTCAAATCAACGAGGAAACACAGAAATTGCATCGATATTGAATACAAAAGGCAAAATGTTGACTTATTTATAAGAGGAGTAACTCTTCTAATAGTTCGTGCTTTGAGCCTTTCCTAGGACTGCAGTATTAGATTCCGATGCACCATTGCAGGTTTACTGTATCCCTTGGACCTTCAAATCAACGATGAAACACAGAAATTGCATCGATATTGAATACAAAAGACAAAATGTCGTCTTATTTTTAAGAAGAGTAACTCTTCTAATAGTTCGTGCTTTGAGCCTTTCCTGGGACAGCAGTATTAGATTCCGATGCACCATTGCTAGTTTACTGTGTCCCTTGGACCTTCAAATCAACGATGAATCACAGAAATTGCATCGATATTGAGTACAAAAGGCAAAATGTCGACTTATTTATAAGAGGACTAACTCTTCTAATAGTTCGTGATTTTAGCCTTTCCTGGGACAGCAGTATTAGATTCCGATGCACCATTGCAGGTTTACTGTATCCCTTGGACCTTCAAATCAACGATGAAACACAGAAATTGCATCGGTATTGAGTACAAAAGGAAAAATGTCGACTTATTTATAAGAGGAGTAACTCTTCTAATAGTTGGTGCTTTGAGCCTTTCCTGGGACAGCAGTATTAGATTCCGATGCACCATTGCAAATTTACTGTATCCCTTGGACCTTCAAATCAACGATGAAACACAGAAATTGCATCGATATTGAATACAAAAGGCAAAATGTCGACTTATTTACATAAGGAGTAACTCTTCAATATTTCGTGTTTTGAGCCTTTCCTGGGACAGCAGTATTAGATTCCGATGCACCATTGCAGGATTACTGTATCCCTTAGACCTTCAAATCAACGATGAGACACAGAAATTGCATCTATATTGAATACGAAAGTTAAAATGTCGACTTATTTATAAGAGGAGTAACTCTTCTAATAGTTCGTGCTTTGAGCCTTTCCTGGGACAGCAGTATTAGATTCTTATGCACCATTGCAGGTTTACTGTATCCCTTGGACCTTCAAATCAACGATGAAACACAGAAATTGCATCGATATTCAATACAAAAGCCAAAATGTCGACTTATTTACAAGAGGAGTAACTCTTCTAATAGTTCCTGCTTTGAGCCTTTCCTGGGACAGCAGTATTAGATTCTGATGCACCATTGCAGGTTTACTGTATCCCTTGGACCTTCAAATCAACGATGAAACACTGAAATTGCATCGATAATGAATACAAAAGGCAAAATGTCGACTTATTTATAAGAGAAGTAACTCTTCTAATAGTTCGTGCTTTGAGCCGTTCCTGGGACAGCAGTATTAGATTCCATTGCACCATCGCAGGTTTACTGTATCGCTTGGACCTTCAAATCAACGATGAAACACATAAATTGCTTCGATATTGAATACAAAAGGAAAAATGGCGACTTATTTACTAGAAGAGTAACTCTTCTAATAGTTCGTGGTTTGAGCCTTTCCTGGGACAGCAGTATTAGATTCCGATGCACCATTGCAGGTTTACTGTATCCCTTCGACCTTAAAATCAACGATGAAACACAGAAATTGCATCGATATTGAATACAAAAGACAAAATGTCGTCTTATTTATAAGAAGATTAACTCTTCTAATAGTTCGTGCTTTGAGCCTTTCCTGGGACAGCAGTATTAGATTCCGATGCACCATTGCAGGTTTACTGTATCCCTTCGACCTTAAAATCAACGATGAAACACAGAAATTGCATCGATATTGAGTACAAAATGCAAAATATCGACTTATTTATAAGAGGACTAACTCTTCTAATAGTTTATGGATTTAGCCTTTCCTGGGACAGCAGTATTAGATTCCGATGCACCATTGCAGGTTTACTGTATCCCTTAGACCTTCAAATCAACGATGAAACACAGAAATTGCATCGATATTGAATACAAAAAGCAAAATGTCAACTTATTTATAAGAGGAGTAACTCTTCTAATAGTTCGTGCTTTGAGCCTTTCCTGGGACAGCAGTATTAGATTCCGATGCACCATTGCAGGTTTACTGTATCCCTTGGACCTTCAAACCAACGATGAAACACAGAAATTGCATCGGTATTGAGTACAAAAGGAAAAATGTCGACTTATTTATAAGAGGAGTAACTCTTCTAATAGTTGGTGCTTTGAGCCTTTCCTGGGACAGCAGTATTAGATTCCGATGCACCATCGCAGGTTTACTGTATCGCTTGGACCTTCAAATCAACGATGAAACACATAAATTGCATCGATATTGAATACAAAAGGCAAAATGGCGACTTATTTACAAGAAGAGTAACTCTTCTAATAGTTCGTGGTTTGAGCCTTTCCTGGGACAGCAGTATTAGATTCCGATGCACCATTGCAGGTTTACTGTATCCCTTCGACCTTAAAATCAACGATGAAACACAGAAATTGCATCGATATTGAATACAAAAGGCAAAATGTCGACTTATTTATAAGAGGAGTAACTCTTCTAATAGTTCGTGTTTTGAGCCGTTCCTGGGACAGCAGTATTAGATTCCGATGCACCATTGCAGGTTTACTGTATCGCTTGGACCTTCAAATCAACGATGAAACACAGAAATTGCATCGATATTGAATACAAAAGGCAAAATTTCGACTTATTTACAAGAGGAGAAACTCTTCTAATAGTTCGTGCTTTGAGCCTTTCCTGGGACAGCAGTATTAGATTCCGATGTACCATTGCAGGTTAACTGTATCCCTTGGACCTTCAAATCAAAGATGAAACACAGAAATTGCATCGATATTGAATACAAAAGACAAAATGTCGTCTTATTTATAAGAGGAGTAACTCTTCTAATAGTTCGTGCTTTGAGCATTTCCTGGGACAGCAGTATTAGATTCAGATGCACCATTGCAGGTTTACTGTATCCCTTGGACCTTCAAATCAACGATGAAACACAGAAATTGCATCGATATTGAATACAAAAAGCGAAAATGTCGACTTATTTATTAGAGGAATAACTCTTCTAATAGTTCGTGATTTTAGCCTTTCCTGGGACAGCAGTATTAGATTCCGATGCACCATTGCAGATTTACTGTATCCCTTGGACCTTCAAATCAACGATGAAACACAGAAATTGCATCGATATTGAATACAAAAGACAAAATGTCGTCTTATTTATAAGAAGATTAACTCTTCTAATAGTTCGTGCTTTGAGCCTTTCCTGGGACAGCAGTATTAGATTCCGATGCACCATTGCAGGTTTACTGTATCGCTTGGACCTTCAAATCAACGATGAAACACAGAAATTGCATCGATATTGAATACAAAAGGCAAAATTTCGACTTATTTACAAGAGGAGAAACTCTTCTAATAGTTCGTGCTTTGAGCCTTTCCTGGGACAGCAGTATTAGATTCCGATGTACCATTGCAGGTTAACTGTATCCCTTGGACCTTCAAATCAAAGATGAAACACAGAAATTGCATCGATATTGAATACAAAAGACAAATTGTCGTCTTATTTATAAGAGGAGTAACTCTTCTAATAGTTCGTGCTTTGAGCATTTCCTGGGACAGCAGTATTAGATTCAGATGCACCATTGCAGGTTTACTGTATCCCTTGGACCTTCAAATCAACGATGAAACACAGAAATTGCATCGATATTGAATACAAAAAGCGAAAATGTCGACTTATTTATTAGAGGAGTAACTCTTCTAATAGTTCGTGATTTTAGCCTTTCCTGGGACAGCAGTATTAGATTCCGATGCACCATTGCAGGTTTACTGTATCCCTTGGACCTTCAAATCAACGATGAAACACAGAAATTGCATCGATATTGAATACAAAAGACAAAATGTCGTCTTATTTATAAGAAGATTAACTCTTCTAATAGTTCGTGCTTTGAGCCTTTCCTGGGACAGCAGTATTAGATTCCGATGCACCATTGCAGGTTTACTGTATCCCTTCGACCTTAAAATCAACGATGAAACACAGAAATTGCATCGATATTGAGTACAAAATGCAAAATATCGACTTATTTATAAGAGGACTAACTCTTCTAATAGTTTATGGATTTGGCCTTTCCTGGGACAGCAGTATTAGATTCCGATGCACCATTGCAGGTTTACTGTATCCCTTAGACCTTCAAATCAACGATGAAACACAGAAATTGCATCGATATTGAATACAAAAGGCAAAATGTCGTTTTATTTATAAGAGGAGTAACTCTTCTAATAGTTCGTGCTTTGAGCCTCTCCTGGGACAGCAGTATTAGATTCCGATGCACCATTGCAGGTTTACTGTATCCCTTGGACCTTCAAATCAACGAGAATACACAGAAATTGCATCGATATTGAATACAAAAGACAAAATGTCGTCTTATTTATAAGAAGAGTAACTCTTCTGATAGTTCATGCTTTGAGTCTTTCCTGGGACAGCAGTATTAGATTCCGATGCACCATTGCAGGTTTATTGTATCCATTGGACCTTCAAATCAACGATGAAACACAGAAATTGCATCGATATTGAGTACAAAAGGAAAAATGTCGACTTATTTATAAGAGGAGTAACTCTTCTAATAGTTCGTGTTTTGAGCCATTCCTGGGACAGCAGTATTAGATTCCGATGCACCATTGCAGGTTTACTGTATCCCTTGGACCTTCAAATCAACGATGAAACACAGAAATTGCATCGATATTGAATAAAAAGGCAAAATGTCAACTTATTTTTAAGAGGTGTAACTATTCTAATATTTCGTGCATTGAGCCTTTCCTGCGAAGCAGTATTAGATTCCGATGCACCATTGTAGGTTTACTGTATCCCTTGTACCTTCAAATCAACGATGAAACACAGAAATTGCATCGATATTGAATACAAAAGGCAAAATGTCGACTTATTTATAAGAGGAGTAACTCTTCTAATAGTTCGTGCTTTGAGCCTTTCCTGGGACAGCAGTATTAGATTCCGATGTACCATTGCAGGTTTACTGTATCCCATTTACCTTCAAATCAACGCTGAAACTCAGATATTGCATCGATATTGAATACAAAAGGCAAATTATCGACTTGTTTACAAGAGGAGGAACTCTTCTAATAGTTCGTGCTTTGAGCCTATCCTGGGACAGCAGTATTAGATTCCGATGCACAATTGCAGGTTTACTGTATCCCTTGATTCTTCAAATCAACGATGAAACACAGAAATTGCATCGATAATGAATACAAAAGGCAAAATGTCGACTTATTTATAAAAGGAGTAACTCTTCTAATAATTCGTGCTTTGAGCCTTTCCTGGGACAGCAGTATTAGATTCTGATGCACCGTTGCAGGTTTACTGTATCCCTTGGACCTTCAAATCAACGATGAAACACAGAAATTGCATCGATATTGAATACAAAAGGCAAAATGTCGACTTATTTACAAGAGGAGTAACTCTTCTAATAGTTCCTGTTTGAGCCTTTCCTGGGACAGCAGTATTAGATTCTGATGCACCATTGCAGGTTTACTGTATCCCTTGGACCTTCAAATCAACGATGAAACACTGAAATTGCATCGATAATGAATACAAAGGGCAATATGTCGACTTATTTATAAGAGGAGTGACTCTTCTAATAGTTCGTGCTTTGAGCCGTTCCTGGGTCAGCAGTATTAGATTCCGATGCACCATTGCAGGTTTACTGTATCGCTTGGACCTTCAAATCAACGATGAAACACAGAAATTGCATCGATATTGAATACAAAAGGCAAAATGTCGACTTATTTACAAGAGGAGTAACTCTTCTAATAGTTCGTGCTTTGAGCCTTTCCTGGGACAGCAGTATTAGATTCCGATGTACCATTGCAGGTTAACTGTATCCCTTGGACCTTCAAATCAACGATGAAACACAGAAATTGCATCGATATTGAATACAAAATACAAAATGTCGTCTTATTTATAAGAGGAGTAACTCTTCTAATAGTTCGTGCTTTGAGCATTTCCTGGGACAGCAGTATTAGATTCCAATGCACCATTGCAGGTTTACTGTATACCTTGGAACTTCAAATCAACAATGAAACACAGAAATTGCATCGATATTGAATACAAAAAGCGAAAATGTCGACTTATTTATAAGAGGAGTAACTCTTCTAATAGTTCGTGATTTTAGCCTTTCCTGGGACAGCAGTATTAGATTCCGATGCACCATTGCAGGTTTACTGTATCCCTTGGACCTTCAAATCAATGATGAAACACATAAATTGCATCGATATTGAATACAAAAGGCAAAATGGCGACTTATTTACAAGAAGAGTAACTCTTCTAATAGTTCGTGGTTTGAGCCTTTCCTGGGACAGCAGTATTAGATTCCGATGCACCATTGCAGGTTTACTGTATCCCTTCGACCTTAAAATCAACGATGAAACACAGAAATTGCATCGATATTGAATACAAAAGACAAAATGTCGTCTTATTTATAAGAAGATTAACTCTTCTAATAGTTCGTGCTTTGAGCCTTTCCTGGGACAGCAGTATTAGATTCCGATGCACCATTGCAGGTTTACTGTATCCCTTCGACCTTAAAATCAACGATGAAACACAGAAATTGCATCGATATTGAGTACAAAATGCAAAATATCGACTTATTTATAGGAGGACTAACTCTTCTAATAGTTTATGGATTTAGCCTTTCCTGGGACAGCAGTATTAGATTCCGATGCACCATTGCAGGTTTACTGTATCCCTTAGACCTTCAAATCAACGATGAAACACAGAAATTGCATCGATATTGAATACAAAAGGCAAAATGTCGTTTTATTTATAAGAGGAGTAACTCTTCTAATAGTTCGTGCTTTGAGCCTCTCCTGGGACAGCAGTATTAGATTCCGATGCACCATTGCAGGTTTACTGTATCCCTTGGACCTTCAAATCAACGAGAATACACAGAAATTGCATCGATATTGAATACAAATGGCAAATTGTCGACTTATTTACAAGAGGAGTAACTCTTCTAATAGTTCGTGATTTGAGCCTTTCCTGGGACAGCAGTATTAGATTCCGATGCACCATTGCAGGTTTACTGTATCCCTTGGACCTCCAAATCAACGATGAAACACAGAAATTGCAACGATATTGAATACAAAATGCAAAATGTCAACTTATTTATAAGAGGAGTAACTCATCTAATAGTTCGTGCTTTGAGCCTTTCCTGGGACAGCAGTATTAGATTCCGATGCACCATTGCAGGTTTACTGTATCCCTTGGACCTTCAAATCAACGATGAAACACAGAAATTGCATCGGTATTGAGTACAAAAGGAAAAATGTCGACTTATTTATAAGAGGAGTAACTCTTCTAATAGTTGGTGCTTTGAGCCTTTCCTGTGACAGCAGTATTAGATTCCGATGCACCATCGCAGGTTTACTGTATCGCTTGGACCTTCAAATCAACGATGAAACACATAAATTGCATCGATATTGAATACAAAAGGCAAAATGGCGACTTATTTACAAGAAGAGTAACTCTTCTAACAGTTCGTGGTTTGAGCCTTTCCTGGGACAGCAGTATTAGATTCCGATGCACCATTGCAGGTTTACTGTATCCCTTCGACCTTAAAATCAACGATGAAACACAGAAATTGCATCGATATTGAATACAAAAGGCAAAATGTCGACTTATTTATAAGAGGAGTAACTCTTCTAATAGTTCGTGTTTTGAGCCGTTCCTGGGACAGCAGTATTAGATTCCGATGCACCATTGCAGGTTTACTGTATCGCTTGGACCTTCAAATCAACGATGAAACACAGAAATTGCATCGATATTGAATACAAAAGGCAAAATTTCGACTTATTTACAAGAGGAGAAACTCTTCTAATTGTTCGTGCTTTGAGCCTTTCCTGGGACAGCAGTATTAGATTCCGATGTACCATTGCAGGTTAACTGTATCCCTTGGACCTTCAAATCAAAGATGAAACACAGAAATTGCATCGATATTGAATACAAAAGACAAAATGTCGTCTTATTTATAAGAGGAGTAACTCTTCTAATAGTTCGTGCTTTGAGCATTTCCTGGGACAGCAGTATTAGATTCAGATGCACCATTGCAGGTTTACTGTATCCCTTGGACCTTCAAATCAACGATGAAACACAGAAATTGCATCGATATTGAATACAAAAAGCGAAAATGTCGACTTATTTATTAGAGGAGTAACTCTTCTAATAGTTCGTGATTTTAGCCTTTCCTGGGACAGCAGTATTAGATTCCGATGCACCATTGCAGGTTTACTGTATCCCTTGGACCTTCAAATCAACGATGAAACACAGAAATTGCATCGATATTGAATACAAAAGACAAAATGTCGTCTTATTTATAAGAAGATTAACTCTTCTAATAGTTCGTGCTTTGAGCCTTTCCTGGGACAGCAGTATTAGATTCCGATGCACCATTGCAGGTTTACTGTATCCCTTCGACCTTAAAATCAACGATGAAACACAGAAATTGCATCGATATTGAGTACAAAATGCAAAATATCGACTTATTTATAAGAGGACTAACTCTTCTAATAGTTTATGGATTTAGCCTTTCCTGGGACAGCAGTATTAGATTCCGATGCACCATTGCAGGTTTACTGTATCCCTTAGACCTTCAAATCAACGATGAAACACAGAAATTGCATCGATATTGAATACAAAAGGCAAAATGTCGTTTTATTTATAAGAGGAGTAACTCTTCTAATAGTTCGTGCTTTGAGCCTCTCCTGGGACAGCAGTATTAGATTCCGATGCACCATTGCAGGTTTACTGTATCCCATGGACCTTCAAATCAACGAGAATACACAGAAATTGCATCGATATTGAATACAAATGGCAAATTGTCGACTTATTTACAAGAGGAGTAACTCTTCTAATAGTTCGTGCTTTGAGCCTTTCCTGGGACAGCAGTATTAGATTCCGATGCACCATTGCAGGTTTACTGTATCCCTTGGACCTCCAAATCAACGATGAAACACAGAAATTGCATCGATATTGAATACAAAAAGCAAAATGTCAACTTATTTTTAAGAGGAGTAACTCTTCTAATAGTTCGTGCTTTGAGCCTTTCCTGGGACAGCAGTATTAGATTCCGATGCACCATTGCAGGTTTACTGTATCCCTTGGACCTTCAAATCAACGATGAAACACAGAAATTGCATCGATATTGAATAAAAAGGCAAAATGTCAACTTATTTTTAAGAGGAGTAACTATTCTAATATTTCGTGCATTGAGCCTTTCCTGCGAAGCAGTATTAGATTCCGATGCACCATTGTAGGTTTACTGTATCCCTTGTACCTTCAAATCAACGATGAAACACAGAAATTGCATCGATATTGAATACAAAAGGCAAAATGTCGACTTATTTATAAGAGGAGTAACTCTTCTAATAGTTCGTGCTTTGAGCCTTTCCTGGGACAGCAGTATTAGATTCCGATGTACCATTGCAGGTTTACTGTATCCCATTTACCTTCAAATCAACGCTGAAACTCAGATATTGCATCGATATTGAATACAAAAGGCAAATTATCGACTTGTTTACAAGAGGAGGAACTCTTCTAATAGTTCGTGCTTTGAGCCTTTCCTGGGACAGCAGTATTAGATTCCGATGCACAATTGCAGGTTTACTGTATCCCTTGATTCTTCAAATCAACGATGAAACACAGAAATTGCATCGATAATGAATACAAAAGGCAAAATGTCGACTTATTTATAAGAGGAGTAACTCTTCTAATAATTCGTGCTTTGAGCCTTTCCTGGGACAGCAGTATTAGATTCTGATGCACCGTTGCAGGTTTACTGTATCCCTTGGACCTTCAAATCAACGATGAAACACAGAAATTGCATCGATATTGAATACAAAAGGCAAAATGTCGACTTATTTACAAGAGGAGTAACTCTTCTAATAGTTCCTGTTTGAGCCTTTCCTGGGACAGCAGTATTAGATTCTGATGCACCATTGCAGGTTTACTGTATCCCTTGGACCTTCAAATCAACGATGAAACACTGAAATTGCATCGATAATGAATACAAAGGGCAAAATGTCGACTTATTTATAAGAGGAGTGACTCTTCTAATAGTTCGTGCTTTGAGCCGTTCCTGGGACAGCAGTATTAGATTCCGATGCACCATTGCAGGTTTACTGTATCGCTTGGACCTTCAAATCAACGATGAAACACAGAAATTGCATCGATATTGAATACAAAAGGCAAAATGTCGACTTATTTACAAGAGGAGTAACTCTTCTAATAGTTCGTGCTTTGAGCCTTTCCTGGGACAGCAGTATTAGATTCCGATGTACCATTGCAGGTTAACTGTATCCCTTGGACCTTCAAATCAACGATGAAACACAGAAATTGCATCGATATTGAATACAAAATACAAAATGTCGTCTTATTTATAAGAGGAGTAACTCTTCTAATAGTTCGTGCTTTGAGCATTTCCTGGGACAGCAGTATTAGATTCCAATGCACCATTGCAGGTTTACTGTATACCTTGGACCTTCAAATCAACAATGAAACACAGAAATTGCATCGATATTGAATACAAAAAGCGAAAATGTCGACTTATTTATAAGAGGAGTAACTCTTCTAATAGTTCGTGATTTTAGCCTTTCCTGGGACAGCAGTATTAGATTCCGATGCACCATTGCAGGTTTACTGTATCCCTTGGACCTTCAAATAACGATGAAACACAGATATTGTATCGATATTGAATACAAAAAGCAAAATGTCGACTTATTTATAAGTGGAATATCTCTTCTAATAGTTCGTGCTTTGAGCCTTTCCTGGGACAGCAGTATTAGATTCCGATGCACCATTGCAGTATTAATGTATCCCTTGGACCTTCAAATCAACGATGACACACAGAAATTGCATCGATATTGAATACAAAAGCCAAAATTTCGACTTATTTATAAGAGGAGTAACTCTTCTAATAGTTCGTGCTTTGAGCATTTCCTGGGACAGCAGTATTAGATTCCGATGCACCATTGCAGGTTAACTGTATCCATTGGACCTTCAAATAACGATGAAGCACAAAAATTGCATCGATTTTGAAGGCAAAAGGCAAAATGTCGACTTATTTATAAGACGAGTAACTCTTCTAATAGTTCGTGCTTTGAGCCGTTCCTGGGACAGCAGTATTAGATTCCGATGTACCATTGCAGGTTAACTGTATCCCATTTACCTTCAAATCAACGATGAAACACAGATATTGCATCGATATTGAATACAAAAGGCAAATTATCGACTTATTTACAAGAGGAGGAACTCTTCTAATAGTTCGTGCTTTGAGCCTTTCCTGGGACAGCAGTATTAGATTCCGATGCACCATTGCAGGTTTACTGTATCCCTTGGACCATCAAATCAACAATGAAACACAGAAATTACATCGATATTGAATACAAAAAGCGAAAATGTCGACTTATTTATAAGAGGAGTATCTCTTCTAATAGTTCGTGATTTTAGCCTTTCCTGGGACAGCAGTATTAGATTCCGATGCACCATTGCAGGTTTACTGTATCCCTTCGACCTTAAAATCAACGATGAAACACAGAAATTGCATCGATATTGAGTACAAAATGCAAAATATCGACTTATTTATAAGAGGACTAACTCTTCTAATAGTTTATGGATTTAGCCTTTCCTGGGACAGCAGTATTAGATTCCGATGCACCATTGCAGGTTTACTGTATCCCTTAGACCTTCAAATCAACGATGAAACACAGAAATTGCATCGATATTGAATACAAAAGGCAAAATGTCGTTTTATTTATAAGAGGAGTAACTCTTCTAATAGTTCGTGCTTTGAGCCTCTCCTGGGACAGCAGTATTAGATTCCGATGCACCATTGCAGGTTTACTGTATCCCTTGGACCTTCAAATCAACAAGAATACACAGAAATTGCATCGATATTGAATACAAATGGCAAATTGTCGACTTATTTACAAGAGGAGTAACTCTTCTAATAGTTCGTGATTTGAGCCTTTCCTGGGACAGCAGTATTAGATTCCGATGCACCATTGCAGGTTTACTGTATCCCTTGGACCTCCAAATCAACGATGAAACACTGAAATTGCATCGATAATGAATACAAAAGGCAAAATGTCGACTTATTTATAAGAGGAGTAACTCTTCTAATAGTTCGTGCTTTGAGCCGTTCCTGGGACAGCAGTATTAGATTCCGATGCACCATTGCAGGTTTACTGTATCCCTTGGACCTTCAAATCAACAATGAAACACAGAAATTACATCGATATTGAATACAAAAAGCGAAAATGTCGACTTATTTATAAGAGGAGTATCACTTCTAATAGTTCGTGATTTTAGCCTTTCCTGGGACAGCAGTATTAGATTCCGATGCACCATTGCAGGTTTACTGTATCCCTTCGACCTTAAAATCAACGATGAAACACAGAAATTGCATCGATATTGAGTACAAAATGCAAAATATCGACTTATTTATAAGAGGACTAACTCTTCTAATAGTTTATGGATTTAGCCTTTCCTGGGACAGCAGTATTAGATTCCGATGCACCATTGCAGGTTTACTGTATCCCTTAGACCTTCAAATTAACGATGAAACACAGAAATTGCATCGATATTGAATACAAAAGGCAAAATGTCGTTTTATTTATAAGAGGAGTAACTCTTCTAATAGTTCGTGCTTTGAGCCTCTCCTGGGACAGCAGTATTAGATTCCGATGCACCATTGCAGGTTTACTGTATCCCTTGGACCTTCAAATCAACAAGAATACACAGAAATTGCATCGATATTGAATACAAATGGCAAATTGTCGACTTATTTACAAGAGGAGTAACTCTTCTAATAGTTCGTGATTTGAGCCTTTCCTGGGACAGCAGTATTAGATTCCGATGCACCATTGCAGGTTTACTGTATCCCTTGGACCTCCAAATCAACGATGAAACACTGAAATTGCATCGATAATGAATACAAAAGGCAAAATGTCGACTTATTTATAAGAGGAGTAACTCTTCTAATAGTTCGTGCTTTGAGCCGTTCCTGGGACAGCAGTATTAGATTCCGATGCACCATCGCAGGTTTACTGTATCGCTTGGACCTTCAAATCAACGATGAAACACATAAATTGCATCGATATTGAATACAAAAGGCAAAATGGCGACTTATTTACAAGAAGAGTAACTCTTCTAATAGTTCGTGGTTTGAGCCTTTCCTGGGACAGCAGTATTAGATTCCGATGCACCATTGCAGGTTAACTGTATCCCTTGGACCTTCAAATCAACGATGAAACACAGAAATTGCATCGATATTGAATACAAAAGGCAAATTGTCGACTTATTTACAAGAGGAGTAACTCTTCTAATAGTTCGTGTTTTGAGCCGTTCCTGGGACAGCAGTATTAGATTCCGATGCACCATTGCAGGTTTACTGTATCGCTTGGACCTTCAAATCAACGATGAAACACAGAAATTGCATCGATATTGAATACAAAAGGTAAAATTTCGACTTATTTACAAGAGGAGTAACTCTTCTAATAGTTCGTGCTTTGAGCCTTTCCTGGGACAGCAGTATTAGATTCCGATGTACCATTGCAGGTTAACTGTATCCCTTGGACCTTCAAATCAACGATGAAACACAGAAATTGCATCGATATTGATTACAAAATACAAAATGTCGTCTTATTTATAAGAGGAGTAACTCTTCTAATAGTTCGTGCTTTGAGCATTTCCTGGGACAGCAGTATTAGATTCCAATGCACCATTGCAGGTTTACTGTATACCTTGGAACTTCAAATCAACAATGAAACACAGAAATTGCATCTATATTGAATACAAAAAGCGAAAATGTCGACTTATTTATAAGAGGAGTAACTCTTCTAATAGTTCGTGATTTTAGCCTTTCCTGGGACAGCAGTACTAGATTCCGATGCACCATTGCAGGTTTACTGTATCCCTTGGACCTTCAAATAACGATGAAACACAGATATTGTATCGATATTGAATACAAAAAGCAAAATGTCGACTTATTTATAAGTGGAATATCTCTTCTAATAGTTCGTGCTTTGAGCCTTTCCTGGGACAGCAGTATTAGATTCCGATGCACCATCGCAGTATTAATGTATCCCTTGGACCTTCAAATCAACGATGACACACAGAAATTGCATCGATATTGAATACAGAAGCCAAAATTTCGACTTATTTATAAGAGGAGTAACTCTTCTAATAGTTCGTGCTTTGAGCATTTCCTGGGACAGCAGTATTAGATTCCGATGCACCATTGCAGGTTTACTGTATCCCTTGGACCTTCAAATCAACGATGAAACACAGAAATTGCATCGATATTGAATACAAAGGGCAAAATGTCGACTTATTTATAAGAGGAGTAACTCTTCTAATAGTTCGTGCTTTGAGCCTTTCCTGGGACAGCAGTATTAGATTCCGATGCACCATTGCAGGTTAACTGTATCCATTGGACCTTCAAATAACGATGAAGCACAAAAATTGCATCGATTTTGAAGGCAAAAGGCAAAATGTCGACTTATTTATAAGACGAGTAACTCTTCTAATAGTTCGTGCTTTGAGCCGTTCCTGGGACAGCAGTATTAGATTCCGATGTACCATTGCAGGTTAACTGTATCCCATTTACCTTCAAATCAACGATGAAACACAGATATTGCATCGATATTGAATACAAAAGGCAAATTATCGACTTATTTACAAGAGGAGGAACTCTTCTAATAGTTCGTGCTTTGAGCCTTTCCTGGGACAGCAGTATTAGATTCCGATGCACCATTGCAGGTTTACTGTATCCCTTGGACCTTCAAATCAAAAATGAAACACAGAAATTGCATCGATATTGAATACAAAAAGCGAAAATGTCGACTTATTTATAAGAGGAGTATCTCTTCTAATAGTTCGTGATTTTAGCCTTTCCTGGGACAGCAGTATTAGATTCCGATGCACCATTGCAGGTTTACTATATCCCTTGGACCTTCAAATAACGATGAAACACAGAAATTGCATCGATATTGAATACAAAAAGCAAAATGTCGACTTATTTATAAGAGGAATATCTCTTCTAATAGTTCGTGCTTTGAGCCTTTCCTGGGACAGCAGTATTAGATTCCGATGCACCATTGCAGTATTACTGTATCCCTTGGACCTTCAAATCAACGATGAAACACAGAAATTGCATCGATGTTGAATACAAAAGCCAAAATGTCGACTTATTTATAAGAGGAGTAACTCTTCTAATAGTTCGTGCTTTGAGCATTTACTGGGGCAGCAGTATTAGATTCCGATGCACCATCGCAGGTTTACTGTATCGCTTGGACCTTCAAATCAACGATGAAACACATAAATTGCATCGATATTGAATACAAAAGGCAAAATGTCGACTTATTTATAAGAGGAGTAACTCTTCTAATAGTTCGTGCTTTGAGCCTTTCCTGGGACAGCAGTATTAGATTCCGATGCACCATTGCAGGTTTACTGGTTCCCTTGGACCTTCAAATCAACGATGAAACACAGAAATTGCATCGATATTGAATACAAAAGGCAAATTGTCGACTTATTTACAAGAGGAGTAACTCTTTTAATAGTTCGTGTTTTGAGCCGTTCCTGGGACAGCAGTATTAGACTCCGATGCACCATTGCAGGTTTACTGTATCGCTTGGACCTTCAAATCAACGATGAAACACAGAAATTGCATCGATATTGAATACAAAAGGCAAACTTTCGACTTATTTACAAGAGGAGTAACTCTTCTAATAGTTCGTGCTTTGAGCCTTTCCTGGGACAGCAGTATTAGATTCCGATGCACCATTGCAGGTTAACTGTATCCCTTGGACCTTCAAATCAAAGATGAAACACAGAAATTGCATCGATATTGAATACAAAAGACAAAATTTCGTCTTATTTATAAGAGGAGTAACTCTTCTAATAGTTCGTGTTTTGAGCATTTCCTGGGACAGCAGTATTAGATTCCGATGCACTATTGCAGGTTTACTGTATCCCTTGGACCTTCAAATCAACGATGAAACACAGAAATATCATCGATATTGAATACAAAAAGCGAAAATGTCGACTTATTTATAAGAGGAGTAACTCATCTAATAGTTCGTGATTTTAGCCTTTCCTGGGACAGCAGTTTTAGATTCCGATGCACCATTGCAGGTTTACTGTATCCCTTGGACCTTCAAATAACGATGAAGCACAAAAATTGCATCGATTTTGAATGCAAAAGGCAAAATGTCGAGTTATTTATAAGACGAGTAACTTTTCTAACAGTTCGTGCTTTGAGCCTTTCCTGGGACAGCAGTATTAGATTCCGATGTACCATTGCAGGTTTGCTGTTTCCCATTTACCTTCAAATCAACGATGAAACACAGATATTGCATCGATATTGAATACAAAAGGCAAATTATCGACTTATTTACAAGAGGAGGAACTCTTCTAATAGTTCGTGCTTTGAGCCTTTCCTGGGACAGCAGTATTAGATTCCGATGCACCATTGCAGGTTAACTGTATCCCTTGGACCTTCAAATCAACGAGGAAACACAGAAATTGCATCGATATTGAATACAAAAGGCAAAATGTCGACTTATTTATAAGAGGAGTAACTCTTCTAATAGTTCGCGCTTTGAGCCTTTCCTGGGACAGCAGTATTAGATTCCGATGCACCATTGCAGGTTTACTGTATCCCTTGGACTTTCAAATCAACGATGAAACACAGAAATTGCATCTATATTGAATACAAAAGACAAAATGTCGTCTTATTTATAAGAAGAGTAACTCTTCTAATAGTTCGTGCTTTGAGCATTTCCTGGGACAGCAGTATTAGTTTCCGATGCACCATTGCAGGTTTACTGTATCCCTTCGACCTTAAAATCAACGATGAATCACAGAAATTGCATCGATATTGAGTACAAAATGCAAAATGTCGACTTATTTATAAGAGGACTAACTCTTCTAATAGTTTATGGTTTTAGCCTTTCCTGGGACAGCAGTATTAGATTCCGATGCACCATTGCAGGTTTACTGTATCCTTGGACCTTCAAAACAACGATGAAACACAGAAATTGCATCGACTTTGAATGCAAAAGGCAAAATGTCGACTTATTTATAAGACGAGCAACTCTTCTAATAGTTCGTGGTTTGAGCCTTTCCTAGGTCAGCAGTATTAGATTCCGATGCACCATTGCAGGATTACTGTATCCCTTAGACCTTCAAATCTACGATGAAACACAGAAATTGCATCGATATTGAATACAAAAGGCAAAATGTCCACTTATTTATAAGAGGAGTAACTCTTCTAATAGTTCGTGCTTTGAGCCTTTCCTGGGACAGCAGTATTAGATTCCGATGCACCATTGCAGGTTTACTGTATCCCTTGGACCTCCAAATCAACGATGAAACACAGAAATTGCATCGATATTGAATACAAAAAGCAAAATGTCGACTTATTTGTATGAGGAGTAACTCTTCTAATAGTTCGTGCTTTGAGCCTTTCCTGGGACAGCAGTATTAGATTCCGATGCACCATTGCAGGTTTACTGTATCCCTTGGACCTTCAAATCAACGATGAAACACAGAAATTGCATCGATATTGAATAAAAAGGCAAAATGTCGACTTATTTTTAAGAGAAGTAACTATTCTAATATTTCGGGCATTGAGCCTTTCCTGCGAAAGCAGTATTAGATTCCGATGCACCATTGTAGGTATACTGTATCCCTTGTACCTTCAAATCAACGATGAAACACAGAAATTGCATCGATATTGAATACAAAAGGCAAAATGTCGACTTATTTATAAGAGGAGTAACTCTTCTAATAGTTCGTGCTTTGAGCCTTTCATGGGACAGCAGTATTAGATTCCGATGTACCATTGCAGGTTTACTGTATCCCATTTACCTTCAAATCAACGCTGAAACTCATATATTGCATCGATATTGAATACAAAAGGCAAATTATCGACTTGTTTACAAGAGGAGCAACTCTTCTAATAGTTCGTGCTTTGGGCCTTTTCTGGGACAGCAGTATTAGATTCCGATGCACAATTGCAGGTTTACTGTATCCCTTGAATCTTCAAATCAACGATGAAACACAGATATTGCATCGATATTGCATACAAAAGGCAAAATGTCGACTTATTTATAAGAGGAGTAACTCTTCTAATAATTCGTGCTTTGAGCCTTTCCTGGGACAGCAGTATTAGATTCTGATGCACCATTGCAGGTTTACTGTATCCCTTGGACCTTCAAATCAACGATGAAACACAGAAATTGCATCGATATTGAATACAAAAGGCAAAATGTCGACTTATTTACAAGAGGAGTAACTCTTCTAATAGTTCGTGCTTTGAGCCTTTCCTGGGACAGCAGTATTAGATTCCGATGCACCATTGCAGGTTTACTGTATCCCTTGGACCTTCAAATCAACGATGAAACACAGAAATTGCATCGATATTGAATACAAAAGGCAAAATGTCGACTTATTTATAAGAGGAGTAACTCTTCTAATAGTTCGTGCTTTGGGCCTTTCCTGGGACAGCAGTATTAGATTCCGATGTACCATTGCAGGTTTACTGTATCCCATTTACCTTCAAATCAACGATGAAACACAGATATTGCATCGATATTGAATACAAAAGGCAAATTATCGACTTATTTACAAAAGGAGGAACTCTTCTAATAGTTCGTGCTTTGAGCCTTTCCTGGGACAGCAGTATTAGATTCCGATGCACCATTGCAGGTTAACTGTATCCCTTGGACCTTCAAATCAACGATGAAACACAGAAATTGCATCGATATTGAATACAAAAGACAAAATGTCGTCTTATTTATAAGAGGAGTAACTCTTCTAATAGTTCGTGCTCTGAGCATTTCCTGGGACAGCAGTATTAGATTCCGATGCACCATTGCAGGTTTACTGTATCCCTTGGACCTTCAAATCAACGATGAAACACAGAAATTGCATCGATATTGAATACAAAAAGAGAAAATGTCGACTTATTTATAAGAGGAGTAACTCTTCTAATAGTTCGTGATTTTAGCCTTTCCTGGGACAGCAGTATTAGATTCCGATGCACCATTGCAGGTTTACTGTATCCCTTGGACTTTCAAATAACGATGAAACACAGATATTGCATCGATATTGAATACAAAAAGCAAAATGTCGACTTATTTATAAGAGGAGTATCTCTTCTAATAGTTCCTGCTTTGAGCCTTTCCTGGGACAGCAGTATTAGATTCTGATGCACCATTGCAGGTTTACTGTATCCCTTGGACCTTCAAATCAACGATGAAACACTGAAATTGCATCGATAATGAATACAATAGGCAAAATGTTGACTTATTTATAAGAGGAGTAACTCATCTAATAATTCGTGCTTTGAGCCGTTCCTAGGACAGCAGTATTAGATTCCGATGCACAATTGAAGTTTTACTGTATCCCTTGAACCTTCAAATCAACGATGAAACACAGAAATTGCATCGATATTGAATACAAAAGGCAAAATTTCGACTTATTTATAAGAGGAGTAACTCTTCTAATTGTTCGTGCTTTGAGCCTTTCCTGGGACAGCAGTATTAGATTCTGATGCACCATTGCAGGTTTACTGTATCCCATGGACCTTCAAATCAACGATGAAACACAGAAATTGCATCGATATTGAATACAAAAGGCAAAATGTCGACTTATTTACAAGAGGAGTAACTCTTCTAATAGTTCCTGCTTTGAGCCTTTCCTGGGACAGCAGTATTAGATTCTGATGCACCATTGCAGGTTTACTGTATCCCTTGGACCTTCAAATCAACGATGAAACACAGAAATTGCATTGATATTGAATACAAAAGGCAAAATGTCGACTTATTTACAAGCGGAGTAACTCTTCGAATAGTTCCTGCTTTGAGCCTTTCCTGGGACAGCAGTATTAGATTCTGATGCACCATTGCAGGTTTACTGTATCCCTTGGACCTTCTAATCAACGATGAAACACTGAAATTGCATCGATAATGAATACAAAAGGCAAATTATCGACTTATTTACAAGTGGAGGAACTCTTCTAATAGTTCGTGCTTTGAGCCTTTCCTGGGACAGCAGTATTAGATTCCGATGCACAATTGCAGGTTTACTGTATCCCTTCAACCTTCAAATCAACGATGAAACACAGAAATTGCATCGATATTGAATACAAAAGGCAAAATGTCGACTTATTTATAAGAGGAGTAACTCTTCTAACTGTTCGTGGTTTGAGCCTTTCCTGGGACAGCAGTATTAGATTCTGATGCACCATTGCAGGTTTACTGTATCCCTTGGACCTTCAAATCAACGATGAAACACAGAAATTGCATCGATATTGAATACAAAAGGCAAAATGTCGACTTATTTACAAGAGGAGTAACTCTTCTAATAGTTCCTGCTTTGAGCCTTTCCTGGGACAGCAGTATTAGATTCTGATGCACCATTGCAGGTTTACTGTATCCCTTGGACCTTCAAATCAACGATGAAACACTGAAATTGCATCGATAATGAATACAAATGGCAAATTGTCGACTTATTTACAAGAGGAGTAACTCTTTTAATATTTCGTGATTTGAGCCTTTCCTGGGACAGCAGTATTAGATTCCGATGCTCCATTGCAGGTTTACTGTATCCTTTGGACCTCCAAATCAACGATGAAACACAGAAATTGCATCGATATTGTATACAAAAAGCAAAATGTCGACTTATTTATAAGAGGAGTAACTCTTCTAATAGTTCGTGCTTTGAGCCTTTCCTGGGACAGCAGTATTAGATTCCGATGCACCATTGCAGGTTTACTGTATCCCTTGGACCTTCAAATCAACGATGAAACACAGAAATTGCATCGATATTGAATAAAAAGGCAAAATGTCAACTTATTTTTAAGAGGAGTAACTATTCTAATATTTCGTGCATTGAGCCTTTCCTGCGAAGCAGTATTAGATTCCGATGCACCATTGTAGGTTTACTGTATCCCTTGTACCTTCAAATCAACGATGATACACAGAAATTGCATCGATATTGAATACAAAAGGCAAAATGTCGACTTATTTATAAGAGGAGTAACTCTTCTAATAGTTCGTGCTTTGAGCCTTTCCTGGGACAGCAGTATTAGATTCCGATGTACCATTGCAGGTTTACTGTATCCCATTTACCTTCAAATCATTGCTGAAACTCAGATATTGCATCGATATTGAATACAAAAGGCAAATTATCGACTTGTTTACAAGAGGAGGAACTCTTCTAATAGTTCGTGCTTTGAGCCTTTCCTGGGACAGCAGTATTAGATTCCGATGCACAATTGCAGGTTTACTGTATCCCTTGAATCTTCAAATCAACGATGAAACACAGAAATTGCATCGATATTGAATACAAAAGGCAAAATGTCGACTTATTTATAAGAGGAGTAACTCTTCTAATAATTCGTGCTTTGAGCCTTTCCTGGGACAGCAGTATTAGATTCTGATGCACCATTGCAGGTTTACTGTATCCCTTGGACCTTCAAATCAACGATGAAACACAGAAATTGCATCGATATTGAATACAAAAGGCAAAATGTCGACTTATTTACAAGAGGAGTAACTCTTCTAATAGTTCCTGCTTTGAGCCTTTCCTGGGACAGCAGTATTAGATTCTGATGCACCATTGCAGGTTTACTGTATCCCTTGGACCTTCAAATCAACGATGATACACTGAATTTGCATCGATAATGAATACAAAGGGCAAAATATCGACTTATTTATAAGAGGAGTGACTCTTCTAATAATTCGTGCTTTGAGCCGTTCCTGGGACAGCAGTATTAGATTCCGATGCACCATTGCAGGTTTACTGTATCGCTTGGACCTTCAAATCAACGATGAAACACAGAAATTGCAACGATATTGAATACAAAAGGCAAAATGTCGACTTATTTACAAGAGGAGTAACTCTTCTAATAGTTCGTGCTTTGAGCCTTTCCTGGGACAGCAGTATTAGATTCCGATGCACCATTGCAGGTTAACTGTATCCCTTGGACCTTCAAATCAACGATGAAACACAGAAATTGCATCGATATTGAATACAAAAGACAAAATGTCGTCTTATTTATAAGAGGAGTAACTCTTCTAATAGTTCGTGCTTTGAGCATTTCCTGAGACAGCAGTATTAGATTCCGATGCAGCATTGCAGGTTTACTGTATCCCTTGGAACTTCAAATCAACAATGAAACGCAGAAATTGCATCGATATTGAATACAAAATGCGAAAATGTCGACTTATTTATAAGAGGACTAACTCTTCTAATAGTTCGTGATTTTAGCCTTTCCTGGGACAGCAGTATTAGATTCCGATGCACCATTGCAGGTTTACTGTATCCCTTGGACCTTCAAATAACGATGAAACACAGATATTGCATCGATATTGAATACAAAAAGCAAAATGTCGACTTATTTATAAGTGGAGTATCTCTTCTAATAGTTCCTGCTTTGAGCCTTTCCTGGGACAGCAGTATTACATTCTGATGCACCATTGCAGGTTTACTGTATCCCTTGAATCTTCAAATCAACGATGAAACACAGAAATTGCATCGATATTGAATACAAAAGGCAAAATGTCGACTTATTTATAAGAGGAGTAACTCTTCTAATAATTCGTGCTTTGAGCCTTTCCTGGGACAGCAGTATTAGATTCTGATGCACCATTGCAGGTTTACTGTATCTCTTGGACCTTCAAATCAACGATGAAACACAGAAATTGCATCGATATTGAATACAAAATGCAAAATGTCGACTTATTTACAAGAGGAGTAACTCTTCTAATAGTTCCTGCTTTGAGCCTTTCCTGGGACAGCAGTATTAGATTCTGATGCACCATTGCAGGTTTACTGTATCCCATGGACCTTCAAATCAACGATGAAACACAGAAATTGCATTGATATTGAATACAAAAGGCAAAATGTCGACTTATTTACAAGCGGAGTAACTCTTCTAATAGTTCCTGCTTTGAGCCTTTCCTGGGACAGCAGTATTAGATTCTGATGCACCATTGCAGGTTTACTGTATCCCTTGGACCTTCTAATCAACGATGAAACACTGAAATTGCATCGATAATGAATACAAAAGGCAAATTATCGACTTATTTACAAGTGGAGGAACTCTTCTAATAGTTCGTGCTTTGAGCCTTTCCTGGGACAGCAGTATTAGATTCCGATGCACAATTGCAGGTTTACTGTATCCCTTCAACCTTCAAATCAACGATGAAACACAGAAATTGCATCGATATTGAATACAAAAGGCAAAATGTCGACTTATTTATAAGAGGAGTAACTCTTCTAACTGTTCGTGCTTTGAGCCTTTCCTGGGACAGCAGTATTAGATTCTGATGAACCATTGCAGGTTTACTGTATCCCTTGGACCTTCAAATCAACGATGAAACATAGAAATTGCATCGATATTGAATACAAAAGGCAAAATGTCGACTTATTTACAAGAGGAGTAACTCTTCTAATAGTTCCTGCTTTGAGCCTTTCCTGGGACAGCAGTATTACATTCTGATGCACCATTGCAGGTTTACTGTATCCCTTGGACCTTCAAATCAACGATGAAACACTGAAATTGCATCGATAATGAATACAAATGGCAAATTGTCGACTTATTTACAAGAGGAGTAACTCTTTTAATATTTCGTGATTTGAGCCTTTCCTGGGACAGCAGTATTAGATTCCGATGCACCATTGCAGGTTTACTGTATCGCTTGGACCTCCAAATCAACGATGAAACACAGAAATTGCATCGATATTGAATACAAAAAGCAAAATGTCGACTTATTTATAGGAGGAGTAACTCTTCTAATAGTTCGTGCTTTGAGCCTTTCCTGGGACAGCAGTATTAGATTCCGATGCACCATTGCAGGTTTACTGTATCCCTTGGACCTTCAAATCAACGATGAAACACAGAAATTGCATCGATATTGAATAAAAAGGCAAAATGTCAACTTATTTTTAAGAGGAGTAACTATTCTAATATTTCGTGCATTGAGCCTTTCCTGCGAAGCAGTATTAGAATCCGATGCACCATTGTAGGTTTACTGTATCCCTTGTACCTTCAAATCAACGATGAAACACAGAAATTGCATCGATATTGAATACAAAAGGCAAAATGTCGACTTATTTATAAGAGGAGTAACTCTTCTAATAGTTCGTGCTTTGAGCCTTTCCTGGGACAGCAGTATTAGATTCCGATGTACCATTGCAGGTTTACTGTATCCCATTTACCTTCAAATCATTGCTGAAACTCAGATATTGCATCGATATTGAATACAAAAGGCAAATTATCGACTTGTTTACAAGAGGAGGAACTCTTCTAATAGTTCGTGCTTTGAGCCTTTCCTGGGACAGCAGTATTAGATTCCGATGCACAATTGCAGGTTTACTGTATCCCTTGAATCTTCAAATCAACGATGAAACAGAGAAATTGCATCGATATTGAATACAAAAGGCAAAATGTCGACTTATTTATAAGAGGAGTAACTCTTCTAATAATTCGTGCTTTGAGCCTTTCCTGGGACAGCAGTATTAGATTCTGATGCACCATTGCAGGTTTACTGTATCCCTTGGACCTTCAAATCAACGATGAAACACAGAAATTGCATCGATATTGAATACAAAAGGCAAAATGTCGACTTATTTACAAGAGGAGTAACTCTTCTAATAGTTCCTGCTTTGAGCCTTTCCTGGGACAGCAGTATTAGATTCTGATGCACCATTGCAGGTTTACTGTATCCCTTGGACCTTCAAATCAACGATGAAACACTGAAATTGAATCGATAATGAATACAAAGGGCAAAATATCGACTTATTTATAAGAGGAGTGACTCTTCTAATAATTCGTGCTTTGAGCCGTTCCTGGGACAGCAGTATTAGATTCCGATGCACCATTGCAGGTTTACTGTATCGCTTGGACCTTCAAATCAACGATGAAACACAGAAATTGCAACGATATTGAACACAAAAAGCAAAATGTCGACTTATTTACAAGAGGAGTAACTCTTCTAATAGTTCGTGCTTTGAGCCTTTCCTGGGACAGCAGTATTAGATTCCGATGCACCATTGCAGGTTAACTGTATCCCTTAGACCTTCAAATCAACGATGAAACACAGAAATTGCATCGATATTGAATACAAAAGACAAAATGTCGTCTTATTTATAAGAGGAGTAACTCTTCTAATAGTTCGTGCTTTGAGCATTTCCTGAGACATCAGTATTAGATTCCGATGCACCATTGCAGGTTTACTGTATACCTTGGAACTTCAAATCAACAATGAAACACAGAAATTGCACCGATATTGAATACAAAATGCGAAAATGTCGACTTATTTATAAGAGGAGTAACTCTTCTAATAGTTCGTGATTTTAGCCTTTCCTGGGACAGCAGTATTAGATTCCGATGCACCATTGCAGGTTTACTGTATCCCTTGGACCTTCAAATAACGATGAAACACAGATATTGCATCGATATTGAAAAAAAAAGCAAAATGTCGACTTATTTATAAGTGGAGTATCTCTTCTAATAGTTCGTGCTTTGAGCCTTTCCTGGGACAGCAGTATTAGATTCCGATGCACCATTGCAGTATTAATGTATCCCTTGGACCTTCAAATCAACGATGACACCAGAAATTGCATCGATATTGAATACAAATGCCAAAATTTCGACTTATTTATAAGAGGAGTAACTCTTCTAATAGTTCGTGCTTTGAGCCTTTCCTGGGACAGCAGTATTCGATTCCGATGCACCATTGCAGGTTTACTGTATACCTTGGACCTTCAAATCAACAATGAAACACAGAAATTGCATCGATATTGAACACAAAAAGCGAAAATGTCGACTTATTTATAAGAGGAGTATCTCTTCTAATAGTTCGTGATTTTAGCCTTTCCTGGGACAGCAGTATTCGATTCCGATGCACTATTGCAGGTTTACTATATCCCTTGGACCTTCAAATAACGATGAAACACAGAAATTGCATCGATATTGAATACAAAAAGCAAAATGTCGACTTATTTATAAGAGGAGTATCTCTTCTAACAGTTCGTGCTTTGAGCCTTTCCTGGGACAGCAGTATTAGATTCCGATGCACCATTGCAGTATTACTGTATCCCTTGGACCTTCAAATCAACGATGAAACACAGAAATTGCATCGATATTGAATACAAAAGCCAAAATGTCGACTTATTTATAAGAGGAGTAACTCTTCTAATAGTTCGTGCTTTGAGCATTTCCTGGGGCAGCAGTATTAGATTCCGATGCACCATTGCAGGTTTACTGTATCAGTTGGACCTTCAAATCAACGATGAAACACAGAAATTGCATCGATATTGAATACAAAAGGCAAAATGTCGACTTATTTATAAGAGGAATAACTCTTCTAATAGTTCGTGCTTTGAGTCTTTCCTGGGACAGCAGTATTAGATTCCGATGCACCATTGCAGGTTTACTGGTTCCCTTGGACCTTCAAATCAACGATGAAACACAGAAATTGTATCGATATTGAATACAAAAGGCAAATTGTCGACTTATTTACAAGAGGAGTAACCCTTCTAATAGTTCGTGTTTTGAGCCGTTCCTGGGACAGCAGTATTAGACTCCGATGCACCATTGCAGGTTTACTGTATCGCTTGGACCTTCAAATCAACGATGAAACACAGAAATTGCATCGATATTGAATACAAAAGACAAAATGCCGTCTTATTTATAAGAGGAGTAACTCTTCTAATAGTTCGTGCTTTGAGCATTTCCTGGGACAGCAGTATTAGATTCCGATGCACCATTGCAGGTTTACTGTATACCTTGGACTTTCAAATCAACAATGAAACACAGAAATTGCATCGATATTGAATACAAAAAGCGAAAATGTCGACTTATTTATAAGAGGAGTAACTCTTCTAATAGTTCGTGATTTTAGCCTTTCCTGGGACAGCAGTATTAGATTCCGATGCACCATTGCAGGTTTACTGTATCCCTTGGACTTTCAAATAACGATGAAACACAGATATTGCATCGATATTGAATACAAAAAGCAAAATGTCGACTTATTTATAAGAGGAGTATCTCTTCTAATAGTTCGTGCTTTGAGTCTTTCCTGGGACAGCAGTATTAGATTCCGATGCACCATTGCAGTATTAATGTATCCCATTTACCTTCAAATCAACGATGAAACACAGATATTGCATCGATATTGAATACAAAAGGCAAATTATCGACTTATTTACAAGAGGAGGAACTCTTCTAATAGTTCGTGCTTTGAGCCTTTCCTGGGACAGCAGTATTAGATTCTGATGCACCATTGCAGGTTTACTGTATCCCTTGGACCTTCAAATCAACGATGAAACACAGAAATTGCATCGATATTGAATACAAAAGGCAAAATGTCGACTTATTTACAAGAGGAGTAACTCTTTTAATAGTTCCTGCTTTGAGCCTTTCCTGGGACAGCAGTATTAGATTCTGATGCACCATTGCAGGTTTACTGTATCCCTTGGACCTTCAAATCAACGATGAAACACTGAAATTGCATCGATAATGAATACAATAGGCAAAATGTTGACTTATTTATAAGAGGAGTAACTCATCTAATAATTCGTGCTTTGAGCCGTTCCTGGGACAGCAGTATTAGATTCCGATGCACAATTGAAGTTTTACTGTATCCCTTGAACCTTCAAATCAACGTTGAAACACAGAAATTGCATCGATATTGAATACAAAAGGCAAAATTTCGACTTATTTATAAGAGGAGTAACTCTTCTAATTGTTCGTGCTTTGAGCCTTTCCTGGGACAGCAGTATTAGATTCTGATGCACCATTGCAGGTTTACTGTATCCCTTGGACCTTCAAATCAACGATGAAACACAGAAATTGCATCGATATTGAATACAAAAGGCAAAATGTCGACTTATTTACAAGAGGAGTAACTCTTCTAATAGTTCCTGCTTTGAGCCTTTCCTGGGACAGCAGTATTAGATTCTGATGCACCATTGCAGGTTTACTGTATCCCTTGGACCTTCAAATCAACGATGACACACAGAAATTGCATTGATATTGAATACAAAAGGCAAAATGTCGACTTATTTACAAGAGGAGTAACTCTTCTAATAGTTCCTGCTTTGAGCCTTTCCTGGGCAGCAGTATTAGATTCTGATGCACCATTGCAGGTTTACTGTATCCCTTGGACCTTCAAATCAACGATGAAACACTGAAATTGCATCGATAATGAATACAAAAGGCAAATTATCGACTTATTTACAAGAGGAGGAACTCTTCTAATAGTTCGTGCTTTGAGCCTTTCCTGGGACAGCAGTATTAGATTCCGATGCACAATTGGAGGTTTACTGTATCCCTTCAACCTTCAAATCAACGATGAAACACAGAAATTGCATCGATATTGAATACAAAAGGCAAAATGTCGACTTATTTATAAGAGGAGTAACTCTTCTAACTGTTCGTGCTTTGAGCCTTTCCTGGGACAGCAGTATTAGATTCTGATGCACCATTGCAGGTATACTGTATCCCTTGGACCTTCAAATCAACGATGAAACACAGAAATTGCATCGATATTGAATACAAAAGGCAAAATGTCGACTTATTTACAAGAGGAGTAACTCTTCTAATAGTTCCTGCTTTGAGCCTTTCCTGGGACAGCAGTATTAGATTCTGATGCACCATTGCAGGTTTACTGTATCCCTTGGACCTTCAAATCAACGATGAAACACTGAAATTGCATCGATAATGAATACAAATGGCAAATTGTCGACTTATTTACAAGAGGAGTAACTCTTTTAATATTTCGTGATTTGAGCCTTTCCTGGGACAGCAGTATTAGTTTCCGATGCACCATTGCAGATTTACTGTATCCCTTGGACCTCCAAATCAACGATGAAGCACAGAAATTGCATCGATATTGAATACAAAAAGCAAAATGTCGACTTATTTATAAGAGGAGTAACTCTTCTAATAGTTCGTGCTTTGAGCCTTTCCTGGGACAGCAGTATTAGATTCCGATGCACCATTGCAGGTTTACTGTATCCCTTGGACATTCAAATCAACGATGAAACACAGAAATTGCATCGATATTGAATAAAAAGGCAAAATGTCAACTTATTTTTAAGAGGAGTAACTATTCTAATATTTCGTGCATTGAGCCTTTCCTGCGAAGCAGTATTAGCTTCTGATGCACCATTGTAGGTTTACTGTATCCCTTGTAACTTCAAATCAACGATGAAACACAGAAATTGCATCGATATTGAATACAAAAGGCAAAATGTCGACTTATTTATAAGAGGAGTAACTCTTCTAATAGTTCGTGCTTTGAGCCTTTCCTGGGACAGCAGTATTAGATTCCGATGTACCATTGCAGGTTTACTGTATCCCATTTACCTTCAAATCAACGCTGAAACTCAGATATTGCATCGATAGTGAATACAAAAGGCAAATTATCGACTTGTTTACAAGAGGAGGAACTCTTCTAATAGTTCGTGCTTTGAGCCTTTCCTGGGACAGCAGTATTAGATTCCGATGCACAATTGCAGGTTTACTGTATCCCTTGAATCTTCAAATCAACGATGAAACACAGAAATTGCATTGATATTGAATACAAAAGGCAAAATGTCGACTTATTTACAAGAGGTGTAACTCTTCTAATAGTTCCTGCTTTGAGCCTTTCCTGGGACAGCAGTATTAGATTCTGATGCACCATTGCAGGTTTACTGTATCCCTTGGAGACTTCAAATCAACGATGAAACACAGAAATTGCATCGATATTGAATACAAAAGGAAAAATGTCGACTTATTTACAAGAGGAGTAACTCTTCTAATAGTTCCTGCTTTGAGCCTTTCCTGGGACAGCAGTATTAGATTCTGATGCACCATTGCAGGTTTACTGTATCCCTTGGACCTTCAAATCAACGATGAAACACTGAAATTGCATCGATAATGAATACAAAGGGCAAAATATCGACTTATTTATAAGAGGAGTGACTCTTCTAATAATTCGTGCTTTGAGCCGTTCCTGGGACAGCAGTATTAGATTCCGATCCACCATTGCAGGTTTACTGTATCGCTTGGACCTTCAAATCAACGATGAAACACAGAAATTGCAACGATATTGAATACAAAAGGCAAAATGTCGACTTATTTACAAGAGGAGTAACTCTTCTAATAGTTCGTGCTTTGAGCCTTTCCTGGGACAGCAGTATTAGATTCCGATGCACCATTGCAGGTTAACTGTATCCCTTGGACCTTCAAATCAACGATGAAACACAGAAATTGCATCGATATTGAATACAAAAGAAAAAATGTCGTCTTATTTATAAGAGGAGTAACTCTTCTAATAGTTCGTGCTTTGAGCATTTCCTGAGACAGCAGTATTAGATACCGATGCACCATTGCAGGTTTACTGTATACCTTGGAACTTCAAATCAACAATGAAACACAGAAATTGCATCGATATTGAATACAAAAAGGGAAAATGTCGACTTATTTATAAGAGGAGTAACTCTTCTAATAGATCGTGATTTTAGCCTTTCCTGGGACAGCAGTATTAGATTCCGATGCACCATTGCAGGTTTACTGTATCCCTTGGACCTTCAAATAACGATGAAACACAGATATCGCATCGATATTGAATACAAAAAGCAAAATGTCGACTTATTTATAAGTGGAGTATCTCTTCTAATAGTTCGTGCTTTGAGCCTTTCCTGGGACAGCAGTATTAGATTCCGATGCACCATTGCAGTATTAATGTATCCCTTGGACCTTCAAATCAACGATGACACACAGAAATTGCATCGATATTGAATACAAATGCCAAAATTTCGACTTATTTATAAGAGGAGTAACTCTTCTAATAGTTCGTGCTTTGAGCATTTCCTGGGACAGCAGTATTAGATTCCGATGCACCATTGCAGGTTTACTGTATCCCTTGGACCTTCAAATCAACGATGAAACACAGAAATTGCATCGATATTTAATACAAAAGGCAAAATGTCGACTTATTTACAAGAGGAGTAACTCTTTTAATAGTTCCTGCTTTGAGCCTTTCCTGGGACAGCAGTATTAGATTCTGATGCACCATTGCAGGTTTACTGTATCCCTTGGACCTTCAAATCAACGATGAAACACTGAAATTGCATCGATAATGAATACAATAGGCAAAATGTTGACTTATTTATAAGAGGAGTAACTCATCTAATAATTCGTGCTTTGAGCCGTTCCTGGGACAGCAGTATTAGATTCCGATGCACAATTGAAGTTTTACTGTATCCCTTGAACCTTCAAATCAACGTTGAAACACAGAAATTGCATCGATATTGAATACAAAAGGCAAAATTTCGACTTATTTATAAGAGGAGTAACTCTTCTAATTGTTCGTGCTTTGAGCCTTTCCTGGGACAGCAGTATTAGATTCTGATGCACCATTGCAGGTTTACTGTATCCCTTGGACCTTCAAATCAACGATGAAACACAGAAATTGCATCGATATTGAATACAAAAGGCAAAATGTCGACTTATTTACAAGAGGAGTAACTCTTCTAATAGTTCCTGCTTTGAGCCTTTCCTGGGACAGCAGTATTAGATTCTGATGCACCATTGCAGGTTTACTGTATCCCTTGGACCTTCAAATCAACGATGACACACAGAAATTGCATTGATATTGAATACAAAAGGCAAAATGTCGACTTATTTACAAGAGGAGTAACTCTTCTAATAGTTCCTGCTTTGAGCCTTTCCTGGGCAGCAGTATTAGATTCTGATGCACCATTGCAGGTTTACTGTATCCCTTGGACCTTCAAATCAACGATGAAACACTGAAATTGCATCGATAATGAATACAAAAGGCAAATTATCGACTTATTTACAAGAGGAGGAACTCTTCTAATAGTTCGTGCTTTGAGCCTTTCCTGGGACAGCAGTATTAGATTCCGATGCACAATTGGAGGTTTACTGTATCCCTTCAACCTGCAAATCAACGATGAAACACAGAAATTGCATCGATATTGAATACAAAAGGCAAAATGTCGACTTATTTATAAGAGGAATAACTCTTCTAACTGTTCGTGCTTTGAGCCTTTCCTGGGACAGCAGTATTAGATTCTGATGCACCATTGCAGGTATACTGTATCCCTTGGACCTTCAAATCAACGATGAAACACAGAAATTGCATCGATATTGAATACAAAAGGCAAAATGTCGACTTATTTACAAGAGGAGTAACTCTTCTAATAGTTCCTGCTTTGAGCCTTTCCTGGGACAGCAGTATTAGATTCTGATGCACCATTGCAGGTTTACTGTATCCCTTGGACCTTCAAATCAACGATGAAACACTGAAATTGCATCGATAATGAATACAAATGGCAAATTGTCGACTTATTTACAAGAGGAGTAACTCTTTTAATATTTCGTGATTTGAGCCTTTCCTGGGACAGCAGTATTAGTTTCCGATGCACCATTGCAGGTTTACTGTATCCCTTGGACCTCCAAATCAACGATGAAGCACAGAAATTGCATCGATATTGAATACAAAAAGCAAAATGTCGACTTATTTATAAGAGGAGTAACTCTTCTAATAGTTCGTGCTTTGAGCCTTTCCTGGGACAGCAGTATTAGATTCCGATGCACCATTGCAGGTTTACTGTATCCCTTGGACCTTCAAATCAACGATGAAACACAGAAATTGCATCGATATTGAATAAAAAGGCAAAATGTCAACTTATTTTTAAGAGGAGTAACTATTCTAATATTTCGTGCATTGAGCCTTTCCTGCGAAGCAGTATTAGCTTCCGATGCACCATTGTAGGTTTACTGTATCCCTTGTAACTTCAAATCAACGATGAAACACAGAAATTGCATCGATATTGAATACAAAAGGCAAAATGTCGACTTATTTATAAGAGGAGTAACTCTTCTAATAGTTCGTGCTTTGAGCCTTTCCTGGGACAGCAGTATTAGATTCCGATGTACCATTGCAGGTTTACTGTATCCCATTTACCTTCAAATCAACGCTGAAACTCAGATATTGCATCGATAGTGAATACAAAAGGCAAATTATCGACTTGTTTACAAGAGGAGGAACTCTTCTAATAGTTCGTGCTTTGAGCCTTTCCTGGGACAGCAGTATTAGATTCCGATGCACAATTGCAGGTTTACTGTATCCCTTGAATCTTCAAATCAACGATGAAACACAGAAATTGAATTGATATTGAATACAAAAGGCAAAATGTCGACTTATTTACAAGAGGAGTAACTCTTCTAATAGTTCCTGCTTTGAGCCTTTCCTGGGACAGCAGTATTAGATTCTGATGCACCATTGCAGGTTTACTGTATCCCTTGGAGACTTCAAATCAACGATGAAACACAGAAATTGCATCGATATTGAATACAAAAGGCAAAATGTCGACTTATTTACAAGAGGAGTAACTCTTCTAATAGTTCCTGCTTTGAGCCTTTCCTGGGACAGCAGTATTAGATTCTGATGCACCATTGCAGGTTTACTGTATCCCTTGGACCTTCAAATCAACGATGAAACACTGAAATTGCATCGATAATGAATACAAAGGGCAAAATATCGACTTATTTATAAGAGGAGTGACTCTTCTAATAATTCGTGCTTTGAGCCGTTCCTGGGACAGCAGTATTAGATTCCGATGCACCATTGCAGGTTTACTGTATCGCTTGGACCTTCAAATCAACGATGAAACACAGAAATTGCAACGATATTGAATACAAAAGGCAAAATGTCGACTTATTTACAAGAGGAGTAACTCTTCTAATAGTTCGTGCTTTGAGCCTTTCCTGGGACAGCAGTATTAGATTCCGATGCACCATTGCAGGTTAACTGTATCCCTTGGACCTTCAAATCAACGATGAAACACAGAAATTGCATCGATATTGAATACAAAAGAAAAAATGTCGTCTTATTTATAAGAGGAGTAACTCTTCTAATAGTTCGTGCTTTGAGCATTTCCTGAGACAGCAGTATTAGATTCCGATGCACCATTGCAGGTTTACTGTATACCTTGGAACTTCAAATCAACAATGAAACACAGAAATTGCATCGATATTGAATGCAAAAAGGGGAAAATGTCGACTTATTTATAAGAGGAGAAACTCTTCTAATAGTTCGTGATTTTAGCCTTTCCTGGGACAGCAGTATTAGATTCCGATGCACCATTGCAGGTTTACTGTATCCCTTGGACCTTCAAATAACGATGAAACACAGATATCGCATCGATATTGAATACAAAAAGCAAAATGTCGACTTATTTATAAGTGGAGTATCTCTTCTAATAGTTCGTGCTTTGAGCCTTTCCTGGGACAGCAGTATTAGATTCCGATGCACCATTGCAGTATTAATGTATCCCTTGGACCTTCAAATCAACGATGACACACAGAAATTGCATCGATATTGAATACAAATGCCAAAATTTCGACTTATTTATAAGAGGAGTAACTCTTCTAATAGTTCGTGCTTTGAGCATTTCCTGGGACAGCAGTATTAGATTCCGATGCACCATTGCAGGTTTACTGTATCCCTTGGACCTTCAAATCAACGATGAAACACAGAAATTGCATCGATATTGAATAGAAAAGGCAAAATGTCGACTTATTTATAAGAGGAGTAACTCTTCTAATAGTTCGTGCTTTGAGCCTTTCCTGGGACAGCAGTATTAGATTCCGATGCACCATTGCAGATTAACTGTATCCATTGGACCTTCAAATAACGATGAAGCACAAAAATTGCATCGATTTTGAAGGCAAAAGGCAAACTGTCGACTTATTTATAAGACGAGTAACTCTTCTAATAGTTCGTGTTTTGAGCCTTTCCTGGGACAGAAGTATTAGATTCCGATGTACCATTGCAGGTTTACTGTATCCCATTTACCTTCAAATCAACGATGAAACACAGATATTGCATCGATATTGAATACAAAAGGCAAATTATCGACTTATTTACAAGAGGAGGAACTCTTCTAATAGTTCGTGCTTTGAGCCTTTCCTGGGACAGCAGTATTAGATTCCGATGTACCATTGCAGGTTTACTATATCCCTTGGACCTTCAAATAACGATGAAACACAGAAATTACATCGATATTGAATACAAAAAGCAAAATGTCGACTTATTTATAAGAGGAGTATCTCTTCTAATAGTTCGTGCTTTGAGCCTTTCCTGGGACAGCAGTATTAGATTCCGATGCACAATTGCAGTATTACTGTATCCCTTGGACCTTCAAATCAACGATGAAACACAGAAATTGCATCGATATTGAATACAAAAGGCAAAATGACGAATTATTTATAAGAGGAGTAACTCTTCTAACTGTTCGTGCTTTGAGCCTTTCCTGGGACAGTAGTATTAGATTCTGATGCACCATTGCAGGTTTACTGTATCCCTTGGACCTTCAAATCAACGATGAAACACTGAAATTGCATCGATAATGAATACAAATGGCAAATTGTCGACTAATTTACAAGCGGAGTAATTCTTTTAATATTTCGTGATTTGAGCCTTTCCTGGGACAGCAGTATTAGATTCCGATGCACCATTGCAGGTTTACTGTATCCCTTGGACCTCCAAATCAACGATGAAACACAGAAATTGCATCGATATTGAATACAAAAAGCAAAATGTCGTTTTATTTATAAGAGGAGTAACTCTTCTAATAGTTCGTGCTTTGAGCCTTTCCTGGGACAGCAATTTTAGATTCCGATGCACCATTGCAGGTTTACTGTATCCCTTGGACCTTCAAATCAACGATGAAACACAGAAATTGCATCGATATTGAATAAAAAGGCAAAATGTCAACTTATTTTTAAGAGGAGTAACTATTCTAATATTTCGTGCATTGAGCCTTTCCTGCGAAGCAGTATTAGATTCCGATGCACCATTGTAGCTTTACTGTATCCCTTGTACCTTCAAATCAACGATGAAACACAGAAATTGCATCGATATTGAATACAAAAGGCAAAATGTCGACTTATTTATAAGAGGAGTAACTCTTCTAATAGTTCGTGCTTTGAGCCTTACCTGGGACAGCAGTATTAGATTCCGATGTACCATTGCAGGTTTACTGTATCCCATTTACCTTCAAATCAACGCTGAAACTCAGATATTGCATCGATATTGAATACAAAAGGCAAATTATCGACTTGTTTACAAGAGGAGGAACTCTTCTAATAGTTCGTGCTTTGAGCCTTTCCTGGGACAGCAGTATTAGATTCCGATGCACAATTGCAGGTTTACTGTATCCCTTGAATCTTCAAATCAACGATGAAACACAGAAATTGCATCTATATTGAATACAAAAGGCAAAATGTCGACTTATTTATAAGAGGAGTAACTCTTCTAATAATTCGTGCTTTGAGCCTTTCCTGGGACAGCAGTATTAGATTCCGATGTACCATTGCAGGTTTACTGTATCCCATTTACCTTCAAATCAACGATGAAACACAGATATTGCATCGATATTGAATACAAAAGGCAAATTATCGACTTATTTACAAGAGGAGGAACTCTTCTAATAGTTCGTGCTTTGAGCCTTTCCTGGGACAGCAGTATAAGATTCTGATGCACCATTGCAGGTTTACTGTATCCCTTGGACCTTCAAATCAACGATGAAACACAGAAATTGCATCGATATTGAATACAAAAGGCAAAATGTCGACTTATTTACAAGAGGAGTAACTCTTTTAATAGTTCCTGCTTTGAGCCTTTCCTGGGACAGCAGTATTAGATTCTGATGCACCATTGCAGGTTTACTGTATCCCTTGGACCTTCATATCAACGATGAAACACTGAAATTGCATCGATAATGAATACAATAGGCAAAATGTTGACTTATTTATAAGAGGAGTAACTCATCTAATAATTCGTGCTTTGAGCCGTTCCTGGGACAGCAGTATTAGATTCCGATGCACAATTGAAGTTTTACTGTATCCCTTGAACCTTCAAATCAACGATGAAACACAGAAATTTTATCGATCTTGAATACAAAAGGCAAAATGTCGACTTACTTATAAGAGGAGTAACTCTTCTAATTGTTCGTGCTTTGAGCCTTTCCTGGGACAGCAGTATTAGATTCTGATGCACCATTGCAGGTTTACTGTATCCCTTGGACCTTCAAATCAACGATGAAACACAGAAATTGCATCGATATTGAATACAAAAGGCAAAATGTCGACTTATTTACAAGAGGAGTAACTCTTCTAATAGTTCCTGCTTTGAGCCTTTCCTGGGACAGCAGTATTAGATTCTGATGCACCATTGCAGGTTTACTGTATCCCTTGGACCTTCAAATCAACGATGAAACACAGAAATTGCATTGATATTGAATACAAGAGGCAAAATGTCGACTTATTTACAAGAGGAGTAACTCTTCTAATAGTTCCTGCTTTGAGCCTTTCCTGGGCAGCAGTATTAGATTCTGATGCACCATTGCAGGTTTACTGTATCCCTTGGACCTTCAAATCAACGATGAAACACTGAAATTGCATCGATAATGAATACAAAAGGCAAATTATCGACTTATTTACAAGAGGAGGAACTCTTCTAATAGTTCGTGCTTTGAGCCTTTCCTGGGACAGCAGTATTAGATTCCGATGCACAATTGCAGGTTTACTGTATCCCTTCAACCTTCAAATCAACGATGAAATACAGAAATTGCATCGATATTGAATACAAAAGGCAAAATGTCGACTTATTTATAAGAGGAGTAACTCTTCTAACTGTTCGTGCTTTGAGCCTTTCCTGGGACAGCAGTATTAGATTCTGATGCACCATTGCAGGTATACTGTATCCCTTGGACCTTCAAATCAACGATGAAACACAGAAATTGCATCGATATTGAATACAAAAGGCAAAATGTCGACTTATTTACAAGAGGAGTAACTCTTCTAATAGTTCCTGCTTTGAGCCTTTCCTGGGACAGCAGTATTAGATTCTGATGCACCATTGCTGGTTTACTGTATCCCTTGGACCTTCAAATCAACGATGAAACACTGAAATTGCATCGATAATGAATACAAATGGCAATTTATCGACTTATTTACAAGAGGAGTAACTCTTTTAATATTTCGTGATTTGAGCCTTTCCTGGGACAGCAGTATTAGTTTCCGATGCACCATTGCAGGTTTACTGTATCCCATTTACCTTCAAATCAACACTGAAACTCAGATATTGCATCGATATTGAATACAAATGGCAAATTATCGACTTGTTTACAAGAGGAGGAACTCTTCTAATAGTTCGTGCTTTGAGCCTTTCCTGGGACAGCAGTAATAGATTCCGATGCACAATTGCAGGTTTACTGTATCCCTTGAATCTTCAAATCAACGATGAAACACAGAAATTGCATCGATATTGAATACAAAAGGAAAATTGTCGACTTATTTACAAGAGGAGTAACTCTTCTAATAGTTCCTGCTTTGAGCCTTTCCTGGGACAGCAGTATTAGATTCTGATGCACCATTGCAGGTTTACTGTATCCCTTGGACCTTCAAATCAACGATGAAACACTGAAATTGCATCGATAATGAATACAAAGGGCAAAATATCGACTTATCTATAAGAGGAGTGACTCTTCTAATAATTCGTGCTTTCAGCCGTTCCTGGGACAGCAGTATTAGATTCCGATGCACCATTGCAGGTTTACTGTATCGCTTGGACCTTCAAATCAACGATGAAACACAGAAATTGCAACGATATTGAATACAAAAGGCAAAATGTCGACTTATTTACAAGAGGAGTAACTCTTCTAATAGTTCGTGCTTTGAGCCTTTCCTGGGACAGCAGTATTAGATTCCGATGCACCATTGCAGGTTAACTGTATCCCTTGGACCTTCAAATCAACGATGAAACACAGAAATTGCATCGATATTGAATACAAAAGAAAAAATGTCGTCTTATTTATAAGAGGAGTAACTCTTCTAATAGTTCGTGCTTTGAGCATTTCCTGAGACAGCAGTATTAGATTCCGATGCACCATTGCAGGTTTACTGTATACCTTGGAACTTCAAATCAACAATGAAACACAGAAATTGCATCGATATCGAATACAAAATGCGAAAATGTCGACTTATTTATAAGAGGAGTAACTCTTCTAATAGTTCGTGATTTTAGCCTTTCCTGGGACAGCAGTATTAGATTCCGATGCACCATTGCAGGTTTACTGTATCCCTTGGACCTTCAAATAACGATGAAACACAGATATCGCATCGATATTGAATACAAAAAGCAAAATGTCGACTTATTTATAAGTGGAGTATCTCTTCTAATAGTTCGTGCTTTGAGCCTTTCCTGGGACAGCAGTATTAGATTCCGATGCACCATTGCAGTATTAATGTATCCCTTGGAACTTCAAATCAACGATGACACACAGCAATTGCATCGATATTGAATACAAATGCCAAAATTTCGACTTATTTATAAGAGGAGTAACTCTTCTAATAGTTCGTGCTTTGAGCATTTCCTGGGACAGCAGTATTAGATTCCGATGCACCATTGCAGGTTTACTGTATCCCTTGGACCTTCAAATCAACGATGAAACACAGAAATTGCATCGATATTGAATAGAAAAGGCAAAATGTCGACTTATTTATAAGAGGAGTAACTCTTCTAATAGTTCGTGCTTTGAGCCTTTCCTGGGACAGCAGTATTAGATTCCGATGCACCATTGCAGATTAACTGTATCCATTGGACCTTCAAATAACGATGAAGCACAAAAATTGCATCGATTTTGTAGGCAAAAGGCAAACTGTCGACTTATTTATAAGACGAGTAACTCTTCTAATAGTTCGTGCTTTGAGCCTTTCCTGGGACAGAAGTATTAGATTCCAATGTACCATTGCAGGTTTACTGTATCCCATTTACCTTCAAATCAACGATGAAACACAGATATTGCATCGATATTGAATACAAAAGGCAAATTATCGACTTATTTACAAGAGGAGGAACTCTTCTAATAGTTCGTGCTTTGAGCCTTTCCTGGGACAGCAGTATTAGATTCCGATGCACCATTGCAGGTTTACTGTATACCTTGGACCTTCAAATCAACAATGAAACACAGAAATTGCATCGATATTGAACACAAAAAGCGAAAATGTCGACTTATTTATAAGAGGAGTATCTCTTCTAATAGTTCGTGATTTTAGCCTTTCCTGGGACAGCAGTATTCGATTCCGATGCACCATTGCAGGTTTACTATATCCCTTGGACCTTCAAATAACGGTGAAACACAGAAATTGCATCGATATTGAATACAAAAAGCAAAATGTCGACTTATTTATAAGAGGAGTATCTCTTCTAATAGTTCGTGCTTTGAGCCTTTCCTGGGACAGCAGTATTAGATTCCGATGCACAATTGCAGTATTACTGTATCCCTTGGACCTTCAAATCAACGATGAAACACAGAAATTGCATCGATATTGAATACAAAAGGCAAAATGTCGACTTATTTATAAGAGGAGTAACTCTTCTAACTGTTCGTGCTTTGAGCCTTTCCTGGGACAGCAGTATTAGATTCTGATGCACCATTGCAGGTTTACTGTATCCCTTGGACCTTCAAATCAACGATGAAACACTGAAATTGCATCGATAATGAATACAAATGGCAAATTGTCGACTTATTTACAAGAGGAGTAACTCTTTTAATATTTCGTGATTTGAGCCTTTCCTGCGACAGCAGTATTAGATTCCGATGCACCATTGCAGGTTTACTGTATCCCTTGGACCTCCAAATCAACGATGAAACACAGAAATTGCATCGATATTGAATACAAAAAGCAAAATGTCGACTTATTTATAAGAGGAGTAACTCTTCTAATAGTTCGTGCTTTGAGCCTTTCCTGGGACAGCAGTATTAGATTCCGATGCACCATTGCAGGTTTACTGTATCCCTTGGACCTTCAAATCAACGATGAAACACAGAAATTGCATCGATATTGAATAAAAAGGCAAAATGTCAACTTATTTTTAAGAGGAGTAACTATTCTAATATTTCGTGCATTGAGCCTTTCCTGCGAAGCAGTATTAGATTCCGATGCACCATTGTAGGTTTACTGTATCCCTTGTACCTTCAAATCAACGATGAAACACAGAAATTGCATCGATATTGAATACAAAAGGCAAAATGTCGACTTATTTATAAGAGGAGTAACTCTTCTAATAGTTCGTGCTTTGAGCCTTTCCTGGGACAGCAGTATTAGATTCCGATGTACCATTGCAGGTTTACTGTATCCCATTTACCTTCAAATCAACGCTGAAACTCAGATATTGCATCGATATTGAATACAAAAGGCAAATTATCGACTTGTTTACAAGAGGAGGAACTCTTCTAATAGTTCGTGCTTTGAGCCTTTCCTGAGACAGCAGTATTAGATTCCGATGCACAATTGCAGGTTTACTGTATCCCTTGAATCTTCAAATCAACGATGAAACACAGAAATTGCATCGATATTGAATACAAAAGGCAAAATGTCGACTTATTTATAAGAGGAGTAACTCTTCTAATAATTCGTGCTTTGAGCCTTTGCTGGGACAGCAGTATTAGATTCTGATGCACCATTGCAGGTTTACTGTATCCCTTGGAGACTTCAAATCAACGATGAAACACAGAAATTGCAACGATATTGAATACAAAAGGCAAAATGTCGACTTATTTACAAGAGGAGTAACTCTTCTAATATTTCGTGCTTTGAGCCTTTCCTGGGACAGCAGTATTAGATTCCGAAGCACCATTGCAGGTTAACTGTATCCCTTGGACCTTCAAATCAACGATGAAACACAGAAATTGCATCGATATTGAATACAAAAGAAAAAATGTCGTCTTATTTATAAGAGGAGTAACTCTTCTAATAGTTCGTGCTTTGAGCATTTCCTGAGACAGCAGTATTAGATTCCGATGCACCATTGCAGGTTTACTGTATACCTTGGAACTTCAAATCAACAATGAAACACAGAAATTGCATCGATATTGAATACAAAATGCGAAAATGTCGACTTATTTATAAGAGGAGTAACTCTTCTAATAGTTCGTGATTTTAGCCTTTCCTGGGACAGCAGTATTAGATTCCGATGCACCATTGCAGGTTTACTGTATCCCTTGGACCTTCAAATAACGATGAAACACAGATATTGCATCGATATTGAATACAAAAAGCAAAATGTCGACTTATTTATAAGTGGAGTATCTCTTCTAATATTTCGTGCTTTGAGCCTTTCCTGGGACAGCAGTATTAGATTCCGATGCACCATTGCAGGTTTACTGTATCCCTTGGACCTTCAAATCAACGATGAAACACAGAAATTGCATCGATATTGAATAGAAAAGGCAAAATGTCGACTTATTTATAAGAGGAGTAACTCTTCTAATAGTTCGTGCTTTGAGCCTTTCCTGGGACAGCAGTATTAGATTCCGATGCACCATTGCAGATTAACTGTATCCATTGGACCTTCAAATAACGATGAAGCACAAAAATTGCATCGATTTTGAAGGCAAAAGGCAAAATGTCGACTTATTTATAAGACGAGTAACTCTTCTAATAGTTCGTGCTTTGAGCCTTTCCTGGGACAGAGTATTAGATTCCGATGTACCATTGCAGGTTTACTGTATCCCATTTACCTTCGAATCAACGATGAAACACAGATATTGCATCGATATTGAATACAAAAGGCAAATTATCGACTTATTTACAAGTGGAGGAACTCTTCTAATAGTTCGTGCTTTGAGCCTTTCCTGGGACAGCAGTATTAGATTCCGATGCACCATTGCAGGTTTACTGTATACCTTGGACCTTCAAATCAACAATGAAACACAGAAATTGCATCGATATTGAACACAAAAAGCGAAAATGTCGACTTATTTATAAGAGGAGTATCTCTTCTAATAGTTCGTGATTTTAGCCTTTCCTGGGACAGCAGTATTCGATTCCGATGCACCATTGCAGGTTTACTATATCCCTTGGACCTTCAAATAACGATGAAACACAGAAATTGCATCGATATTGAATACAAAAAGCAAAATGTCGACTTATTTATGAGAGGAGTATCTCTTCTAATAGTTCGTGCTTTGAGCCTTTCCTGGGACAGCAGTATTAGATTCCGATGCACCGTTGCAGTATTACTGTATCCCTTGGACCTTCAAATCAACGATGAAACACAGAAATTGCATCGATATTGAATACAAAAGCCAAAATGTCGACTTATTTATAAGAGGAGTAACTCTTCTAATAGTTCGTGCTTTCAGTCTTTCCTGGGACAGCAGTATTAGATTCCGATGCACCATTGCAGGTTTACTGGTTCCCTTGGACCTTCAAATCAACGATGAAACACAGAAATTGCATCGATATTGAATACAAAAGGCAAATTGTCGACTTATTTACAAGAGGAGTAACTCTTCTAATAGTTCGTGTTTTGAGCCGTTCCTGGGACAGCAGTATTAGACTCCGATGCACCATTGCAGGTTTACTGTATCGCTTGGACCTTCAAATCTACGATGAAACACAGAAATTGCATCGATATTGAATCCAAAAGGCAAAATGTCGACTTATTTACAAGAGGAGTAACTCTTCTAATATTTCGTGCTTTGAGCCTTTCCTGGGACAGCAGTATTAGATTCCGATGCAACATTGCAGGTTTACTGTATCCCTTGGACCTTCAAATCAACGATGAAGCACAGAAATATCATCGATATTGAATACAAAAAGCGAAAATGTCGACTTATTTATAAGAGGAGTAACTCATCTAATAGTTCGTGATTTTAGCCTTTCCTGGGACAGCAGTTTTAGATTCCGATGCACCATTGCAGGTTTACTGTATCCCTTGGACCTTCAAATAACGATGAAGCACAAAAATTGCATCGATTTTGAATGCAAAAGGCAAAATGTCGAGTTATTTATAAGACGAGTAACTTTTCTAATAGTTCGTGCTTGAGCCTTTCCTGGGACAGCAGTATTAGATTCCGATGTACCATTGCAGGTTTGCTGTATCCCATTTACCTTCAAATCAACGATGAAACACAGATATTGCATCGATATTGAATACAAAAGGCAAATTATCGACTTATTTACAAGAGGAGGAACTCTTCTAATAATTCGTGCTTTGAGCCTTTCCTGGGACAGCAGTATTAGATTCCGATGCACCATTGCAGGTTAACTGTATCCCTTGGACCTTCAAATCAACCAGGAAACACAGAAATCGCATCGATATTGAATACAAAAGGCAAAATGTCGACTTATTTATAAGAGGAGTAGCTCTTCTAATAGTTCGCGCTTTGAGCCTTTCCTGGGACAGCAGTATTAGATTCCGATGCACCATTGCAGGTTTACTGTATCCCTTCGACCTTAAAATCAACGATGAAGCACAGAAATTGCATCGATATTGAGTACAAAAAGCAAAATGTCGACTTATTTATAAGAGGAGTAACTCTTCTAATAGTTCGTGCTTTGAGCCTTTCCTGGGACAGCAGTATTAGATTCCGATGCACCATTGCAGATTAACTGTATCCATTGGACCTTCAAATAACGATGAAGCACAAAAATTGCATCGATTTTGAAGGCAAAAGGCAAACTGTCGACTTATTTATAAGACGAGTAACTCTTCTAATAGTTCGTGCTTTGAGCCTTTCCTGGGACAGAAGTATTAGATTCCGATGTACCATTGCAGGTTTACTGTATCCCATTTACCTTCAAATCAACGATGAAACACAGATATTGCATCGATATTGAATACAAAAGGCAAATTATCGATTTATTTACAAGAGGAGGAACTCTTCTAATAGTTCGTGCTTTGAGCCTTTCCTGGGACAGCAGTATTAGATTCCGATGCACCATTGCAGGTTTACTGTATACCTTGGACCTTCAAATCAACAATGAAACACAGAAATTGCATCGATATTGAACACAAAAAGCGAAAATGTCGACTTATTTATAAGAGGAGTATCTCTTCTAATAGTTCGTGATTTTAGCCTTTCCTGGGACAGCAGTATTCGATTCCGATGCACCATTGCAGGTTTACTATATCCCTTGGACCTTCAAATAACGGTGAAACACAGAAATTGCATCGATATTGAATACAAAAAGCAAAATGTCGACTTATTTATAAGAGGAGTATCTCTTCTAATAGTTCGTGCTTTGAGCCTTTCCTGGGACAGCAGTATTAGATTCCGATGCACAATTGCAGTATTACTGTATCCCTTGGACCTTCAAATCAACGATGAAACACAGAAATTGCATCGATATTGAATACAAAAGGCAAAATGTCGACTTATTTATAAGAGGAGTAACTCTTCTAACTGTTCGTGCTTTGAGCCTTTCCTGGGACAGCAGTATTAGATTCTGATGCACCATTGCAGGTTTACTGTATCCCTTGGACCTTCAAATCAACGATGAAACACTGAAATTGCATCGATAATGAATACAAATGGCAAATTGTCGACTTATTTACAAGAGGAGTAACTCTTTTAATATTTCGTGATTTGAGCCTTTCCTGCGACAGCAGTATTAGATTCCGATGCACCACTGCAGGTTTACTGTATCCCTTGGACCTCCAAATCAACGATGAAACACAGAAATTGCATCGATATTGAATACAAAAAGCAAAATGTCGACTTATTTATAAGAGGAGTAACTCTTCTAATAGTTCGTGCTTTGAGCCTTTCCTGGGACAGCAGTATTAGATTCCGATGCACCATTGCAGGTTTACTGTATCCCTTGGACCTTCAAATCAACGATGAAACACAGAAATTGCATCGATATTGAATAAAAAGGCAAAATGTCAACTTATTTTTAAGAGGAGTAACTATTCTAATATTTCGTGCATTGAGCCTTTCCTGCGAAGCAGTATTAGATTCCGATGCACCATTGTAGGTTTACTGTATCCCTTGTACCTTCAAATCAACGATGAAACACAGAAATTGCATCGATATTGAATACAAAAGGCAAAATGTCGACTTATTTATAAGAGGAGTAACTCTTCTAATAGTTCGTGCTTTGAGCCTTTCCTGGGACAGCAGTATTAGATTCCGATGTACCATTGCAGGTTTACTGTATCCCATTTACCTTCAAATCAACGCTGAAACTCAGATATTGCATCGATATTGAATACAAAAGGCAAATTATCGACTTGTTTACAAGAGGAGGAACTCTTCTAATAGTTCGTGCTTTGAGCCTTTCCTGCGACAGCAGTATTAGATTCCGATGCACAATTGCAGGTTTACTGTATCCCTTGAATCTTCAAATCAACGATGAAACACAGAAATTGCATCGATATTGAATACAAAAGGCAAAATGTCGACTTATTTATAAGAGGAGTAACTCTTCTAATAATTCGTGCTTTGAGCCTTTGCTGGGACAGCAGTATTAGATTCTGATGCACCATTGCAGGTTTACTGTATCCCTTGGAGACTTCAAATCAACGATGAAACACAGAAATTGCATCGATATTGAATACAAAAGGCAAAATGTCGACTTATTTACAAGAGGAGTAACTCTTCTAATATTTCGTGCTTTGAGCCTTTCCTGGGACAGCAGTATTAGATTCCGATGCACCATTGCAGGTTAACTGTATCCCTTGGACCTTCAAATCAACGATGAAACACAGAAATTGCATCGATGTTGAATACAAAAGAAAAAATGTCGTCTTATTTATAAGAGGAGTAACTCTTCTAATAGTTCGTGCTTTGAGCATTTCCTGAGACAGCAGTATTAGATTCCGATGCACCATTGCAGGTTTACTGTATACCTTGGAACTTCAAATCAACAATGAAACACAGAAATTGCATCGATATTGAATACAAAATGCGAAAATGTCGACTTATTTATAAGAGGAGTAACTCTTCTAATAGTTCGTGATTTTAGCCTTTCCTGGGACAGCAGTATTAGATTCCGATGCACCATTGCAGGTTTACTGTATCCCTTGGACCTTCAAATAACGATGAAACACAGATATTGCATCGATATTGAATACAAAAAGCAAAATGTCGACTTATTTATAAGTGGAGTATCTCTTCTAATATTTCGTGCTTTGAGCCTTTCCTGGGACAGCAGTATTAGATTCCGATGCACCATTGCAGGTTTACTGTATCCCTTGGACCTTCAAATCAACGATGAAACACAGAAATTGCATCGATATTGAATAGAAAAGGCAAAATGTCGACTTATTTATAAGAGGAGTAACTCTTCTAATAGTTCGTGCTTTGAGCCTTTCCTGGGACAGCAGTATTAGATTCCGATGCACCATTGCAGATTAACTGTATCCATTGGACCTTCAAATAACGATGAAGCACAAAAATTGCATCGATTTTGAAGGCAAAAGGCAAAATGTCGACTTATTTATAAGACGAGTAACTCTTCTAATAGTTCGTGCTTTGAGCCTTTCCTGGGACAGAGTATTAGATTCCGATGTACCATTGCAGGTTTACTGTATCCCTTGGACCTTCAAATCAACGATGAAACACAGAAATTGCATCGATATTGAACACAAAAAGCGAAAATGTCGACTTATTTATAAGAGGAGTATCTCTTCTAATAGTTCGTGATTTTAGCCTTTCCTGGGACAGCAGTATTCGATTCCGATGCACCATTGCAGGTTTACTATATCCCTTGGACCTTCAAATAACGATGAAACACAGAAATTGCATCGATATTGAATACAAAAAGCAAAATGTCGACTTATTTATGAGAGGAGTATCTCTTCTAATAGTTCGTGCTTTCAGTCTTTCCTGGGACAGCAGTATTAGATTCCGATGCACCATTGCAGGTTTACTGGTTCCCTTGGACCTTCAAATCAACGATGAAACACAGAAATTGCATCGATATTGAATACAAAAGGCAAATTGTCGACTTATTTACAAGAGGAGTAACTCTTCTAATAGTTCGTGTTTTGAGCCGTTCCTGGGACAGCAGTATTAGACTCCGATGCACCATTGCAGGTTTACTGTATCGCTTGGACCTTCAAATCTACGATGAAACACAGAAATTGCATCGATATTGAATCCAAAAGGCAAAATGTCGACTTATTTACAAGAGGAGTAACTCTTCTAATATTTCGTGCTTTGAGCCTTTCCTGGGACAGCAGTATTAGATTCCGATGCAACATTGCAGGTTTACTGTATCCCTTGGACCTTCAAATCAACGATGAAACACAGAAATATCATCGATATTGAATACAAAAAGCGAAAATGTCGACTTATTTATAAGAGGAGTAACTCATCTAATAGTTCGTGATTTTAGCCTTTCCTGGGACAGCAGTTTTAGATTCCGATGCACCATTGCAGGTTTACTGTATCCCTTGGACCTTCAAATAACGATGAAGCACAAAAATTGCATCGATTTTGAATGCAAAAGGCAAAATGTCGAGTTATTTATAAGACGAGTAACTTTTCTAATAGTTCGTGCTTGAGCCTTTCCTGGGACAGCAGTATTAGATTCCGATGTACCATTGCAGGTTTGCTGTATCCCATTTACCTTCAAATCAACGATGAAACACAGATATTGCATCGATATTGAATACAAAAGGCAAATTATCGACTTATTTACAAGAGGAGGAACTCTTCTAATAATTCGTGCTTTGAGCCTTTCCTGGGACAGCAGTATTAGATTCCGATGCACCATTGCAGGTTAACTGTATCCCTTGGACCTTCAAATCAACCAGGAAACACAGAAATCGCATCGATATTGAATACAAAAGGCAAAATGTCGACTTATTTATAAGAGGAGTAGCTCTTCTAATAGTTCGCGCTTTGAGCCTTTCCTGGGACAGCAGTATTAGATTCCGATGCACCATTGCAGGTTTACTGTATCCCTTCGACCTTAAAATCAACGATGAAACACAGAAATTGCATCGATATTGAGTACAAAATGCAAAATGTCGACTTATTTATAAGAGGACTAACTCTTCTAATAGTTTATGGTTTTAGCCATTCCTGGGACAGCAGTATTAGATTCCGATGCACCATTGCAGGTTTACTGTATCCCTTGGACCTTCAAAACAACGATGAAACACAGAAATTGCATCGACTTTGAATGCAAAAGGCAAAATGTCGACTTATTTATAAGACGAGTAACTCTTCTAATAGTTCCTGCTTTGAGCCTTTCCTGGGACAGCAGTATTAGATTCCGATGCACCATTGCATTTTTACTGTATCCCTTGGACCT